>NW_009970707.1:0-13053 GCF_000747805.2 Chaetura pelagica | reverse complement strand
TTCCAACTCAAACCATTTTGTGATTCTATGACATTGCAACTCCACTGGATCATCGCTGACTTGTGAGAGAAGCGACTGCTTGGATGATAGGCAGCCTTCAAAAGTCCAGCTTATGCAACTTATTTAGACATCTGCTTGGGCATCTCTTTCCATCCTGTGCATTGTACTCAGGGTTTGGGGTCCTTGTTTCTTTACTAACTTGCTTCTACGACCATTGACATATTTTTGCAAATTGTTTGGTAAAAAGCAAACAAATTAACAAAACCAAAACGCAAACCTGCAGCATTTAGCTTCCTTTGCATTACTATAATCAGAAACAGATGAGTAGTAATAAAATAGGCTGTTTATGCTCAAATCCCATTCTTTTAAGTTAGACTGTGAATTCCATCATCTAGGCCAGAATCTGTCACCTGGATGTTTGTAATTAGAGGACTCACAGCTGTGCAGACCTCTGTGTAAGGAGACAAAGCCACATACTTGCAAAGGGAAAACACACTCTAGAAAATCCTCCTGGTCCACAGTGATGCAATTTTGGGACAGAGTAACACAAGAAATATAAATGATACTGGAATCTTTCATTCCAGACACTCTGTCTCCCTAATGATACATCAGAGTATTTTCATCTAAACTCTCCTACTAAATCATTGGTAGTATTGGCTAGATATTGATGATAAATGTATCATATTGATAGCTAAATATTGGTAGCTAAATGTATCATAATGCATCATTGTAACATCTCCAATACCTTCTGATAAATGGCTTCAATCTCTTGCTACAACAGCAATTTATGAAAGAATATCACATAAACCTCAAGATAAACTTCCACAATTTGAAGAGATTGCCTCTTTTTACACTTTATAAATAGAAGCAAAGATTGTACATCTCCTCCAATATATGTGTTGAAATGGTCTAGTCTAATTCCCAGAAGGACAAATACAGAGCTCAAAGGGGAGCTCTTTGCTGGTCTAAATTGTTCTAACTCCAAGAGAGCTACAGCAATTTACTCCAAAGAAGGATCTGTCCCCAGGAGCCTGCCTGCTGTTATCTCTCCACTTCTCAAGCTTTACCAAAGTGATTCTTTTTTTTTCTCTCTTTGTGCATGGAGTTCTTATCAAAATACACTTAGCTGCTTGGGGTCCCCCAAAATGGAACAGATAAATAATTCCATACTTCTAAAATAAATTATCATAGTGATATGGAGTGATTGTTTCCCCTCTTTCAAATTCTTTCCAAAGGAGTATAATATTAGTTTTTTATAATAAAAAGTCTTAAGATGTTTATTCTGTGGTGGGAAGCTTTTATGAGCCAGATAAGACAATGACCCAATTCTCCTTTGGGCTGAACTTGCACTTGCTAACATGTTGTGCTGGGCAGATGGATGGGTAAAAAAATCCGAATCATATGCAATCAAATGTTTCTAAAACATTTTAATAGATATTTTTTCATTAAACAAAAGTGGAAGGCACACAACAGGTGACATTGAGGCACATAGCTTCTATAATTGCTCACATTTCCACTTCTGAGTAGATAATTTATCTCCAAGTTGGACTTGTAAAATCTTTCTTTATCACCATCATTTATTTCTGATATGGAATAAATGTACACATGCATTTAATCTAATCAAGGCAGTGTCCAGGTATGAACTAGCTGACAAAGTGTTCCTCGTTATCTTCTAATGCACCTCTTCTCTTTACTGTACTCCCTTCAAATGTCAACTCCTCTTGTCTTCTGTCAAACAGCTGCAAGAATGAAAATAATAAATAATATACACTTTGTATTCCAGCAACTTTACACAAGTGCTCTTAACATATAAGCTCTCCAGTGAGACAAGAGAGAGAAAATTTGAATTGTATCTCTCGTATTTTAAAATGAGTGAGAAACCATTATGTTTCATTTGTGCTACAACACAGAGCCAGTGCCTGGGAGCTGAAGGAGGGAAGATCTTTCCTTGGTACAAACAGCACTGGCAAATAAACAGGAACATTATTTCTTAAAGAAGAGACCCCCAAGACCCTGCAGGGAAGCCCCCAGTGCAGACAAACCTCCACTTGAGAACAGCAGCAGGCCGGGGGTACAGAAACCTGCTGGTGAGAAACATCAGGAAATGTTGCCAGTGCATGAACAGCTCCTCCTAGGAGAAGAGGACCATATTTTCACCATGCTGGGGCCCACCAGGCAGTGAAGAGAAGTGGAAGCTAAAGATTTGCTCTGCCCTGTGTTTGCATGCAGGACAGGTACAGTCCTTCCTTTCCTCCTTCAGATACTTCATACTCCCAGGAATTTGGCTAGGCTTGCCTGGGCTCTCCAGCCTCCACTTTCATGGTGATGCAACAGCAAATTCAAGTGAGAATTAATGGAAGGTGCCAAGAATTTAGCAGCTCTTTACTGGCAATGGATACACTGGCCAGTGAGGACAGCTTTACGGTGCAGACAGAAACCTGGAAGGGCCTTTATGTGGACCATAGACTGCCTGTGAAGAAGGAGTATGGACTGCTGGAGAGCAAAAGAGGCTGATCAAGGACTTAATAATTAAATAAAACAAATGAGCTAATGCCAGCATCATCCACTGGTTCTAATGAAATGGTTTAGGGTAAATAAACACTCATTCATTATACATAAAACCAAAGCTTGTATGGAGGAGATCAAGGCAAGCAAACCCTGCTGTATGTTTGTATAGTAAAACTGAGTGTATTTCTCAACTCTCAAATAAAGCAGTTCCCCTAAGTGCACCTGTTTGGTTGTTTACGTTGCTGGTTTTTGGTTTTTTTTACTTTCTTTGCAGCTGCTCACAAGACCAATAAAGGACTAAGTAACACCATTATTGTAAAACATGCTGCACAGCACAAAGCTGTACTTACCAGAATGATGTCACATTATTGTCTCCATACCATTAAATGTTTACTTTAGGCCTTTTAGAACTCTTAGAGGTATGAAGGTTCTTCTTCCAGCATCAAATAAATGCAGTGAAAGGCAATTTTCCAAGTGGTGCAAAAAAGTTATGCACATAAGTCTCATTATTCATGCACTCAATAAGAATATTTAACTCCCTGCCTGCTCCCACACCTCCCAGCTTTCTCAGCAAGATGCAGCAAGATTTAGAAAACAAAAACATAAAACGTTTTGGCCAGAGTGTCAGTGAAAAAAAGATAATGTTATTTTTCAACAATTATTCTTCAGTATTATTTGATCTACTTAATTCCTTTCACATTTTATGCAAAGTACTTGCAGAGCATATGGTTAATAAGCACAGGATGCATTGTGTATATGGCCTCTTCAACTTGATGGCATGAAATTTGAGCTAGGTTATTTCCTTTTTTTAACAGCAGAGTGTTTTATTTTATTTAGCATATGGACAGAACAGGAATGCATTTAAGGTTCTGAAAATCAAGAAATTAAAACTCAAGCATTCAAAGGGCCCAGCTGTTCCTTGGGAAGAGTTACACATAAACAAAAAAAGCTCTGAATATTACATCTATTAACTGGCTAATGTTACCTGTGATATTCTGGCAACAGAGCTGAAGGTCATAATAAATACAGAGAACAGGTCATTTACATATTGTTATGTTTGCAATTATTAAGGCATAGAAATCTTCATAGATCTGGGTCAATAAACAGGAAAAACAGGAAAACAAGGTGCAACATTTCTTTTTATTCTGAAAGGAACAGGTTTAAGAAATTGTAACTGTATTTTACAGAGCTGTGTCTTACAGATCGATGTTACTCTTTACCTGTTCCATACTAATTGAATCTTCCAATTTTAATCAGGATTAAAAATAACGAGAAGGAAACCTTGATTTAAATAGCTGGTCCTATTTTTGCTTAGCATTTGTACTTGGTAATTAACTTCATGCTCACTGAATGGCATAATAATTAACAAACTGATTTGCAACCGTATTTGTAATGTATAGTTGATACATTTCACTATCTTTTTTATCCTATCATATAAATATACACAGTGAGAGGGCAAGAATTATCTCAGATGCTTATGTTTTACATTCATATTATCCTAGAAAATGGCAAAAGCCTTTCTAAATTATAATTTTCTTTGGGTTTTGTGTCAAAATGCATTGGGGTGAATATTAAAAATCCATTTAAATGAATTAAATTGGTTTAATTATTTGTATTTGACTGTCTTAAATATACAGCATTGCTAGCATTGGGGGTTTTTTGCCTTTTAAATTTTTTTTCCCCCCTTATAAAAAGAAGACACATTTAAAACTTGCCAGATAGCTAAATTAATGAAGTGGCTACATTATTTATTGAACTGAGAGCCCATTTCCCATCTCCAGGAGCTAACACTTAGATGTCCAACATGCAGATAAATGGCTACTGCAGGAAGTGCCTACAGGGCCTAGTACCTCATTTCCCCTCAAGTCAATTGGTGTTAGATACTTGATCTTTAGAAGGAATTTTGAAACTCCCACTGGTCATCTGCTTCCATATCCAGGCACCAAAATACCTTTGGAAATCTGATCCCTCACCATTAGGGTTTTGTCTGTGTTACCTGCTCCCCTTTTTTTATTCATAGACTATAATTTCAGCCTTTAATCCACTACTGAAGTTTGCATGGACAATGCTAATTAAGTGAAAAAAGTATTTGCTGTACTTGCTGGTTCATCTAAAACAAACTTCAAACAAAAGAGAGGCATTTCTGTACAGTAAAACAGTTGAAAAAGTGCAAAAACCAATATCAACATCACAGTAAAGGCAGAAAAAGAAATACATTTCTGGATGTGGAGACAGATAATTATTTTAATAAACTCCATATTAACTTTAAAAATTTAATGGTTTTCTACTAATTGCACAAGTAGCTTTGTTTGAGCAACTGCGTAGGAGAAGCTTTCCAATATACTGAAATAATTACGAGAAAATCTAAGATTTAATAGAATTTATCAGTGTTTTATATTTTATTTCCATTTTATTTTTAATGCATTTAATTTGACTAGATTTTTAATTACATATAAATATATGTGTTTTGTCTAACTACCAAACACTTCTAGAACTTCCCAGCCACCATGTTGGATGCCTGGGCTGCCAGTACAGTCACTGGGGCATTACACCCCTTCAGCTGGAATCTAAGCATGGCACTACAGAAAGTACCAGTGTAAAAACCATACCTAGGATCTAATATTTGGTGTTTTGATGCCTTCTTTGAGGTACTTCCAGGGCTTCCTTATACTCAGGATGCCCTGCCTGAACTCTCTAATAGATTTAGACAGGTACATCTTTTCTTTAATAGCCTAAATGCACTAATGCTGCTGCTCTACCCAGTAGGTCAGTGGTTCAAGCATTCATCTTGCTTCAATTCCCTCTTCTTCCAAGGAAGGTGTCCTAAGAGAGAGTCTGTATGAACAGGGATGTGGGGACTTTCTGAAAGTCCTCCCGAACCCATTTTCTGAGGTTTAACCATTTTGCATGTGAATATTTTCTCACAGGGAGATAACCACTTCGCTGCATTGTCATTCTTTCTTTCTCTGTTGCAATAATTTAGAATTATTAAAAGGAAACACTAAGCAGGAGAAGGAGTTTTTTTCTGCACCTAATATTTTCTATGCTTGCACCACAGATGGTTCCCCGGCAGGAGAAACTGTGCATTGGTCCACGTTCTACTAAATCCAGGGCAGGTTCAGTTAAGCTGTGGAGTGAAAACAGCAAGTAACCACTCCAAAGATGATAAAGGGACAGAAAGTCTTGCTGGGGTTTCTAAACTAGTTACAGATGTGGCATGCTGGTATCTTTAGAGCTGAGGTGTTTCTCTGCATGCCTAGAGGAATTTTCCCCATGGTCAGTGTTGGAAATGTAGTGTCTCTAAACCTCAAATATCTCCAGGATTAAAAGAGACTTGAGCTGAGGAGGGGTCACCTTTTGAATTTAAGCATTCCATGTGGATTCATCTAATCTAGCTTTAGTCATTTGTAGTTGATGAATCATCCAAACAGTTTTAGATACCCTGTTTATACAGCACAAACTGAACTCTAGAGATATC
Source organism: Chaetura pelagica (assembly GCF_000747805.2). Taxonomy (NCBI): domain Eukaryota; kingdom Metazoa; phylum Chordata; class Aves; order Apodiformes; family Apodidae; genus Chaetura; species Chaetura pelagica. The sequence goes on along the minus strand of NW_009970707.1, from coordinate 7,067 downwards.
TCTTTCTCTACACTGAAAAAAAAAGAAAAAAAAAGACTAATAGATACAGATTAGACATCTACATTTGACCTAGCTTAATTTGAGCAACGTATGACTTGCTACTAACATCCAATTCAGGTATGCCTGGTATTCAAAGGGCAGAGTTTCCTGTTATGATCATGTTTTCTGCTGGATTAGGAATGACTGCTCCAGTATGTACCTTGAATGCCTTGTATTTATTAAAAAGAAGAAATTAAATTTCTGAAAATGGAAGTTTTTCATTCCTCACTGAAGAGTAGAAATATGAAAATTCCATTCAACAGGTTGATCAGGCTAATTTTAGCAAAATTGATATTGCTGTAATATTTACAGTGTAATGTTTTGCGGTAATTATTTTCACTGTCTCCTGCACCTTGATGCCCTAACTGGAAGAGAAAATTAAACAGGCAGAGGCCTGTTTTATCTCTCCTTTCTTCACCATTAAAAAATAAAAAAAAAATTAAAAAATCTGATAGTCTAGGAAGAGGGCTTTAGTCTTAAGTTTATTTTCAACATGTGAATTTAGATCCTGCAACTGAGTCTGCACTGCAAGAGCCTGGTTTCTCAGTTTAGGTGTGAATGTTTTCACAAGCAGACTTTCAGGGTTGGAAGGAATTACTAAGATTGTCTGGCCTAAATCCCTGAACATATTTAATCTGTTAGTTTTTACACTATGCCTTAAATTGCAGTTTAGCTAAAGCATATTTTATAGTAAAACAATCCAATCTTTAATACCTCTATCTCCCTTATCCCGTGATAGTTTTCCTAGTAGTTAATTGCTCAGTACTTAAAATTTGGCCCATTAATTCAGTCCAAATTTTGTCTAGTTCGAGCTTTCCATTATATGCTACTGCTCCTTCATTATGCTGCATTGTGAATCTGCTGCAGATACTTGTTTGCTATATAGATTAAAGACTATCCCTCCTTTTCTTTGCTGACTACATAACCTTTGCTGACTAAATGCTAAACACTAAATACCTTCTTGTGCCTTGCTGCATGGGGTATGTTTTCCAGGTACCATATCACTCCCACGGATTTTTTCTGAGCCTTACAGGCTTTTTTCACATTTTAAAGTGTAAAACTGGGCATGTGATTCCAGCCAGAGCCTCACTCTTTTGGACTTTCTAGATATTAAGACTCCTACATAATACTGACACGTCAGTGCATTAATGGATGATACCTGCTCTTTGTCAGACACGGTATTATAGCTGTGCTCACGTTCAGTTGGTTAGCCATCACAACCCAACAGTCTTTTTCTGGGGTTACTGGTTTCCAAGTCACACTTTTTCATTCTGTAGTCTTGACATATTCTTTGCTTGTACATGTATGACCATGATTTTTCCAGCGCTGAAAATATATTTTTTAAATTAAGTTTATTTCACTCAATAATCTTTTTTTTTTTTCACAGGACTAATCCGTTCTTATTACTTACAATATCAACAACATTTGTCCCAGCAGCAGGAACTACTGGCAATTATTTTATCCTTCCTCTCTGGTGACTAACAAATGTATTGAATAGCTTAGGCCTGGTGAAGAGACTCCTGAAAGAACTCACCAGAAAAATCCTGCATTATAATAATCACCTGATTACAACACCCATTTTCCAAACTATTTAAAATGTACTAAGCTGATACTGTACAGTGCTAAACTTTAATCACAATATAGCATGATTTCATGCTAGTTGCTTTACAGTATCAAGCTGTATCATGACAGCATGTTTGTGAATAAAAATTGCTGTCCTATTAAAAGCACACATTTTTTATTTCCCTTAGACTTTCTAAATACTGCTTCATCTTGATGCTACAGTCTACAGTTACTATTTTCCTTTTCAACCAACTCATGAGAAGCTTTGAGAACATCACATGCAGCACCATAAGGGATATTAGCATGATCTGCCTATTTGGTGCCAGCTACTTTGCAGTTCTCCACCTTTGTGTGCTCCCAACAGGTTCCTATCTGCTAGGCACAGGCAAAGATTGTTTCTTCATTGGAGAATATTGTCCTGAGTGTTCAGTCTCTGGTAAGAATTGCTGTTTTCAGCTGTGGCCAAAAAAGGAGGAATCCCCTTTGCTGGTATTTAAACTTTGCACTGAAGCATGTGATCAGTCAAACCCACACAGATGTCATTAGTTTCACGGTTTTGCTTTGTATTGTACTGCAGAGAGGATTCAATTAAAAATAAAGTTAATAACTTAGGAAACAAGCAGGCATTGGAGACTAGTTTAAAGACACATATACAAAAAGGTCTTAAAAAATCCTGAGTATTTCTAATTACTCCAGGGAAATAAATAAGCAAATTTATAAGTGCATACAAATACATAATATCTACCACTTTTTTCCAAAGAGGCTGATCACATGCAGCTTTATTCTGTGAACCCCAGATTTTAATTTGATCTTTTGCTGGAGATTTTATTATATTTAGTTATTGTCAAATCAATAATTTATTTTATTCCCATTAGCATTAGTTTACATTGCTATTTTTGCTTTAAAGTAAGCCATAAATTAAAACAGAAAACCTGCTTCCAAGGTAGGACAAAAAAAGGGCAGCCAAAATAAGGTTACTGATAGGTTCATAATCAAAGCCCCTCTGTCTACTGAGAAATAAACACTTGTGAGGATTCTCTATGTGTTTTACAGTCTTAATGGCTTTCAGGTCTCCCTTGATTGACCCTGAATAAAATCTAACTGGGGATGACAAAAAAATATGTCCATCAACTTTGCTCATGCATTACAACATAAAAATTGACTGGAGTCATTTACTACAGGTAGCAATGAGCAAAACTACACAAGATAAATACTCTGCTTTGTGGATACTCATTCACTCCACTTTCATCTGCCACCTTGATTTTTGGATTGGGCATTCATGGATAAAAAGTAGGTGATCTGAAAAAATGGTGTATGTCTTTTAAAAGACAGTATCATGTTATGTTACTCCCTTCACAGGAATTTATGTTACATGGTGTTAGACCATGGGCTAAGCTTAATGTAACATGATGCATTAAAAACTGCACATCATGATTGTAATGTGTGTCAGAACAATGAATTGTTATATCACATATCTCTTCATTTGTAGGTAGGGGACCCATGGAAATAATTCGCAAAGGGATATATTCTCCTTTTGATGCATACAGATAAATCCCTTTTTCTCTCACTACTTCCAGCTCTTCACCTAATGGTTAGTCTGAGCTAGGAAAACCTGCTTTTTAAAAAGGCTTGAGTTAGCTAAAAAGGTTTGAATTGTAGCTTAGCATTTATTATAGGCACAGTTTAACCCGCAAAGCTGTATGAGCTTCTTCCTGGCGTCTCCTTCTTCCTCTGCCTGACTTCCCAGCATTATTTGACCTCTCCTGTAACAAACACAGCTCTCAGTTGATTCAATGTGTTCAGTAGGTACCTCACAAACTCTGCAGCAGCAACCCATTTTATTCTTGTCCCATACCACGGCCTGTGCTACGTGCCTGGATGTGTGGCCTTGAACAACTCTAAGCATTGGGGGGTGACATTTGTGGAAGATCGTTCTGACTGCTCATGGTGACCTGATAAGAAGGTGGGTCAAGAGGTCTATGCTACAAGAAATACTGATGCTGTCTTATATGCTCACAACCAGGGAAATCAATTTTTGTGCACTTAAATGGTGCTTAGCTTTGTGCTGGACAGCTGTACAGATGTTAATTTTATTAATTGAATAAATTTAAAAAAAAAATATGAGGGGACACTACTGACTTTTATTCAAAATGCAATCTGATTTATGTAGGACCCTTTAGGGAGGCTGAATGAAATTTGCTTTTTCTTCAAAAAGGATAAAATTTGAAGACTAAATATTATCCACGTTTTGATTTAGCATAAATAAAAATGAAATTATATTCAAACTGCACAGATGGTTTTGATGGATAAACAAAATAGTATAAAATCTCATTGAGCATTTACTTATTAAAGTAATGGTCTCAGTCCTCAGCCGAAGCAAATGTACATTTGGCATAACTACGGCCACGCATTTTTCAAGCTGTCTAAACCAACTGATAATTGACAAAATGATGGAAACTGCTACTGGAGCTTAGTGAACTTCAGACATGACTGCACCTCCCTCTGCAAGGTATGCTCTGACCTCAGCAGCATAGGTAAAAGTGGTATAATACCTCTAATTGAAAATACATCAGCTGACAAATATATTGGCTCTATAGTCAAAATGAACTATTAGTCTAACGGAAAACAGCTCCACTGCAACAACTGCTATTTCAGAAACTCCCTTACTAAAGCCAAATAAATTAATTTAAAAGGGAGGAAGAGACATGACTTACTACTTGCACAGTTTGGAAGTTGTGTGTTTCTTCAGGGTATCCTTGAATTGTGAGACATTAACTGAGGATTGCTAATAGCAGAGGGACTTGTGGCATACTGCAATGCTTTTGAAACTGCTGTTTTCTTGAGACAAAGCATATGTGCCGTGTTAACTTCTTAAGCTGGTCTTTCACAGAGAATGCTATGAGTTGCAGGAAGTGCTTTGCAGCCTGGTGTGCTCCCTCACATGCGAACTGGGTACATTGTGAAAATTTGAGATTAAAGATCTATTAACTAGTTGTTCATGTTTGCAGAGATCTGAGTTCAATGGGCTTATTATCTGCTTCCAGTCCTCTGTTTTTAAGTGAAATGGGAATGCGCACTAACCACAATGTATGCTCTTATCAAGAAGAAATAAACAAGACTTAGCTGACTTTTTTAAACAGAAGGCATTGTACATCAGCAGTGACAATTACAGTCACTCAAGTAAATTTGTGCAAAACATGTAACAAACTGCCCAGGAAATAATTCTTCAGTGGAGCCAAATAAAAGCTGCGATGACCAGATGACACTGGTCAGAGGAGAAGAAGTCATACAGCTGCTGCAGCTTTACCTGTGATATGCTGGGAAAGAGCAATACAGAATACGTGAAGGGTCCCACAAACAGAATTACTTGCTCTGTATGAGAGCACAGCTAGAACATCAGTAAACTACAGTTAGGCACCTGCTTCTATGCAACAGTGTGCACAAAATTACTTAGGACTAATAGATACTGCAACAAACCTTCAACCAAATGCAACACAAGCAGAATGCTGCCAAAAATAACTGAAGATTTGACAGTTTACGTACCACCAAAAGGTACCATGTAATTCACAGTCTTCATAATGGAGTGCATTCAACTCCGATGTTACATTCCTAATCCACGTGGAAAAGTATAAGACTGACTAGACTAGAAATGTTTCAAAGAAGTTCTGGAATATATGGAGGGAGAAATAAAACCTCCTTTTAATAAAAATAAAAATAAAAATGAGCAGTATCTGTCCTGCAAACACTCTACATACTTTCCTGGATATCCAGACCCTTAGAAATAAAATTACTATTTTTTAAAGTGTTAATTTATAATTTTCAGGTACTAATACAAACATATTAATAATAACAAACTGATCATGTCTTTAGATACATTTTACAATATACTTCAGCATCCACCAGCAACACTTTTTTCAAGTTATCATATGTCCTTAAATATGAACTCAGATTTTGTATATGATCATGTTTAGTTATCTGAAATAGCTATAAGAAAATAATCGCACTCTACTTCTAAAATTCAATAGTTGAGCCTATACACTGTCAGGGATGCGAGTCAATGCTCCAGGGGTAGAAATAAAAGATTCGTAACACTTGGAAACATGAGTTAATTTTCTTAAGGTTGCTGCTTCTAGGAAATGTATATTTTCATACTGTTACTTGTTGTTGGCCTTCTCATTTACAGAACAACAATGCCAGATACAGAAATTACATTTAAGACTATTTTAAAAGAAATAATTCATATGTAGGTGCACAGTGGTAACGCAGCTTCCCCTGTAGGTCTGTATTTTCAAAGTGCATATAATGCAATTGCGCTGCCTTGGAATTCTTTAGAGAGCAGCTTCAGCCCCAGCATGACTTGATACAGCTTTTTAAAGCCATATTAATAAGATTTGAGTTTCTGTCAAAGTACGGGGCTGCATTTACTCCTGTGCTGCCAGAATTCTGTTCTCCTTCCTCCTCCTCCTGCATGGGTGATGGCAAGTTTGCATATAAAATATCTAATAGATCTATGAACTTGTCTCCAGGTCATATTAATTCACAAGGTTATTCAGGCTGTTGATTTTGAGACCTGTGTCTCCCTGCAGAGACAACCAGCTAAGCCAAGGCTGCTTTTGGGCTGGTTTGGCTCACAGCTTGCTGGGCTCTGTGATGGGTGTCAAGTTCACTCTCCTCTGTGGATAAGACACAACTCCATGGACCTGAGTAGTCTTGGTCCTCCCTATACCATGCCTGAACAGGGCCTGATGGCGCCAGCTGCACTCCCATGGCTGCTGGCTGATGACCTGTTGTAACTGGCAGGTCACCAAAAGCAACCTGACCTCCACTCTCACAGCCAGGTTTTCTTAAGAGATATTGATCACTGGCAGTGCTGAGAGCAGGGGCAACTGACTATCACAGGACGAAACGATGTGGAAAAAGTAAAAGGCCTCTGCAGGCCTTCCTGAACTGTACTCCATAAAAACTATATTTATTGTTCTTATTTATTAATTGAAGCTTTTTTTTCCTTTCTTACTGATTTAAATGTCCTTTCAGGGGAAGTTCTTTCAAACACAAAGTGGTTTCCTGTCAAAAATCTGACCCCTTAAATGGTTATCCTCAACTAAGTATAATCATTAAGAAAAAATAGTCCTTCAAGTATCTGTTGGATATAGCTCTAGGACTGAGCTGCCTGTGCTGATGTTGCCTCTTTATTTGTTTCTACCAGTCACCCGACACTAAGGGGACAGATAGGTTCTTTTAGAGATCCTTAGCACAATGATGGCAATACTAACTTGTAGTTGCAATTAAAGCTATTAACAGTAATTTATTAGTAGTATAGCACAGAACTTATTATTAGAATGGCAGCGGCTTTCTACAAGCTGAACCAGTGTAGCACCATGAGTAAGTAGTGTGATACAGAAACTTATGGTTTCTTGTGGCAGAGCCAGGGACTGGGACGCCATGATGGTCACCAGTATCAGCCT
>NW_009970706.1:0-9030 GCF_000747805.2 Chaetura pelagica | reverse complement strand
TGCCCCTTCTTCCAAAGGCCATAGATTCTTTCAAAATCTGAGTGCTAGTCAAAGCTCCCTGTTCAGCCAGGCTATGCCTCTGGCAATCCCAAATATCATCTACTGACTTTGGTCAGCTCAGACAGTCCTGCAAACAGGCTTATCAACTCAATATGCAAAACCAAGTTGGGCAGATTTTCAAAAGCCCATGTTTCTCTCAGGACCACCATGGGTGAACAGGTATTGTGGCACTTGATCACTCTGTGTTTCAACATGCACAAATACACAACACAAATATAATAGAACCAGGAGACCATCCTGCATATGTTTTGAAGTCAATGCAAATGCCTTATCAATTAAGCAAGCTTGCACCCTGCTGTAGATATCACTTCCATGTCTCGCCCTGCAAGGAGTTGCACTACTGTACCCTTCTGCTTGTGTGAAGCAACACAGAGAGACAGAGAGCTCCCCTCTGGCAAATTTCTTCATGTGCTGGAGGCCGAAGTTTATGTGTGTTTCTGAAAGCAGCTATGACAAACAGTCAATTCAGCTAAACAGTCTCGGCCACAGTACATCTGTGCCTAGTTTTGGCTTAGCAGAGCAGAATGATACATGTACTTCTCCTCTCTCTGGTGCACTCCTACCCTAAGATGGTGAGAAAAACAGCCAAATTACAGAAGTACCTTCTAAACAGAAGTATCCTGTGACAGTGCAAAATCTGCATTGCTGGGAATTCCAGCCAAAATGAACTCACAGACCCACATGATTTCCTCATGTACTGACTTGGTGGGGAGATTTTTTGGCTTAGTTCTTGTTGCTGTTGCTTTGTTGGCTCTTCAGATCAATACCCTTTACTGATCTCGCTTTGGACATTTTTTAGAATCAAAAAGAGAGAAGAACCAAGAGCCTCTAACAGAAGCGAGAACATTTCCTCCAGGTCAGGGCCAGATAATTAATCTCAGTTCCCAACTCTGGCCCTTCCTCTCCTGCTGCTGGAAGAGGTGCCAGCACCTGGCGAAAAAGCAGTGCCACGCACTCTGGCACACACCCAGAGTCATTGCCACTGCTGTTGACAGCAGCAACGGGGACATTTCTTCAAGTGCCTCAGTGCCTTAGGAGCTAAGATCCTGATTTCCAATGGGATTTAAGGGTCATCAGCATCACTTTTTGTAGGCACATATAGCTTGCTCCAGGGTGCATCAAGATAATAAGAAACTGTATGCCTGTATTAGATTTGGCGTAAACCAGGTTAGCCAGTCTGGGTGACTAAGGCAGGCTCTGCAGCTCTTTAACACAGACACCCCAGTTTGATGAGGTTTGTTTCACGCCCTAACTCCTCAGACCATAGGCACCAGCCCTCAAAATGCCACAGAAATGTACAGAAGATGCTGTACATCACTGCAAGGTGGAGAACCTTGGGGCACAGCTGCTCCTTGCGAAGGAGGACAGCATGGCAATCCCCAAGGCAGCCCAGCCCTGCTGGTCAGAGCTTCAAAGCACAGCAGAAACACTGCTACAGGGTGCATTGTCACAAAGGTCCCAGCACCTGTGGAGCCAGCCCTGACGTCTGCAATGCTGCAAACCCACGACTGAGGTTCCAAAATCTTTCAGAGTTTGTAACTGCACAAGGCATCTTTCAACAGTTCTGTTCCCTTCTTTGAAGGTCAGTTGCACCAAATTTCTCATCCCTTAGTTCTCACTCTACAGACCAAGGTATTGATCAGTTTGCACTGTATTCTTCAGTTAGTTTAAATAATTAATGCACATACCCATCACTTCATCTCTTGTTATATGAGTTTTGTTAACATTAAACCCCTTAGCAAAAAAGCTAGTTTTTCACAAAGATATTTTAGTTTTAGCAAAACCCTAAATTTTAATGGAAACTCCTCTTCCCTTATCCTATTTCAGCCTTGTTTTCTAATTAATATTTTCCAGTGTTTGTTTTTTCTTTTGCTTTAAAGGATTTTTTTCACCTTTCACTTTCATTGGCCTGTTTTTTAGAATAAGATATTTCTGACACTGAAATGGTTTCATACCCAAGGATGGAAAGGGTCCATAAGCAAATTTCAGCAGAAAATTTAATTTTATCTCCCAGAAGAAAGAAGGCACCTTCCAAATTGTAAAGGCTCAGGGAATTCTAACCACCATTTATTGCATCAGCAGTGGCCAAGAGATGATCATATATGACACAGAATTTACACCAGCACCCTGGATTTGGAAGGAGAGTTTTCTTCAATTCCCTACTCTGACATAGACTTTTAGCATGACTGTGGGTAAAACCCTTAGGGCTTTGACAGTATTTGGCTTTGCAAACCAAAGACCCAAACAGCATTGGGTCTAAAAGTCTAGCAATACAAAGTAGTTAAAATTAAAGAGGTAAATTGCAAGTTGCCCAAACACATTTGGGGACCTAGGCTTGGAGCCATGAGCCACAGGCACACACCATCATGACGGGAGAAAGCTGGGCCACCTCCCCCCCAGAGCCAGGCAACGCCACGGACCAGCCTTGAGGACCCAAGAGCTATGGCTCCCTGACCATTAACCTACTCTGTGCATCTGCAAACTCACATCCCAGCAAATGTTCACCAACAATCAAGGTTTGCTATTCATTTGTTAGTCTGGCAGGGTGGAGTCGGATGGATTTTCTTTTTCCTGTCTTTAGTCATCTGTTTTTTTACTGTCATACTTCTGTTTCTGAGTTAATCTTAGAGCCAAAGACATAATTTCACTGAATTATTAATATTTCAAACTTATTTGTGTGGTTTGCGCAGAGCTCAATGACAGGATAAATTGCATGCTGTATTGTTCTAACTTTCTTAAAATATCTCCTTGTAATTTTGAAAAAGAAACCTATTTTAAGAAGCTCATTCCTAGACTGTGCTTGTATAACCAGAAGTCAGGGCTTCTCCTCAGTTTCCAGCACAACCTGAGGGCAAAGCACACACCAAACCCCACACCGCTTCTCACCAGGTCATGCAGACAAAGCGACCAGGGCACCGCATGCCCAGTAGAGCTCCTGCTCCTTGTGGCCTTTGGGATGGAGAGGGAGAGCACACAGGAACTGTGCTTGCTGCCTTTTCCAGGCAGCTTTCCCCCAGCAGGGCTGGAGCCTGTGGGCACTGCTCTTTAGCAGCACTCGAGGCTCAGTCTGCAACCGCAGGTCATTCCCCCTTTCTGCAGCAGGGACGGTAGACCGACCTCTGCCTGGTGCCCACCTAGCAGGGTCCCAGATGACCTCAGGGTCCCAGCGTCCACTGTGCAGCCCCAGGACCCTCCTCACCTTGCTGTCCCTTGGCAGCAGCCCAGCCAGCACCCTGCTCCTGCACGAGGTCGGCATCCCTCTCCCAGGCCACTAATTGGCTGGGATGAGCATCATGCAGCCAGGCACACACATGTGTCCCATAACCTAAACCATCTGGGGGCGTTTTAATTAACTGATCCCCAGCTCCTCTGTGCTGCCATTGAAAAGTTCCCGCCCTGGCCCCAGCTGAGCCTCCCCCATGCAGCCCTGCAGTTCCCCTCCCCACCCAGGAATTCGCAACCACAACTGTACAGCATGGGCCCCCCCCGGCCCTCCCCAGCCAGGCAGGAGCAGCCCTCAGCAGCCAGCGAGGAGCAGATGAAAAGGGCTCCTTCCATATGTGCCTGCCAACAGCGACCTACAGGGTAGGCTCCACACACAATAGATAACAGGAGGCTCCTTCTCGCAGCCCCTCAGCTGCGAGGTCTTCCAAGTCTCATCATAGATGCAGGCGTCAGACGCCGCTCGGCCTCCCATCAGTGCACAGCTTCTGTCAAAAATGGCTGGAGCAAAATATGTCCTTCTTTGAAGCCACATGGATGTACATCAAGAGAGGATTCCGTCTACTGCTGCTGCGCCATGAATTGCTGGAAAAATATAGCCATGTCAGGCCCCATATTCTCATTACTCTCCGGGGGTGTGACTTTACTCTCTGGCTGGTTTTATACTGCAACACAGTTAAATTTTCCTTGGAAGTACTTGAATTCAATGAAGTTGCTGTGGAGGCTGGAGAGAAATCTAAAGTCCCCAAGGCCTAACCAAGATCAGGCTCTAGACAAAGTGATATTGGCACTGTAAATGCAACAAGGCTTACATGCAATATTTTCACCAAAACAGGAAATCTGCACTGGCATGCTAGGTTTGCAGCTGCTATAAATGAGCACAGCTCATTAGCAAAGAATTTGGTGTTGCCTGTCCACAGGCAGGATACCCTCGCTGAAAGTTCTGTGGAGAACTCTTCCGTTGGAAGTGTAAACATGCAGGAGGTTTTGTGAAATCCCTTGACTGTGGGGTTCCTTTTTCTATGTCTGGAGATGAGGATTTGGCCTTAGCTATTACCGATAAAACTACATTTAATGTGGTCTTTGGTGCTAAGCCCTTCCCACAAGAAAGTCAGAAAATTAAATATCTGAAGAGTCACTGGATAGAGCACAAAGTCCGTCCTCTGCTGGTGTAAGTGATGACACCACATGCAAGTAAGCTTAGATCCACAGCCTTGGCATATCTCAGCAATGTAGGTGTCCAATCTTTTACAGATCTCTTCGGTCCAGAAATACCTTGATGAAGTTTGAGTTTCCCAAGGGCAGTATCTAGAGGTTGAAGTTTGAGCCTGCACAAATCAGGTTTTGGACTGGATCCTATTCTCTTTTGCAAGTGGATTTGCTTAACCTCACAGGCCATAATACACTGATATTGAATGTAACACCTTGTAATATGCTGGGATGATGTTTCAGAAGCAGATATTTAAATTGTAACCAGTCACTAGTCCAGATGCAAAGCTCCAAGTTGCTACTTGCATTTGTTGTAATTCTATCTTCTAATCATGGAGAGTGTTGAAATAAGGCCAGTTTTGTAGCTATTTAGATCACTTCAGAGTCTCATTCCTCTCCTAACACCCCTGAGGAACAACAGTCTCTTACTTTGGGTCCTGTAGAACATAAATTATGCTGCAACACACAGTTTCTGTGGACTGACCCATCTGCCCACAGTTGGGAAACAGGAGTCTGGCTGAAGGTTAGAACTAAGCTCCATGACCGTGGTATTTTTAAATTTAGCAGAGGTGGTAGTGCATCCATTGTTGCTCCATGGGGGACCTAGTTTGCCAAGGTTTCCCCAGAAAGCAAAACCTCACAGGTTTGCTAACACAGGGAATGCTCATTGCACAGACTCCTGCAAGCTAGCTTTTAATTGAAACCCATGCCAATAGAAACACTGTGCTTTCTCCAGTTCTGGGGGAAAATTTTGGCAGCTTTTCTATTGCACCTATCACTGGTAGCTCTCAAAATGGTTTTCTCTAGGAGATCAGCGTGTCACCAGACAGACAAAACTGCACAGAGCAGTAAGACCAGCTTTGCCTAGGATGGAATATTGAGAGATGTGTACTGCTCATCAGAGTCCCAGCCTAGAGCTTGAAAAAAATTGGCTTAGATCTACCTGTTCATGAGGTGGGTTTTCCTACATGTTTCATATGATGGAAATAACCACAGCTTCTCACTGGCAACAGGGACCTACTGATACATAGAAAACAGGAAGGGAAATTTTTTAATAAATGAAGCTGGGACATCAATTTGTCTGGATTTCATATGAAGTCCAGCCCTCCATCCACCAGCCTGCAATATCCATAAGGTTCTGAGGCATACTCAGTGGGTACCAAACTGCTGTTTGGTTCAGCCTAACTCCTGTGCTGTCTCAGCTCACCCTATCTGCAGTGAAGTGGATCAGGCCCTAAGGGGCAGATCCCCCACCCCTACCCCGTTACCATCTGAAGCCATCTCACAGACCATAAATAACAGCAGCAGTGGTGCCAAGCAAGCAGTCCTGCTGGGTTCAACAGTAGAAGTAAAAACCAGTACCATTCACCTGTGCACTGAAAGCCTCTCATGACTTTGGAGACACTTACATTGTCCACTGCAGTGAGAGCAAAAGCCCACCTGTATTCAAATTGTCCCCACCTAAACACTGACTTTGATGCCTGAAAGGAAGCTCAGACTGCTGAGGGTGGGCTGGGAAGGACAGTTCATCTCTCAGTGTACTCAGCCACCTCTGAATCATTCAACAGCCCATCTTGTAGTTGGTCCTTTGAATCCAAAGGTGTCTCATCAGAGATGTTTGCATATCTCTTACCAAAATCAGTGACAGCAGCGCACTGGTCTCACTCTGAATAAGGTATAAACATTGCCCTCAAGAACCAAGTTCTTAGGTTCCTGTCTGATAAATACAGGATACATTTTTAGCATCAACATTCCCAGTCATCCTGAAGCTGAGCTTTGAGTGAAGCTGGAAGGCTTTGGAAAACACACTCATTTTTTGGCTGCCACCTCACACAGGCTTTCTGGGCTGTTCACGCAGAAACTGTGCTGTGCTGTCAAAAATGCTTCTGATTCATAACCTCTGCCAAAAGCACGACTAGAGTAGCATCACAAATTGCATAGCCCACTGCCACTGGGGACGGTTCATTGACCTGTTAATCTAAACTGGCTGATCCTAAACTTCCACTTCCCATTGCATTCAAATGGACTGCTGAGTTATTTGACTCCAGCATAGACTCAGGGATGTTCTTCTTATAGTTTTGTACTGACTGAGCTAACAGTCAAAACAATTATTAAAGCAAAGAGCTTATCAGGAGTCTAAAAAGGTTTAAACATTTATATGATGCATTAAAATATCTCTTCTGCCATTATCTGGGATAAAAATGTATAAAGATTATGTCATTATAACACCAGGCTACAGCCCAGAAATCCCTGTGAAAGGGATCCCTGAAAAATGCTGCTTGAGCATTTTTGAGCAGAGCTGCTGCCACTGAAGTGCATGTTTCATTGGAAGCCCATCCTGAAATACCATTGACTGGCACATCCTTGAAGTCAGGCCCTTACGAAGCAACTGGCTCTTGGGACAAGATTAGGAACAGGCAAATAACCCTCTGCAATATAAGCAAAGTTCTGGCCAATTATGGGACTAGGCCTGCCCCAGCTGAAGAACCAGTGCTTTAAGGGAGAAACTTTTGCTGTTGTTATCATTGCCCTATAATGAAGTAATCAAAACTGAAGAAGAAGAAGACAGGGGAGAGAAAACTCAGGGAAAGAATTATTTTAAAAAAATATTTAAAGGTAAAAGGAAGACATAGGTATTATACCTTTTTACCAAGTACTCAGTCAAATATGAGTAACATCAATGTGAATCCCTCCATCATTTTAAGAGTCCAAATCCACATCTTTTTCCTGGTAGGAGAGTGCACACACTGCCAGGCTGTAGCAGGTTCAAGGGAGAAGTTGTTCTCAGCCCCCTGCTGACTCTGCTTGCTTGCTTTGAATACCTGTTCAGGATTAGGATGTAAGTACTAGTCTCTGGGTACATGTCATCACTTCTGAGCTGAAAATATTACTTGTTTGTCCCATTGCTGGGGAGAATTTGGTTATGCTGTGCAGAGTGGGACCGCTCCATGTGGGAAAGTCACCTCCAGCTATTCACTATCAGATGGGTTGTCCTCATTGCAGAGATCACATGTGGGAAGACAAACAGAAAATCCAATTACTTGCCCAGCCCTAGTCCCTGGTGTTGCCATTATGCAGGAAGTACGCAGGGATACTGAGAAATCTCCGTAAACACTTGAGCTTGCAGCAGCATGCCTGCTATTACATCCCTGCTGAGTAATTGCGTATTTACTCCCACAGCCACATAAATCCTGCTGGTGAGGACAGCGTCTGGTACATGATCCCACCTCATCCCAGCTTGTGAGGAACATCATACTCATGAGAAGACCCAGGAGGTGTAAACTGTGCTGGGACTATAGTCCATCAGGTGCAAAGATGGACTGGGGTATGAGTGTAGCATCTGACATCCTCACCTTGCAAAGTACCAGTAGGATTGGTTGAACCCATATCAGCACTAGTAATTTTGCACAGAAAAGGATGGCACCCACCAAATCTGAGCACAGTGAAGAAGAGCATTAAGTCAAACAGGCAGGACATAATGCTATTTGTTTTCACTGCAAGGAAAAGATCACACTTCTCTGCATGGCAAAAGGATGCAGGCTGATACTGCTGCTGTTTTGGTTGTAATGGTTGCAATTGTCACACAGCAGAGAACACCAGCATTGTCCAAAGAGCCTATCCATTTGCTCTAGTCTGGTTTTCCAAGGAGGTAGTACATGCAGTATCACTCTGTGTGTATCTGTTTACCTTTCTCTGTATCTGCACCCAGCTGTCCTTCTCCTTCTCCAGTAATTTTTGAACCCGATGACCAATTTCAAAGAAATTTGACAGACAATAAGAGGTCTCCAAGGTATTAAATTCCAATACATTTTATGAAAACTGGCAGCTGGTTAGAGGAGAAAGACCCAATTAGTGTCTTCATGGAAGTGAAGGCTGCAATGGGAACATGACCCTTATTAGGCAGTGGTGATCCTTCCGGGAAAGAGACACTATGAATGTCCACAGAGAGAAAAACAGATCAGCACTTACATCTTATTAGACAACAGAGAATCCAATGCAAGCCCATGCTAATGCTCCAGGAAAACATCAACTTCATTAGCACTGCTGCTCACGGAACATGTCCATGACCTCCAGCTGGGGCATTACTGCCCTCCTTTACACACAGGCCCAAGCAGAACTGAGGTGTAGGGACAAAACAGTAGGGTGGCAGGGTAAGGGGAGAAGCCTTTCTCCAACAGCTACTGAATTCCTACCCCAACCACCTTCTCCAGATCTTTCACTGATCCCTCTCAGCCTTCCTCCTCCAAGCTGTCCTGAGTACCCCATGGCTCCTCCCAGCCCTTTCATTTCCCCATCCATTTACTTTTCCTAAACTGAGGCTCCAAAACATCCACAAGTAGCCAAAAATCTCCACTGTTGCTCTCCACCTTCCACCTCTTTGGAAATATCCTTTGCTGTAGTCACAAACTAAATGCATAATTTTCATGCCAGTTTGCCCTCATTTTTGAAGCAGCAGAATTCAGTTTTGCCTGCACGACTGAGAAAACTGGAGCCAGCCCTAGAGTCATGACACAATCACAGAATCATAGAGTGTTAGGG
>NW_009970705.1:0-7000 GCF_000747805.2 Chaetura pelagica | reverse complement strand
GGATGGCAGTGTGTGGTCCTTTGGTTCAAATGTCAACCCTAACCCTGAGAGAACTGGGGAGGCTGCAGTGTCTGTGGCTCTTGCAGCCCCTGCACCCCCAAGGCAAAGATTCCTAATGTGGAGCAACACCCAATTGCTGCTGTGGCATCTAACAGAATTTCTGAGGTAATGGCAGGCTTGGAAAAACAACACCTTATTTCCAGAACCCACTGCCCATGTAATTCACTGGTCTAGCCAGTCCAAAAACTGGACAGGACACAGTGTCTAACTATTAATTATCTGCTCTAAATGCCAACACAGCCCCACTAACAGTTGCAGTACCCAATGTTGCAATTTTAACAGCCACGCTACAGGCAGGTGCACACCAGGGATGGCAGTGATAAAAAGATATTTTCCTTATGGTCTTGTTGCAAGAGGAGGATAAAGAGACATTTGCTTTTACCTGGGGAGGTGTGCAATGCACCATTAACACACTCCCACAGGCATATCAACATTCACCACTATTGCTTGTACTGCCTTTGCTGAACTTTTACAGTCTCACTCCCTGAAGAGATGATATTCTGATCAGTGACCACCCCTGAAAAAGTGGGATAAGTGGCAGCAGCAGTGTGGGAGGCACTATATAAAGCAGAAGCTGAAGTTCCACCTCAGAAATGTCAGAGACCAAGTAGGGAAGTAAAGTTTTATGCACTTGGTGGAGAGCAGGCAATGCAGTGATTCCTCCAGCTACCTCAAGAAAAATCAAGCAGCTGCAAATGCCGCAATCTAGGAAAGAATTACAACAGCTCATGGGTACTCTAGGGTATTGGAGGAAATGTAACTAGATTTTCTATCATTGCTCGCCCACTGTACTCACTTTTTGGAAAAGGAAAATTGGAAATGTCACCCAGAACTTGAACTCAAAAGCCTAATACAGGAATTAAAGACATATCAGTCACTGGGGCCAGTTCACTCCCGTGACCTTATTATAGCAGAATGGGGGTCTGCAGAACATGACACTTACTGTAATACATTCCAGGCCAGCTGAGTGGGCCCAAAAGACCTTTCAAGTTTAACTCAACTGCATTTAAAGAGACAGACCAGAGATATTCTTAGCAGGGAAAGGGACTTTTGTTTTTAATCTGAGGAGTTAAACAAATCAAGCCACTAAGGGGTAACCCATCCAGAAAAACACTGCTGACATGAATTGTTGTCCAAGTCTGAGATCAAGATTGGATCTTGCCTCACCTGAAAGCTCCATCAGGAGTTTCAAAAGCTAGAGAGTCCATGCTGAACCTTGTGACTCAATGGGAGGGGCTTCCTCAACCTCTGAGTCTCTGGTCTCTGTGTGAATCATTCTAATTTGAATCTAACTCAATTTTCCTTTGTTTGTTTCTTCCATGCAGTAATTAATCATGTACCTTGCCGCTGAATCTCGTTAAACCATGGTTGCATTTACCATTGAACTGTGTTAACTCACTGTCTTACATCACATATAATGTATTGTTGAAACACATTGATACTTTTGTCTTTTGAGTGAGGTGCATTCCACTCTTCTGTGATGGGTTGTTCCCTTCAGTTCACACTTGGCTATGATTTAATCACAAAAAAGAGCTCTGTGCTGATGTTAGTCACCCTTCATTGAACACACTAGTAAGTAACTTCTCTTTTCAAATTCCTCTTTAGTTCATAATGATTTCAATCTGCTCATGAACTGATGCAAAGTGACTCTTTTAAATGTTTCATAGAGGTGAATGGCTTCAAGTACAGAAAAAAAAAAGAGTAAGCAGAATTTAGTCTTAAGAAAGATTTTCCTGATGATGGCTTCCTTTTTTTTCCCCAACCCAATTGTTTATAACACAAAAAATCCAATTCAGAACAAGTGCTAGGTGGAGCTTGAGTAGAGCTCTCAGCCTTGAACATTTATTTATTTGAACATCTGCTTCTGAAGGAATATTGCAAATAAGAAAAGCATTTAGTTAGAAATTTCAGGGCTTTGACTGAGCATCTGCTACAGCTGATGTGTCAGTTTGCACGTGAGCAGGTATTTTGCAGTCATGCAGGAGCAAGTGTGCGCCAGAGTGGGTTCTAGCTGTGTTTACTCAGGCTAGTGCCATGGTGTGGGATGCTGGCATGGCCCACTCTGGAAAACAGGGTGCAGAGAGATGACCCAGTCAACCCAATCTTCTTATGAAGCACAGCTTCAACAGCTGTGGTATTGATAAAACTTGCTGAAGCAAGAAAGACAAGAGGTTTTGGGGGGATTGGGAAGAGGAACTGCCGTAGGAGGCAGTAAGGAAGATTCACGGTCTCTTTGTCTCAGCAATTTATTTTACAACTCCTTGTCTGACACTGGAGATTCTGACTAGACAGAATCTCATACCCACTTTTAAAGGAATCCTCAGGTGGCTCATGGGAGGGGTGTCAAATGGCCACAATTAGCAGAAGGAAAGACTGGTTTAACCCCCTGCTGTCTGTATCACTTCCTCACTGACCCATCATAGCCAGCTTCAATTGAGCAAAGAGATCTGGTGGGGTCATATCCCTTCCCTTGGAGGCCAAGCATCCTCTGAGCTTTATTTATTTTCAGAGAATAATTTTGGCCAGGCAAAATCCAACCAACCTCTAAGACTCTGAAAGCTGTGAGAGTTAAGGAAAGATAATGCCTAGGTGAATAGTTCATACATTGGCTGCTAGTAAATTGCAAGAGGAATTACTTTGTACACATGATATTGCTGTATGTGGTCTTGAAATTCAGGCAAAGATCAACAGAAGGAGGAGATATAGGATATGAAACAGGGAATCATTCAGTCTCCAGAGAAAAGCAACAGTTTAGCCTTCAGGATAATCTTCCAGAATAAGTTTGATACCACCAGAATGATATGGGATAACACTATATGTTATCTTTGTCACTCAAGTGACAGTGTATGATGGAGAAACTAAGAAGAGGAGCATCTTGTATGTGGTGGAGCTTGTTCCAAGGAAATCTCATTGGGTGTTCCTTGAGAACCATTATGAAAATTCCCAAGTCTTTTCTTGCCCTGCCCTCATTGAAACTGCAGTTCCAGCTTTGGTGCAGAATTGAGCTCAGCTGAGGAAGTCTGTAAAATAAACAAATCTCAGGAAGATATCAGGGGGAAAATTGTCATTTGTTTTCTTGTTATTAGGGAGCTGAGCAGTGATAGAAGGAAGTTTCTCTTCTTGCAAGATACTCAAAACTCCTTGCTTTTGGTGTTCAGTACTTCTTGCTCCTGCTGGTCATCCATTTTTCTAGGTGGAATACAGGGCTTGCAGAGTGTCTCTTTCTCTGCACC
This sequence comes from Chaetura pelagica, assembly GCF_000747805.2. NCBI lineage: Eukaryota > Metazoa > Chordata > Aves > Apodiformes > Apodidae > Chaetura > Chaetura pelagica. The sequence continues at coordinate 3,707 of NW_009970705.1, read as the reverse complement.
TGGGCCAGTCTGTTCATTTTTTATTATTAATATTATTTTAATCTGGAGTTCTAAGGAGCTTGTTAATCTCTTTATTCTCCTCTCCTGTTCTTCTCTGGAAGATCTGGACAAAGATCTGGACAAAAATGTAGTTATTAATGAATTATTCTCCTGAACCCCTTCCTTCCCTCTCAACATAGACAACAGAGGTAACAGTGCAATCTACAGAGAAAAGACAATTAAAATTTCTCCCTTGAAATGCAGCAGATTGCTACAAGTGTCAAGCAGTTGACAAACTTGTTTTGGGAAAAGAGATGCCTGTTCTCCAGACTCAGCATGTGTCCATGCAACCTTCAGCAGACACTGCAAAAGATGAGGGTCTGTCCTGTAGTACTGGAACTGCTGATTCTGTGTGGCAGTGCACACACCTGATCTTCCCTTCCCTCCCTATCAGGAATAAAGATAAATTGTCTCAGTCAGTATTTGAATTATTTAGATCTTCTGCCAGACCCTTCTCTTTCTGTCTCCTTTTACAGAGAATATTTTTTTCATTCTTGCTATTTGTCTCTCATCATTGTGGGAAAACTGAGAATGGATTCCTGCTCTGTTATTTAAGCTTTTGGTTGGCTCATTAATCTGATCAGTTCAGGTATTGACTTGGGAGTGCTCAGTACTTCTAACAATGTATTTAGTTTCTCTTGAACTGACCATTACTAAACAGTACATGCAGGCAGGCAGTGGATTTTAGGGAGCACATTGTTGCAATGAGCCCAGCATGGCTTTGGGGTTAGGACTATGTTGTTCACATTTTCCTGACTTTCATGCTTTCTGCAGAATACACTTCCAGGGCTACTAATTTCCCCGAAAGGAGTTGTAATACTGAGAAGCCTCTCTTTGATTTAGTTCACACAATACTGCATCCCACTTCTAAGAGGAAAAAAGAAAAGCACCACCTCCTTCGGAGGATTCAGTCCCTCTGGTTTCCACATTTCCAGTCTGTGAGGGATGTTTTTTTGCTGGCAGATGCTAAGTGCAGTTTTGCCTCCTCCTTCACCTTTGTCACTTCTCATCTGCAGAGTAATTAACAAAGACAGCATGGATTTTATGGGGCAGAGGAAGGAGAGATCTGCAGAGCCTTCATGGTTAAGTAATACATCATGAAAGACACTATGGCCTTGCAATTTGTCCCAGAGCTTGGAATAATTTTTATTCACTGCTAGTAACAGATTTCAGTTTAGACTTTGTTTTAGCAACTGAGCTTGCAAGGTGGGATTTTTGCCAAATTATCTGAGTTTTTACCTCTGAGGTCTCATAAAAGATTCACAACACAGTCAGATGCCACAGTTATACTGTAGACTACTGAGAACTGTAAATGAAGCAGAAGAGTATTGCATTGTTAGCTTTATTTAATGTAATTGTAAACATTTTAACACATGATCTTTAAAGTTACTCTTCCATTCCTTGCAGCATTCCTTTGATTGTGTCTTAACTATACAGTAAGCAATTTTTGAACAACAGTTTATATTAAAAAACAACAAATGTCTTCAGGCCAAGTAACCCTAGAACACAGCAGCAATGATATTGCAAGGAACTTTTTAATGTTTTTTGAAGCATTTGGCCCTCCTGTATCAAAGGAGGTGTTTGATCATGCTTTCGAGATCCACATGCAGTGAGAGCTCATATGCAGACTCTTTCCTTTTCTGCACAAGTAGAGATCTCAGCCATCTTGACAGACTCCTTGGATGGCTTTACACAGTTTGAGGGATTTATTGACTCATTCTAAAAGTGAAGACTAGAGCTGAGAGCTTCCTAACTTCCTCTCTACCTCTGTGAGTAGCTCAGCTTCTTGACATTGCAGACCAAGGAAATGGAGCTTGCTGGGTTCTTATATACCACCCATCTGTCTCAGGTGCTTGCATGCTTATTTCCAGAGGACTGGAGTACTTAATTGTTGTTCATGTGTGTATTCTTAAAAGCTTCCTCTCTGTGTGTGGTAAGTACAATTGCATAGCCCTCAGATGTAAGTCCCCAGGGACAGCAGATTTATTTATTAATGGCTCTTACATCCTGTAAATTAATTTAATCTTTCATGCTTGGAAGGAGACTCAGAAGAAAAAAAGCAGGATAAACAGAAAGGCTTGTTTTCACTCTCTGGCTTTTATCTGTTCTTCTTATAATCTGAAGTGGAATCAGATGTCAGGAGTGTTTGGAAGGCAGAAAATTTTGCTGCTGCAGGGTAGTTTGGGTTGTGTGACTTCTTGTCTCCTGAGACTAAATTTTTAGAAAGCCAAAGCAACACGTAGCGACAGAGACTGTGTTGAACTTCAGGATAAAAAACCCTGCTATGGATCATTTTGCAAGTTGGCTACATGTTTTACCTTTTTTTATGTCAGTTTTAGTTGTTCTATTTATTTTTCTACCTTTCCATTGCAAACCACTATTAATAAAAATTGTTAACAGAAACACTTCCTAGACATCAACCTTTAGAAGTAAGACCGGTGCTGAAGTAATAGTGGTCTGTAATTCAGGATTTGTGAGGCATCACCATCAGTAACATCCAACAAGGATTTGCAAAATGGGTGCAAGCAAACCGACATATTTAGCGAAGAAACAGATTTGTTTCTAGTTAATTGTAGCAGTGAACAGATGCACATTAGAGAAGGAGGTAGTGGGTAGATGTCTCTGTGCAACACTGGGAACGTGCTTGGCTAATTGTGCAGCCACCTGTGGTTGTGCAGATGGCAATAACTGTGCTGCAGCTGCAGTGTTCACCAGGGCCCTTCTCTCCCTGGTAGAACCAGCTGCGGCCTTTGGAGAGGGGAGAAGGAGAACAGCTTGAGCTGGTCTCACTTCTGGATTCTAAGTTATCAGTCACTGTCCCCGTAAACTAGCTTCCACACTGTTCTTCAAGTTTTTGTAGCTGTAACAGGCAACAGCAAAGGAACAGCTACAATATTTAAACCAGAAGAAGCTGCTGAACTCAAATGAACAGAATGAGGCAATATGGAGCAGTCAACACCTGCTGTGATATAGGATGTTTTGAGTCCTTTGTTTCTTCTCCTACCTTATGTATTTAAGTGAATGTGGAGCTTTATCAGGTTTTATTTCAGAGGCTGGAAAACCAGTATGCTTTTAGTTTGCAAGTTCACTATTATATACTTTTAAAGTCTTGGTAGTTTTTGTCTTCTACCAAAGGGCAGTGGCATCTCTAGCCATGTGGTTACTGGAGTTAGCTGGCTACTGACACACAGGCACTTTGGATTACTTGATTTGATCTAGAAATGGGATTTTATTTTCCTTGAATTCAGTGCTGGAGTTTTTATTTTCAAGGGAAACAAAATTGGCTGATTAGAACTGCAGCTGAGGAATGCTTAAATTGTACATTTCTTAAGTTCCATGCTTGTCTCTTCAGCTTAATTCTCTACTGTCTGCTAGCTGTTTGTTTTACATGAGCACACAAGTGACCAGAGCTGTGCAACCACAAGAAATTAGCCCTTCTTGTAATGCAGGGTTATTTCAAAATGCTGGATTTTGAGGAAGGCTGCTTGGATACTTGGAATATGAGTTACAGGGCAATACTTAGAAGGACAGGATATGCAGCAGGTCCTTCCCTCTTTTGCATGTAAGACATTTTTGGCTGCTTTAAAAGAGTAGTTTAGAGTTTCTCCTCTTGGTCTTCCATATAAGGGGTGCTTAGTAAATAGTTGCTCCTCAAACTGGCAGCGGTC
>NW_009970704.1:0-8817 GCF_000747805.2 Chaetura pelagica | reverse complement strand
AAAAAAAATCAGACAACCTTATTGAGTAGAGTATTATTCTAACACAGATAGATACTGCAGTATCACTATAGGAAAAACACCTTCTGATCTGAATGAATAATTTTAATTACAATAATACTTAGCCTCTGAAGGGAAAATAACTAATGAATATTCGTGTTTTGTGGTATTACGGTAAAGCAGACACACATAGACCCGTTGAAAGGTGTTAAGCATTGGAATTTCAGAATTTATTAAAAGGTATGATGCAATGGGTTATTCTTATTTTCCCTGCAATGACAACAGCAGTAGAAACACAGGATTCTGCACTCCAAGTTCTTTTTCAACTTTTTTACACTATTTAAAAGCATTCACATATGCACAGGAAAACTACACTTACGGTACCATTTATTTAGCCTTTGATTTTCCCAACTCAGCAACAGCTACTGAGCGACCTCTTGTGCTGAAACACGTCTGAGCAGTTCCTTTCTTTTTTTCTTTTTCTCTAAAATAATTAAATGAACATAAGGCCAGCACTACAAAATGTGGAGGCCATCCCTGTCATTAAAACGAATATATACTGCCTGCAGACAGCATTTCTTTTTTACTGATGTGTTTCACCCACTCAAACTGTTTACTGAGGAATTTACCTCTGAAGCTAACATGACAGGTAGTCAAAACCAATGTGCAATGGTTGTTGTCATGCTACTCTCCATATCATTTTTGCAATAAGTATTGTGAAAAAGACGTGATCAATGTCTTGCACATTATTACCATTGTATTAAAATAAACATACAAAGAAAAAAGATAGTCTCATCAAAGAGGATGAAATAAAAATACCATAAAATAAAAAAAATCTGCAATTTGCCAGCAGCAGTGAAATTGTCATTCCCCTCCTCCTCATTCCACTTTCCCTCCAAATCACAGCTGTCTTATTGAGAAGTCACATTCCAATGCCCCACTGCCAGCACCCAGAGGCATCAACATGACTTTCCAGACTAGAAAAGCTCATGCAAACTCTGTAAGCATCCATGCAATAGATGTCTACTTCAGAAAGGTCAACTGAGCAACCATCTTCCACAATAAATAACATGTTTCCCAATGCAGTAGATCAAACTTAAGACCTGTAATAGATGATAACAAGCTACAGTTGCCACAGAGGGGAAAAAAATATCCACAGAAACTACAGGCAACAAACAGTACTTGCATTGGTCAATAAAGATAAATAAAACCTCCTGCTTAACCACAGAAAAATTATACCACACCTATCAGAAAGGTCAAAAACCAAACCACCAATAGAAGATGAAAGTAGTTTTATTAATCAATATTTAAGACCAAGAATGTGAAAGCACTGTTAGATTTGCCAGGAACCTTCATACATACAAACTAAGGAGAGATCTCTGGTTTCAAACTTTCTGTAGTGTCAATGAAATAAGACTTAAAAGTAGTTATGCTTACTGAGCTTTGGAATACTTGCTCCTTAGCCACAAGGCAGGCTTTTGTTTTACACAAGATCTACACTTTGATATTTAGAATACATGAATAAATATAATCAGAGCACGCTATACAACTGGGATGGGCAATCTGTTGTCTTCTCAGAAAGCACAATGTCATTTGCCATTCCCCCCAAAACAGAACTTCAGTCTGAATGTTTGCTTGATAGAGTAACTGTTCAAAACTGTCCAAGGAACAGGCCGAAGAGCAAGATCAACAAACAAATGTATTTTTTAACAGAAAAATAATTGCTGAGGGATCTGGCCACCAGATGTCACTCTCTACTTTGTGGCAACTTTTTAGCCTACCTTTCCTCTCAGAGGTGCTAAAAATAGTACAGTCAATAAAATCAGCCATGTTAAACTGGGGCCAGGTAAAGGAGGACTGCTCAATGAGTCATTTCTGTAGCTGTGCTGTAAAATTATTGCTCAGAAAGCTGTGAAGTCAAAGTACCCTCCAAGCAGCCTCTGAATCTGTTCCAAGTCTAAACAAAGCACAACTAGCTCAACTAACGCCCATTTGTCACGTTACCATTGCTTACACTAATGTAGCAAATTGCTTTGCCTTTTTAAATAGAACCACCATGATGTATTGAGCTGTTGTGACTCAGAACACAGCAAGTTACCTGGATGTGCTGGAGAGTCTACCCAGAGAGACAGCATAACCAAATGAGTTCTGAGAGTTTTTTTCAGTTGTTTTAGGTTAACACTTGGTTAGGCCCTGTGGCCTATTAAGGTCTTGCTGTTTTGCACTGCAGACCACCACCACCACCATCTTTACTAACCACTGGCATGCAAAATTATTCTTATACCACTAGCATGTAAAATAATTTTTATACTTCATGTATCTAACCAGGCATCTGTTGGAACAGACCAAGAAGCAGATCTGAGCCAGAGTTGTAGAAATTTAGTATCAAAATCCATAACCATTATAAATACACATATATGAAGTGAAGAAGTCAAAGTTCAAAACAACTCTAAGGTGAAAGAAAATTCCTAGGAATTAATGATTTTATGTAAATATAAGATGAACAGCATAAATCAATGAGAAACTGATCTTTAAGATAGCTGACAGAAAAAGTCATTATTACCTTATTATGTGATAAGGTTATCCTCAGCTCTGGTTTTATGATACCATAGGCTATCACAAGATCTTGGATTTTTTTCAGTTCTTCCTTACATTTTTTATTTGCTGAGTAACACTGCTTTCTTACAGGAAGATTCTTAAACAAATTCAAGACTGTTACTGTAGTACCTGCAAACAGGTGACAAAAAACAAGTAGAAATTACACTGAAAGCATACAACTGATGGGATAGAGAAAACTTCATTGTTACTTCAAGAGCCCTGTCTGTTTGCAGCTGTACACAAATTAACCCTAGTAACTCTTAATTAGATTATATTAGCATGAGAAGAAATTGACAAAATTAGCAGTCAACTTCCCCAAAAAAGTACCTCTAGTGCACAAGAGCCACGATTCCCCTTTTTTATTTAATGATTGCAGCATTAAGTTTTCTTTTGTACACACTGACAATAGCAAGAATTAGCACTGAATAAAACTGAAGACTCTTTCAGAGTGTATTAAATTAACTTCTATTAATAAAATGGTTAACAGACTAGCATCTAATTAGACATATCTGGAGACAGGAACACTGAGCTCTGTAGGGCCCTCCACAAGCATTTACTTTAGGTTAATACCTGAAGAACTAGACACCTCTGTTCAAGACACAGTATAGAGTAAGAGGAGGAATATTCATCTACCAACACAATCACATAAATTCCTCGCCCATAAGGATATTGCAAAGTATAAAATATATGTCACAGAATTCAGTCAATCATTCAACAATTTTGATAAAAGACAAGGAAACACAACCCACAGGCTTTCCAGCCTCATGGAAAACACTACAGGCTAAATCTTAAAAAGAATCCCCGATTAAAATTAGTTAAGAGTTCTCAGCTTCAACCCTTTCGTCACCATTTGCCCATGACAAGCCCCTGGCAGCTTCTGGCTTAATGGCTCCCCACACCCAGTTAGTGCTGAGGAGGAAGGGAGCCAGGTAATAGCAGCTCCCCTTGGACACAAGAGCTGCAGCCAGCTTGGGGCAGCTTGTGGGCACCATATCGACAAGCAGCTGCCGCAGCTCAACTAGGAAAAGTTGGATTTTATGGAAAAGCTGCAACTGCTTCCTCAGAAGCAAACCCTCATCACAAGAAACGAGCACATCACTTTTCTTCTGAGAATGTGCACCAGTTGGGAGTGTGAATGACAGAACGTGGTCTTCACTGAGCTGCAATTAGCTGACCAGAGCACAGAGTAGATGCTACCCCAAACCTACACTATCTCTGAACCACCATGGCTCAACTCTGAGGTGAGGGCAACCTTTAATTTTCCACACAAACACAATACAACGGGGACACACCCATCCTGCAGGTTAGAACAAACTGTGACTGCCTCACCCTATAGCCATGTGGCTTCCAGCAATTCCTTTGTATAGCAGCAGGCAACTCTTCCTGCTTTAACCCAGGATTTTGCTACCTACTTTGGTCTTGAACTAATCTTTCAAATGCTTATACAGAAAACCTGCCTGGACCTGGGGCATTGAATTTTTATAGCCTGTATTTCTGCTGTCAGCTTGAAGAGGTGAGCTAGAGAAGAAACTAGTTTATAATTACCATTTAGAGCAACATCCAAGACTTATTATTTCTTATGATAACAACACATTCTCAGTTGACAGACATAAGGCAAGAAACATTTACAGCTGCAGAGAGTTCAAACTCAGCCTTCAGATACAGAACAGGTATTTCAACATCAAATAGAGCCTCAGAGAAACATAAAATACTTCTGTCAGTGCAACACAAGAACAATTATATCCTACCTTGCCAAAGACTGGAAGGCTTTTTAGAAACTATATGCCCATTGCTATCCAAAGCATACTGACTGCTGAAATCATCATCAGGTGTCTTTGTTGTGATCAAAACCTGAAAAGTGTGATTTAGAAAAAAAAAAAAAGTTAGTCAAGGATTCACAAAGTTCAGGAAGAGCTTAGATAAGCTTTGCTGCCACTCTTACCGTAGTGTTATTTTAGTCACCTCAAGTACCTTTAATTAGTTTAGAAAACTTCTCTTCTACAAGTGTTTCTTACAGAAACATTCTGCATTACTAATTTCCCATCAGTTTAACAAAAAGCCATGCACTTCTATCACACTAATACACCAAGCACAGCAATCCTGATTGCCTACAGCACCACACTCATATCGCCTGTTTGAACAAAGGTTACACAAACAATTAAATCAAATGATAATTTTCACCCTCTGTGAGAGAAGGCAGATTAATGTGAAATTCCACAAATATAATAACTATTATCAAACAAACAGTATATTATCTTTCCACACCCAAACATATCTAGCAATCAGCAGTAGCATGTTTTGTAAGGTATTAAGGTGATACACAGCTCAGCTTTAGCAAGACCAGTAATACACCAGAAGTTCAATAAAACTACAATTCCCTGAGTTTAGGTATCAACATTTTGAAAAACAGAACCATTCTTTTTCAACCACCTGAAAGGCATAAAGTTTATCACACATAAGAGAGCTTCAGGATATTTTGATTTATTTTAGTGTCCCGTATAAGTAATTCAGAGTTCAGCCATGCCTCTGGAGAAAAAAAAAACAGTAACTGATTAATTGGAAATTACAGTATTAGAGACCTACTTAAAGGCCAACACTAAAGTACCTCTTAACTGAAACTTCAGGGGGCAATCTGGGTAGGTAGAATGCAATTAATGCCAGGAGCGCTTAATTAACATAATTACTGATCCAAGGATTAAAGTAATACCTATTAAAGTACTTATTATGCTCAGACCACCTCCCCTCTCTTACGAAAGGCTCCAAGGAGCTGATTAAAAGCTCAGAACAGATAGCACCCTGCTCTGACAACTCACAGAAGTGAGCAATGACTGAGGTCTGTCATTACCTGTCAAAACACCAACACGTTTGAAAGTATCTTTGGAAATCTCCAACCAAACACAGAACCAAACCCTGCTTAGTGCAATTTGAATGTAGCCCAAGGTAGCACAGAGTAGAGCTGTAACACTTCTCCTGACCTCAGCTGTTGATGGTTCCGATCAGACACAGACACCAGTATCTTCTTGCAGGATCTAATGCTTGGCAGACTTAGAAAGAAGAATCCAAGACATGACCTTTGCACAGCATGAATACAGAAAGGCAGAACACAATGGAACAGGCAGATACTCTACCCTGATCTGCCCAAACACTTTTCAGCTGGTTTTGAACGAAATTACTTAGTTTCAGTCAACAAGTTATTCCTAAATATCAGTACACTGTTAGTCCCCATAACACAAACATATGGATCAGACTCAGGCAGGCCAGGGAGCAGGTTCCTGTTTACTCATATGGACAATAAAGTTTGTGCAATTGCAGTTATATACCTGTCAAGGAGCAGTATGGTGCCCAGCAAGATGCCACGATTGCTGATCACCCAGATAACATCAAGGTAGGAATCATTACTAGAACAGTAGCTATGTGAGACAACAGTTCCCTGAAATGGGTTCTCCTGGCCACCATCTGCTGTTTCTCATTTTGGTTTACCCCAATGCAGTTACCCAACTCAGCCATACTCTTTGACATTTTATTTGCTGTTAACACTAGAGAGGATAAGCCAGTGTCCTCAGGAATCACTATCTATGCCCTGATACAAAATAAAACACTAAGCAATCTGTCTTGGACCTATTCTGAATGAGGAAAAGAAATCAAGCACTGCTGTGACCAGTATGACAGGCAGGCAGGACACAAAACAAGAGATGCACACTGCTCCCTAAGCATTTGACATGACTTCTGGGAAGTGGAGGAAAGGCAGCATACACAAGCCAAACTGTTCAGGAAACCTAACCCTGGCATGCTGCTGGAACAATTTAAAGTCTTTGCACCGATATTCCAATAAAATTTTCAGAAAGACTGAAAAAAAACCAAACACAATACAAAAGACTAGATACATTTATACCAACTGCTTACCTCGGATATGCAGCAAATTGATGACAAAGCCTCCCCACGGAAACCATACGTTGTCAAACTGTCAAGGTCCTCAGAAGAGCTTATTTTTGAGGTGTAGTGTTTAACTGCCATAACTGGAACATCAACAGCCTTGATGCCATCACCATTGTCTCTTACTTCTATTTTGTCAAACCCGTAAGTCTCCTAGAAAAGAACAAAACAAAGTAGCACTAAACCAGTCAAAATAACTAAGATAAAAGTCTGAAGCAGCTAGGGTTACAGCTTCTAGTAATCCAGATAGAAATGGGAGCTTTGCTTAGTTAGAAAAACTGAGCAACTACTAAATGTTTGGTTAAAAAAAACCCACAACAAAACATCATGTTGGGAAAGTAGTGATGATTTCTCTTGGTTTCACTATGAACAATGCAATTCACACCCTGTGGTATCAGTATATTACATAATGCAAATGCAGTAAATTCAAACAGGAATTAAGTAACATTTTTTTTAAACTATGATGAAATTTGAAAAACCTGCATTAGGAAATATCAAAACCCCCTGAGATAGGCACAGAACTATATATATTCAATTAACACAATAGAAAGGTGGGTACACTTGGCTTTCTGTATTAATGAATAATGCTAAAGCTATCTTCAGGTGAAAAGCAATGCTTTTGCTAATATTTGAGTCAACCTCCTACTGGGAAGCAGCAATACACCTCACCTGAACATAAAAACATGTAAGGACATAGAAACAAAAAACCTTCTACCCTGCTGCTGTATGCACTAATGAAGGCCTGGAGCATTTTACAATGACCCTTTATATTCCATTCTAATTTTTACTTTCAGGCCACTTAACTGCTTAGGAAAAGTGAGATTACCTTCTTCTGCTTGAATAAAAATAAGTAACTATTTCTTCTCTAGTATTATTCATTTTTACTTGCACACGTTTTACTTAAAATATTACAATGCATACTTTAACCTGAAGCCAGGACATTACATCAAGAATAAAAATCATTCTACACATGCTCAATGCACAGTCATGCTACAGAGGCAGTTGACCCTGCTGGTAACAACAAGGCAAGATATACCATGTTCCTATTTTTCAAAACAACAAAGCTGAGGTTCAAATTAATCACTAGATACCATTCAACACCTTGCAGAAAGGCTACAGTTGAGTTTCTAATCAACTAGCTGGCTTTTAATTTTAATTAAATATCATCACATTATAGAAAACTACAACATAAGCTGATGTTTTTCCCTGTGTTGTATAAAAGCTAGTAGATATGCAGTACAAAGATGCTCAATAACATCACCTACTAGAGTCTGGTCAACCAGAGAGTTAACAGGAAGAAAACACTAGCCAAAGCTTCCCACTACAACTGACCACTGCCACACTTTCTACCTGAGAACCACTCCACCTGCTGGTTAACTCCTGACTGTCTCCAAAAAGCCCATTTCCTGTCTTTCTTCAGGCAAATTGGGTAGTAAATCTTAACTAATCAGGTAGCCTTCCTAATCCAGCTGGAAGAAGTTAAAACAATGAAAATGCCACAAGCCTTAAGCAAACACCATCAATCTGTGAAATGAAATTTCAAAATTTTCCTTCTCTATTATACTTTGGAACTCAATTAAGAGTTAATGTGGTTGTTGAACTCTCATAAGTGGTCGACCTTATTTATGTCACACAATAGTATTCTGTTATACAAATATTCTTATCACCAAAAAGTCTCAGAAGAATCCATTGTTTTGCAGTTCTATTATGTACAGCTGTGCAAAGCACAAGTTTTCTCTTACTCACAGTAACAATTAGCAAATCTCATCTACTTACTGACAACCTCCATAAAGCCAGGCTGGTTGGTCTGACAAAGACTGAACTGACAAAGAATTTAACAGTAGTGCAGGTGACTCATGCACTGAAAATTGTTGAAAATACTATTTTTAATTGATTTGGGAAACCAACACTGATGAGAAGGCTTTCTTGTCTGGCTATCTGTATGGCTCTACACTGGTACTCCAGGAAAGCAGACAAGGTTTGTTCAAACAATTTTTGAAGGCTCAAATATCTTCTGTTGACTTCCTGCAGTTATTGATCAGCTCCCAGGATCTGATTGCAATACCCTTGCCCCAGGGCTGTGCACACACTACTCATTTTGGAGTTATTCCTGAAGCAAGATAAGACACAGTCTAAATACTGAGAAGATAAGATGCCAAAACAGATCTGTCATGAAGACAAGAGTATCTTCAGCTCACCTAAGGCAAATAACAAATAAGCATATTCCTTGGCATCTGCAAGCACCTGCAGACTCAGACGGAAAGCACTTGAGACTCAAAAAAAAAAAAA
>NW_009970703.1:0-8239 GCF_000747805.2 Chaetura pelagica | reverse complement strand
AAAGTGAAATAAAACAATAGCATAATAACTTTTGTCCTGTCCTACTTAGGAGGATGGAATTGCTGTGAAACAGTTGCAGGTTTCAGTTTGATGTGTTCATGCTTATAACCTATGCTTACTACTAGTGAGTGTGGATCCCAAGGTTTTTTGGATCAGTCACCATTGCCAGCCTTTGGAAATAGGCATCTTATTAAAATTCTTGCTTATCAGGCTTTTCACATAAACATAATTTACAAGCAGTATGGTTCTCAGAAATTGACTAGTCAGTAAGGCTTTGCAGCTTGAGAGTTGCTGCTCTTGGATTTTATCATAACCACATCACCTACTAGACATCAAACTACTTTATAGAATTCTAACTAAAACCTTGGGGCAGGCAGTTATTTTTTCTTGAGCTGTAAGTAGTTCAGTGTTCAGGTTGATAAAAAATTCTAGATAGATTTGGCTCTTTTTACCTGAATGTCAAGATTGATTGTCCATATACCTACTGACTAAGCTGTGTTGTCACTGTAACTTGTATTAAGTGGCAGGCATCTGTTAGTGTTTTCTGCTTTGTCTTTCAAACCACTCTTCTGAAGAAATCCAAAACCCTTATGGTAGTCAGCTTAATTTGCATATGCTTTGAGTGTGCTAGGAGGACCTTTTCACTTGTATTTATATCATCACCATGCTAATGATGACCTTCATGCCTTTTTGCTTGTGATCAAATCCATTCCTCTACAATCACTTTTGTTTTCATATGTGGAACAGAAATGAGGACTGAGATAGAAGGGATTTGGTATAGAATAGGTCTGAATTCACAAAGGTAACAGGAAATGGTGTGGTATTTTTGTATATTCATTGTTACTTAGTGTTTCCTTCAAAATTCAGAATTATTAACTTTCTCAACAACTTCAATAGAAATACTGATAACTGCCTTCAGTGAAATTATATTTTTAAATCCTTCCCTTTACTGAAGGCTTTATCCAGTGGATTATTTGGCTAGTCTTCCCTGGTTTTCACTCATTCCAAGGGAAATTTTCATATGATACTGATTGTGTGGAACTCTCAGGAGTAAAGAATTATATCAAGAAAGATGAGTTGTGCTCTAGTGTGTTTTGCTTCACTGTCTTCCTTCACCCTCAAAAAGGTTAAAAGGTCTTTTGGATCGTGAAAAAGAAGAACTAGCAGAAGCTGAAGTTATCAAAGATTCCCCTGATTCTCCTGAGCCACCCAACAAAAAGCCACTTATTACCATGGATGAAATGCCCACAGTTGAAAAGGCAAAAGGTAAATCAGAAGAATCGAAACACTATTTCTTCTTAAAGATGGAAGTTGTCGTATCAGTCTGTATTTTCTAAAGTAATGAGTTGAATCTTCTTGGGAGTTAGAGCTAAGTGAGAATGTTTTATTAAATACTCATTGTTGAGAAATTATATGCTAACCTGAAAAGGTCTAAAAAGATAACAAGATACAGTTATGGGTCTACTGATAGGAGCTTGGGTTGACAATGGGATGGGACAAATTTCTGCTGGTGCTAGCTGAGTATGTCAGAAATGCTATTTTAGGACCAGTAACAGAAGTAGCTGTCTCCTTCTGACTAGTACGTGTAGTTATTGGAAGGGGTAGGTCTCACTGACTTCCTTGGTGTGAACTGTTACCTTCTGTCCTAGTGGCTGAGTTGACAATCGGGTTCTCCATTTGAAACAAAGTCAATCTTGTATAAAGCAACTACTCAGCTGCTATATATACTTAGCATGTGTCATTTACTTAGCCTCTTTTATAAGCTTGTTTACTAGTGGTTATAACATGCTCTACTATGACAGTATGTAATTTCTAAGAAACTTTTACAATGTAATCATAGCATACCAGTTTGGAAGGGAGCTCTAGAATCATCTGATCCAACCTTTCCAACCTTTCTTGGCAAAAGTGTGGTTTGTGTTTAAGAATTCAGAAATTAATTAACTTGGACTCTTTACTTGCAATTTTAGGGCCAATGTCCTTACTGTCTTTATGGAGCAACAGGATTAATACTGCCAACTCTAGGAAACACCAGGAATTTATTGGCCGTTTGAACTCTGTCAACAATAAAGCTGAGCTATATCAACATCTGAAAGAAGAAAATGGGTTTGTATCAGTAAATGCATCACTACAAATACCTTAGCAGTAGTCAATATGTAGTAGAATACTTGAGTTACAGCATTAAAAAGACTCCTTTCTCTTGAGGATTAGAATGTGTAAATGCATTCCTTTGTGTCTCACTACTGATGGAGAACTACAATAGTGTTTGCTTTTTGGTTGGGTGTGTGCTGAGCAAGGCTGAATGCTGATGAATGGTCTTCCCTGTGCCTTAGTGACTGGCCTTGGAGCAAAACTCCCAAACTGCAAAGGGGTTAAAGGGTAGCAAAGTTAGGATTTCTTGATTCAGTCTGTTGCTTGTTTCAGCTTCCAAAGGAATAACTAGTATAAAAATATTGCCAGTAGTAGGGTGGTTGGATATTTTGTCATGTTGTAATGAAGTCGATAAAGTAGTCAGTGTTCTATCAAAAATACTCAAACCAAACATCCTCTTAAGTAAATAAAGTGGTGGTAGTAAATAGCATAAGGGTAAAAATTAAGACCTTGAAACAAACTGCTAAACCTCAGATTTTAGAAATAGTTACTCTGCAGTCACATGAGTATGGGCTTTTGTCTTTTTGGTGAGGTTGATTGACAGCTCTTTGTGGTTATGGCTGCAGTTGCATTGCAGAAACCTCTCCTTTATGCACTGAGGGCTGATTAAAGAAGTACTAAGAGGAGGTAAGATTGTATATGTTGGGCACAGGGAGAGACAGGATAGTTAATGAAGTAAACATTTTAAAATATTTCTCATTTTTTTTCTTATTGTGTTGACTGTATGTACAATTACAAGCCTTACCAGTTGTTGTCTTGCATTTCAGAATGGAAACAACGGAAAATGGGAAAACAGGCCGGCAGTGATGATTAATTTTGTTTCTTTGGACAGAACTTGGCTGAATTACAAAAAAAACCCTAATTCTGGAACTGATACTGGTTCCTTTTCAGCACAGTTGTATAGCTCTGTTTTGGGTTTTACATTTTTCTATTTTTGCTATGGAATAGAAAATATGCATATCACATGAAATGGATAATGTGCAAATAGGAGCTATCCTTTGAAGTATTTTACAGCCATGTTTTTAGACTGAAGAAAACCTGTGCTGCCATGGACTAAACAAAGTCATCAAATGTTTGAAGTCCTTTCCCATGTTTAATACTTAAAAATCAGTGATGACTGTTTTTAAAAAGTACAAATAATTGATAAGTGATAATTTTGTTTATTTTGGTTCATGAATAGTTTTATTTATATGAAACTTCCTCAGGAGTCCAGAATTGTGGAGAAGACTGCACACTGAGTACCCAGTCACTGAGCTGAGAAAATGCTTGTCTTGTTTATCAACTAAGGGGTGGGGAGAGTGTGGTTTTACAGATAAAAAATGTTGGTTTAAGGATTTTAAAAAATTGACTAGAAGTTACTTTTAGAAAGCAAAGCCTTTCATGTTGTTATGCTGAAGTTAAGCCTTTGTAAGCAAAAGTAAAATAAATTTTTTTTGCTAATCATTACTTTTTTTATTAAATATGCCCTCTAAAATACCTGTGGTTTTAGGTCTAGGTTGTTTGAATGTATTGGAGAGACTTTGAATATTAATGGTTGTGAAATGACAAAGATCTGTTTTCAGTTTCTTTGAGGAGAGCCTCTTTTCATAGAGAGTAGAATTCTCAAATGGGAAAACTCACCCAATGGCAGTGGTAATGTAGTCCCATGTAAGTTTTGATGACTTCCACGTGGATCTACTTGACTGGACTGGGGAAAGATGAATATCTCAAGAGTTTAAGTTGATTAAGACACATCTTTGAGCTTTTCTAAAACTTAATGTATTTATTTCTTCACCTGAAGCTTTAAATATCATGGCTTGGGATCACTAGGTCTGAACACAAGTATCATGTGAGTACTTGGCTTACATTGATATCTGAGTCCCTTCTTCAACTGTGTTAAAAGTGCTTTGTATAGTTACAATGCAACTTTTAAGCTGCTTTGATGCAGATGTGCTTTATATTAAATTATTTTAGAACTATTTTTACAGACTGATTAAAGAGTACTTGCATGATAATATTTTTGATTGTATTTTAAAACTTACATAGCTTTTATAGAAACAATGTATAATTTTTTGAGATCTTGAAGTATGGAGATGTATTTTCACTACTTTGAAAACAGGCTGTCCTGCATCACTACATTTCTTGATGTCTTATCTGAAATATTCTGGTGGACAACACTACCATGGAATGATTGTTTCTCATACAAGTTTCTGGGTTTTTTAAATGAGGTTGTACTGCATAACAGTCCAGATGTTTCTCTTGTTTACTAAAGGAGTTTTGAAGTCTGGAACATAGGGAGCATGTCAGTGTCAGGTTTCTGCAATTTGCTTCTAGTTTTGAGAAGTATAACTGAAAAGCTTATCTCATGCCTTGGGGAATTGTGCATGTTGCATCTCCTGGTGTGGCATGGATATTCAGCTGCAGTCCTTAAATATGCACAGGATTTAAATACTTAGAAGAGAAGAAAACTTCTGCAGCTGCTATTAAAATACATTTGTTTTGCTTATTAACTCTCTTCCATTTTTGGAACATCTGCCAGGTAAGACTTAAGTGATTAAATGCATGGGACCCCATTCTCTGAGGTGTTTGATTGTGGGCCTGTATTCTAAGTACCTGAAGAGTCATACTGAGACATGAGATACTGGAAAGGCTGATGATTCCTTCAGTAATCCTTTAGATTTATATTTTGCCAATCTTACATCTAGACTATTGGCTGTGATGAATTACTGCTGCTTGTTGACTTTTATGTCAAATTTAGAGCTGGTTTGTAGCTGGATGGCTTCTGGAAAGCATAGAAATAGTCATCTAGAGGGAATTCGTATTTATCCAAAAAGTTATTCAGCACTGTAAACCCAGACAAGTGTTGCTTGTTCATGCGAGAAGATGGAAATCCTGTCTCAAAAAACCCACAAAGTTAGCAATGTTTTCATATGCACAGCACAGCTAGTGCCTCTTGTTCATCTGCTCCCACAAATATGTTGTAACTAGAAGTGGATTGAACAGGAACAGTGTGCACACAAATGTAATGTAATCTGTTTAAATACTTGGTCCATAGGTCTTTGTACTCTTGTGGTTAGTTAGAATCTCAGATTCTTCTTTGTCATGACTATTAGTTGAGCTGTACTACTGGGATTATTGGGAGTGTGAATCTGAAGTGTGGAGAGAAGGCAGACCAGCAGAGGCCTGTGTTGGTGTATTAGGCTGGTATCTGGTTGTTCACAAACAATTTACTACATCATGAAGGTGAACCACTGGTGAGCTGTTTTCTCCCAGTGGACCATTCCAGATCTATCTGTGGGTGGGATTCCCTCTGGGCTGGTCAGCAGCCTGCTCCCAAACTGGATCCAGTTCTGCCTAGCTTCCCTATGGGTAAGAGTACACATTTATACCTGTGTTCTTTAGCCAGCAAAAGCTGTTCTTTGGCTAACTCGCTGCTCTGTAGTGTCTGCTTGCTGTGCCAGAGCAGTGTTTGGTGGTTGGGCTGTCCTGTGTACAGGGTGGCTTCTGTACTTTCTGCTCAGTCAGAATTAATCAGAACAATATTGTTCAGAATGTGACCACTACAAACCATGTCGGTAAGGCAACTGCTTGTAACTTTTCTGAGTAATAAGAGCAGTACATTGTAATACAGGTTGTATTTTTCTAAATTTGCTCTTAATATTGCTTGAAAAGATCTTAACTCTGTGGATGTTGCCCTAGCAATTCTGGGTAATTGTACCTTCTTGGTAACAGGGAGGGAGCTGGTATCTTGGGGGCTGGAAAGGTGGTGTCATGCGAAGTGGTTTTGTTGACCTAGAATGCTGCTCTTGGGAGGTAAGTGATACCAAAGGTGGTGTCCATAGTTGAGGTGAAGCCCTGCACTCATGTACAGGTGCTTTGCGAGGTTTCAGGGCATCCAGTTCTACATCAGCATGGCTTAACTGGGAGTTCCTCTGAAATGTCACAGACTGTGATCCAGGAATCTTCCTGTGATACTTACAAAACCAGGAAACCAGTATTATCAGAATCACTGCAACAGTGCCACAAAGACTACTTAGCAAGGCAGATAGGGTCTTCCTAACTGTGGGGTCATTCTTGTCTTGAAGTGCAGGCACAGTGCTGTTGAAATACCCATCAAATGGCTTTGTAGTGGGAAAGCAGACTTCACTGTATGAGATGTTGAAAATTACATCAATTTTGTATTCTGGCAACATTGCTTGGACAAAGTGTGGGCTAACACACCCATCTGGCACTCTTAACTTTTCAAGAGCTTCCTGGATTTCATCTTTTGCACACCAGCTGGAAGATCCATTGGCATTCGTACACAGCGAACTGTTATACCATGAGATGACTGTGGACCCAGGCTTGAGAGCAGTCACCATGATGTCTTTGGGACTGCTGGAGTTCAAATAGAGGGAGAGCTTCTCTAGAAACAAACTAATCCTTTTTCTCTCTCTCAGGAAAGAGTAGTAGCTGTTCTTTGTTCTGATGGTATAAAGGTGGCACGGTACATTGGTGGGCCTCAGAAGCTCAATGGTGAAGGATTCCCAGGCTGTCAGTCCTCCTGAATCTGTGGCAGACAGTACAAACTCCTGAGGTGAATACTGGAAATCTGTATCAAGGGGATAGCCATGCATGGTTTGCTGAGAGGAGTTAAATTGCAGCCAACTTTCTGATCCCAGTGGAGAGCCATCAATGGGAATGATTTGTAGAGACAACTGAGTTGAGTTGCCATCTTCGTCATCATAAAATGTGTTGGCAGGTATGGGAAAAAAGAAGAGGCATCCAATAGTTGCTGTTAGGAATTTAATGGAATGAACAACCTTTGGGGAAGTGTTTGTTTGCCCTTTAGAGAGGAGGGAGAAATGCAAAGGAAAGAATTATGAGGAAGCAAGTGCTATCTGAAACTGAATGATAGCAAAGAAATCTGCCTCATGGAGCAGGTTGGCTAGAAGGGACCTCTGGAGGTCATCTAACCGACCTCAAGCTCAAAGCAGAGTTGTAGCCAAGACAATGAGATCAAGCATGGCTTTGTCTAGCTGAGTTAAACATTTATAATGAAGTGTAATGAAGTTTTCCTGATGTCTGAACCTCCGGAGATGGAGATTTGTGGCTATTGCCTGTTGTTACATCATCTGCCACTTTTCAGAAGATGTGCTACATTATCCTCTAGACTCCTTTTGATGACACAATTTATTGAGGGTTAACAAACTCCCCACTGCTTTTCTTACATTATTTTCCATCTTGATAGACATTGCAAATAATTTTACCTATAAAGTAACTGAGCACAAGCACTTTGCTACAGCATCATTTTAGAAGAAAATTTGAAGACTTAAAAAATACATTATCTGCATTGAGAGAGAAATGTGTTGGTAATCTAGGTTTTCTACAGCATCCTTAAAATGGGGATCACCTACTAGTCCTTGGACTACTTAAACTGAAAATATGTGGGTGATAATTATCTAAATCCAGTAAAGCACTCTGCTTTGTTTTCAGGTTTTTTCCAAACCCAATGCTAATAAGTCCAACATATAATCAGAATAATCTCAAAAGCAATTAATGTTGAAGTTCAGATTTTAGTCTTAAGCAGATTGATACAAATCAAAATACAGAAAACAAAACATACAATATGTTAAAAAAAAATGCTTTACATTGTGTGATAACTAATTGCTAACGTCTTGTAGATCAGGACCAAGCCGTTTGGGCTACTGTCCTGTTTTAGCATGTACTGAACTGAGCAGATGACATGTCACTTCACATAGCCTCTGCTCTGGGGATGACAATGGCAGGGGCTGGGAAGTGGTACAGGAAATTCTGGACTTGTCTCATTTCTTCTGAAACTTATAATAGTACTGTTAAGTGTTGTCCTTGATCACATCTTAACAATGTGCTTAAGTATATTTAGATACATGTTTATCTAAGGAGTTGTAAAAAGGCACAACACTCTTTGATCTAACAGAGGTTATGTAGTGCTTTCCCAAGCAATGTCTTAATTTGTAACTTTACACAGAAATACCACAATGTGCCTCTCAGGCAATATGTTTATTTGTGGCAGTGAAGTACATCTCATTTGTCATGCTTTCAATATTGAAATTGGTCCTACTCTGACAGGGGGGTTGGACTTGATGATCTC
>NW_009970702.1:0-8269 GCF_000747805.2 Chaetura pelagica | reverse complement strand
TGTGGGGTTTTTTTTTGTTTTTTTTTTTTTTAGTTTAAATAATGCGCTTATTTGGAGGACAACAGAAACATTGCTTCTGCAATGGGTATGCTGAAGGATATTTTGTTGGAAGCAGTCAGTAGTCAGAATAGGACATATTTGTTGGTGACAATTAATATGCACAAGAGTTTATTTTGCATAAACCACTGTTTTCAAAGGGCAGAGAATGGTTGTGAATACATGGATATGTATGTAACCATACAGGCATTCATAACTAGCAGTGGTCCTTACAGTTCAGGCAACTTAAAAGTAAAGAAAAAATAAGGTCTCATTTCACTTTCACCTTGTTCTGCACCCTCTACACATGTACACATACCTAGAGCAAGTCCATCTGATCCATGTGACCAAAGCCCTCACTTCTTCCTCAAAGGCAGGTGGCTAGTGAGTGACACTCTCACAGGCACAGCAGCTCTCAGCAGACAGCAGTAGTAGTATCACTAGGCTGGGAACCTGCCTTCAAAACTATAAGCAGACAGTTATTTCCTGGTAAAACTACCATCAGATGGTATATGTAATGAAAACATCTCTTCCCACATCCATCTCCTTCTGCCAAATCTGTAAGAATTTTCCCGCTGTTCCCTGGCATTTCAAGCAGGGCTCTGATCCTATGATGTTTATGACTGCACAGTGATATTTTTTTCACAGTTGAACTCAGTTTAACATACAAACACGTAATTTCCCAAACGGAAGTGGAATTCTTTCAGACACAGCCAAAGTTTACTTTTGGTGACCCTGACATGACTTCAGCATCTGTCTTTACTGGTAAGAAAGTAATATTTTTGCCTTCAGATACTAATCTCTATATAGGCTCTCACAACAGCACGAGGGAAGAGACAAAACATGTCTTCTGAGACAGAGGCCAGATTGCTCCCAAGGCTGTGAAATCTATGTCCACTCATTCTCTTAGTCAGGGATTGACACAGAAATCATCAGGCCCGCTTACCTCATACACTCCAGCCCTAATGATTGATGTTAAAATACTTATTTTCCCTTATGACTTTTATTCCAGTATAGGTGAGGGTTGATTTTCAACAGTGGGGATGACCCAAGGAGCTGATAGACACAGACTTTGGCTCAGGTGGGACCATCGGGACTAGGCAAGAGGCTCAGCCCACAGCTCACAAACTGAGCCATAGTCATGGCTCTTCAGGGTAGTTCATAGCTGGAAACATCTTGTTTCTTTAGGAAGTGGTGTCTGCAAACGAATTTATGAAAGAAAAATGTGGACTGCCAAATTGCTTTTAAAGGGTGCTAGCTCCATGTAGCCATGCAGTCAGTGTTGGTACTGGTGCAATGAGCCTGGAGAGCTTTTCTGCTTTGATTTAGGCTCTCCTGAGATACCAATAAACATTTCCATTCCCTCTGTGCAGGAAATGACACACTATTATGCTCAAAATCTTTTTTTGTAGGCAAAGAGGAAACATGCCATATACATAAATAAAGCCAAGAATTTATTGTTATTATAATGTAAATATTAATGGCCTAACTCAAGAATCATTAGTAGTCTAGATCTTATAATTGCTGGAAAAAGGAGACTAATAAAGCAGGTAGAACACTTCCATACAGAAAGAGTTGCAGTAACAGCCATAGTAAAATTGTAACATTTCTATTTATTAATTTCTATTCCTTTTCTTGGAGTTGTGCTGCCCTTCTACTACTCCTTTGGACCTTCAAGTCAGAAGTTTGGACCACTGGAGAGGATAACACTGTCTGCCACCAGCTCCTGGAGTCCCTTTCTGTGAGGAATGTGATGTTAATGGTGCTGGATTCTCCTTCCTCCCCTGAGACACACTTGGGATCATTTTTCTGTGCTTGCAAACACAGTTTTAAACATTTATTTTTCATTGCTGGCCTACAGCTCTACGTTACAAGTATGTTTACTATATATGGTACCATTTACATATTTTAGGTATTATGTCTTTGTTCTCTTTGTTATCTTTAAAACTGGTGTTGTCCAGCTCAGGACCATACTTCTAAAACTGACCCTCGAGGAGTTGTCTCCAGTGCCCACCCTGTGCCCATCTCTTATCACTTCATCCATATACACCTCTATGCTGCACCTATTGTCTCTGCGTATCAAGTCCTCTGCAATTGTACCAGGCCTGTATTTTTCTTCCCATCACTGCATCAGTGTTTAGCACCTAATTCAACATCGGATCACTGCTTGCTACTGCCAGCTGTATAAAACAATGGTTGTACCATGCAAGGATAGACAGAAGTAGAACAAATTAGCCGTAGACCCAGTAAATTAGAAAAATTAGCTGTTACAGCTAAACAAAGTAAAAAAGAGCTGCAGGCACATGTTCACACAGAGCAAGCCTGAGAAGCCTGAGCCCTGAGGCCTTGTAAATCCATGGCAGAGCTCATGGCTTCTTGCTAGAAGGCAATACTGCATTGACAGGTTACAGGGTCACACAGCAAAATGTTGTTGTCTATGGAGATGATTGTGTTTCCATAATCATTCTCTAATAGTAATGCCCAACCCTCAAAACATTTAATCTTTGTGTGCAGTAACCGGGAAAGTTCAGTCTTTGCTGTTGGGCTGCTGGATGGTACTAAAACCCGCACAGTAAATGTTAGTGCTGTGCCTCTGAGAGATTAAGCACAGCTCTCATGGCCAGAACTACTGAGGGCAAAGACAACTGTAACCCTCCTGGACCTATCCTGGCCTGGGATGTTCTGGATGCTGCAATACCCCCTGGAGTGCCTCATGCCCTAAATGCTCTCAGTCTCAGACAGATTCTCTTCACCTCTCCTCTTTCAGCTTAGGGGGCAGGATAGGGCAGGCAGAAGCACTTTGGAAAGGCATTGTTTGCCCTGGTGTGATGGAAATTCTAAAGCAAGGGGAATTGCAGTGCTTTCCAAAATAATTCTCACCTCTACTTCTCAGTCCAACTCCCATTTGTCAAATGCAGTACCTAAGTCTTCAGCCAGTTGTTTCCATGTCTTAATAATCTTTCAAAAATGTTAAAACAAACTCCAGCTGTACTTGAAATTAGCTTAAATTGTTATTTCATACCAAACATATTTAACAGATACTGCATTACTTTGCACCACACCAGAATTTCAAATTGGCTTGGTCTGATTATTCCGTTGCTTTGGACATATTTTGTACATAAGTATTTCAGACATGCTGAACATTGCTGTTGGTGAAAAGACTGTTGTAATTACTAACTAAAAGAAAGGAAAAAAATCCTTGTAAAATATTTTAAAGCTGCAGTTTTCTAATTAAGATGCAGTATGTGGAATGACCTCTAAAACACCCCATATTATAACAGAATTGTATGTATTTAAACGCCAGTATATTAAAAAATAATAAATTGGATACTGTCTCTTTATTCCACCTCAGAAAGCTTTGAAGGTTTCTCATATGCTATAGTTGCCATATAACCACAGGCTTCCAAAAAATGAATTCAAGAGAGGAAATGCAATTTAGTAGCCCAGAGTAATACGCAATGTAGTGATTCATCTCATCTAAAAGCAGGTGCTTTCTTTGTCATCTTTGTAAGTAGCATTTGTTTCTCTGACGTGAGCACAATTTACAAATTCATCCTGGTCCTCACAAGATTCAGATAGCATCATTAGCATATATTTAGCAGTAGTAGACAGTGAGTAGCAGGTACAAATGACTGCCTGATGAGCTAATATGCTCTGGGCACTTTTCCAGCTTGTATGAGAAGAGAAAAATACACTACTTCGAAGTCTGCCAGTTGCAAGCCAAGTAGCAGAAAAGAATAATAAAATAACCTAAAAATCCAGCCCAAAGTGGGGCTATTGGTATACTGACATGTTGTCTGATGTATAGAATTCTAGAGAAATTACCACATGAGTGAGGAGATGCTTCAGCTTCCCATTTAAGCCTTCTTGCCTTCCTTTCAGGAGAATTGCCAGTAATTGAAACATAGGCTTCTGCTGCAGTGTGGACAGCAAATAACCAACAAACCACTGCTGGCAGATCCTGCTGTCAACATGAATTGAGTATTTTCATTTAAGGGAAGGATGTCACTTTCCTAACATATGTTGCTAAGTAAGGGTGCTCAAAAGCTGAGCAAGTGTGTCCCTGTCCTTTGTTACCTGCTGTTGAGAGGAGAGAAAACCTTTCTCACAAAGTAGGCTTAGCAAGTTGCTCAGGGACATCCATATCAATACAACTTTGGCACAGGGGCAGAGTCCAATTCAAAACGTGCTGATAATTAACCCTCTACTGTCCTACAGAATACACATATACAAGAGAGTGAGAAAGCAGGCTGATGTTGCAATTTGTGTTTTACCCTAATCCAGCCTCATTTCCTAGTGGTTGTGACCTTCTGGCCAATAAAGCTTCCAATGCTCTATAGATTTGTTCAGCCTGTGAATTATATTTCCACCCCAATGAATGGTGGCACCAGAAGTAAAAGTTTGTGGAGAAGTGCTCTTCATGCTCTGCTGAAAATGTGATTCAAACTCCTCTACACTCAGTGGCTACTCAGTATCAACAGCATGTACACCCAGCCTCCCTTCAATCTCCCAAAACCTCCCAGATCCACCTGGGATGCCTGAAGCAGGGATGGGCTTTCCCACAAGCATGCACAGCTTGCACGCACTGACATGTCATTGTTCACGTTTTCCCTGTTGATAGTGCAACTTCCTGACAAGGAAGAATTATTGGCATCTACTAATTTTTTCCCAGGTAATTTCTGTCTTCAGTTTGGAAACAGTTTAAAGCAAACAAATAGCTAGCATTTCTAGCTAAGTTCAAATATACCTCATATTTAAAATTTCCTGGAGAGAGACTCTAGGCTCAGCTGGTAGGTCTCTGGTCTCACCCTCGGCATGTTGGTCTTGAGACTCACCACTCCTGAGCCATGAACTCTCCTCCCAGAGTAAAGCCCCACAGGAAATGGAACCCACTTTAGGGTTTCAGTTTCTGGGCACTGCATTCGGGGACCAGATGCTTTAAAACACGTGTGTCTGAGTTAATTTTGTGAGTATTTAAGTGCTCTTTAATCTAGGCTTTGTTTTCCTTTAGATAGCCTCTAGCACAACCATTACAATTAAGAGACAGGGAAACGCCCAGTTAATCTGTGCTGGTAAATTATAGATGCACTTTAAACAATGACCCTACAAAGACTTGAGCAGCCTTGTGAGGGAGGTGCGAAGTGCACCTGAAACAGCGCCAACAATTTAAACCTGAAAGGGGAGATGGTTAAAGAATTAGGCACTTCCAGGATTAAGAAGTGGGTGATGTAGGTGCTTTAAGTGCGTAATTTGGAAATTAGGTGCCTAAATGCCTCCTTGAATGTAGTCCCAAACATTCTCGTTCTGCAACTCACTGCAGCCACCTGTATATTGGCCTCCCTGTAACCTAGGTCACACCTCTGCTCTGGGCTACTTGGTGTTCATCAGGACCCTGACACAGAGGAAAAAAAAATCACCAGTTTATCTCCATTCTTACTGATAGTGATTAGGTTCTGCTCATTGTCTGACTATTACATTGCAAACCGTTGAGCAGAAATTTTAAATGAGCCAAAAAATAGTTCAGATTCACCACTGAAACAATATTTCAGTGACAGTTACTCACAAGAGACAAGAAAAGTATCTGACATGAAAAATTCATTGCAAAAAAGATTCAATGCAAGTTCTAAGAACACAGCCTGCCAAGCTGGAGTAAAAAGTGAATGCAGAAAATACGTATGTATGGTAAATGTATACAAAAATAGCATTGCTTCAGGTAGAACATGTCTGACACACACCAATAAAAAGGAAAAACTTTGAGGCACCCTTAGCCACAAACAGCTAATTTTGCCAGTTGCTACAGATCACTGACTCTACTTTCCAGTTTAATTCTACCAGCCCATTTTTGCCTGTTTTTCTTTGTTAGGCTTGTTCGTCCTCCAGGCAGCAGGGATGATGGCAGTTCAGTGGGAATGTGGTTCTTTGGAGGGTTGTTAGGAGAAGTATGGCATGTTCAGTGGGAAGGGCAGAACACGTCATGCCTAGCACAAGAGGCATAGATGTTTGCATCAATGTTGAGTATCATGAAGGGTTGAAGAGGGTAAGTGTCAGCTACATTTCCTCCCCGCCCTGCCTTTTCTGGTTCTGGAATTCCTGTAAATATGCAGCTACAGCTCCTATTGGGAATCTGGCCTGGTCTAGGGCAACGTTCTACTCCCATTTTAGAAAAGATGTTAAGAGTGAGAAAAAGTGCTCACATTTTATACAAATCCCAGAACACACAGCAAACTAGCTGGGGGCTTTTCTGTGCAGGAATTGTCAGACTAATTGTCATGTGTCAATAACGTATGGGAATTTAGGTAATTAGAACTGCATATGTGAATACTGGGCATTCTTGTTCAGAATTAAAATAAACTTAATTTGATTTGCTTTAATTAATTAGCTGGGCAAATTAAGTTAAATGGAAATAACATTATTTCTGAATTAATAAATGAACACAAAGATTTAACATGGTTATCTGTCCTACTCTAGACTTATTTGGACTAATTTTCCTGACTCTCCAGTAGACAACTGTCTAAGGCTAGCACCTATACGGACTGCAGCTCCTGTAAGCCTAGTTGAAGGTGCCTGACTCACAGAGGGGATGTCTGTGGCAGATGGCTTGGCTCCCAGCACAGTTTGCAGACACAGTTCCCACAGAGACAAGCAAAAGGACATCTAGAAGCAGCCAGTGAAGGGATGAGCACAGCTACCTTGGGAGCATATGTCCTCCCTGAAGAGCTTCAGATAAACATTTTTATAACCTAGGGACCCAGAGCCTAGAGTCCGCTTTGGTTGGTGGGCACTTTCAGGGTGTCCTCTGGAAGAAAAGGGTAAAGCTCACCCCTGAGAGATACTGGTGGGAACACCATGGCCAGTGTGCTGCACTGGCTAGAATCAAAGCAGCTTCACCCACTTGAGGGGCAATCCTTTGGCCTCAGAGGTTCAGATATATCCCAGGAACAAGTGTCTGCAATGAGCGTGATCTAGGCTTTCTCCTTCCCTTGTTGTCTATGAGTTCAGAAGAATACCAAGGGAAGTTGGAATATCAACTTGAAACCCACTGCTTTGAGCATTTACTGGCAGATGTCCCTTTGCCCACGGCTGTCCCTGTATTTTATACCAAGCAATAACAGATTTTAAAGATTAAATGGCCACAACTGCCTTCTGTGGGATACTTCATCCTTTGGCTGGTAGGTCACCTGTGGTCTCTGAGAGGTCCATAAGGAAACCTGAAGCATCCTACAGCTTCCTTCTCTGGCTGTCATCACACAGGTCTCCAGTTTGTGCACAGATGGAGAAGAAACAATTGCTTTCTCCTTATTTCCCATCCTCCTGCCCTAACAAGTTCCCAACAGGCTTTTCTTACCACATTGGCACACTGAGCAATGCTTCAAGCTGCAGAGTCTGACCTTTATCTGCTTACTATTGTGAGCAGTTAAATTTCTTTCCTCCCCACCTCCAGCATGGGGATGCATATTGCTCAATGCTTTTGGCCAAACACATTCCTTAACTATGGTTCAAAGTGCGAGCAATCACTTCTTGAACTAGGCAGCATACTGTGTGTGCTGAAGGTGTATGGACAGGTGAGCTTGAAAAATCACCTGTTGGAGACACTGTGAGACTGAAGTGACATTGCATACAACCACCTCTAGGAAAAGACAGGCAGAACAGAGTAACAGCTCCAGCTGCTCAGCCTTGCAAGGTGGTGATGCATCAGCTGCATTTTTATTCAGAGCTTAATGTGTATCATCAAAACTTCAATTTTCCATCTGATTTTCACGTCACTCAAAACTCAACTTAGAGGCATTCTGATACATTGTTTACCTTAATCAAAGCAGAGATCCAGCTGCCTTTCAGCATGCAGCTTGTGAATGGGTGTTGCTTATGGAACAGACCAAGCTGCCTGAGAGCAAATGCTGTGCTTATTCACAAGTCCCAGGGCGGCAGTGGGAAGGGGAAATGAAACAAACACCTTTTTATGTTGTTTTTTCAAAATGAAAGACTCTGCTGAAGAAGGTAACTAAGGTTGGATAGACAGACTTTCCTTACTGTCTAGAAACCCTTTATTAGCACATTCAGCCTTGTTTTCATGGATCTAGTGGACAGACTGTGTTTTCTGTGCTGTAGCTAAACATGGGCACAACCCAGAACTGATACAATACTCTGACGGGAAAGACTTTCCCCCCTGATACAGCTTGCTTCACAGGACCTGAACATTAGGACTGCCTCTGCTAAGAACAAAGGGAAGGTAATT
>NW_009970701.1:0-8028 GCF_000747805.2 Chaetura pelagica | reverse complement strand
TCCCTGTCTTCAAATGCATTTCATCTGTGAAGTTCCCACAAATATTTAGGGTATCACACTAGAAATTGTTACATACTTATCTATGAAATCATCTGCACTTTTCTTTGGCATATTATCTGCATGACGAAGCAGCCAAATAATTTCATCACGAGCAAAGGACAAAGCCATAAATACAAAAAGTGCCTGAAAAAGAGAAGTTGTTTGAAGGTTATAGAACTGTGCAACATTTGGACACCTCGTGCACATTAAGAGGCAACAACTCCCTGAAATCTTCAAACCCAAGTAGGTTTGCTCTCAAAGTGTGGGGTTGTTATTTCCCAAAAAAAAGCAAAATTGGCTAAATGCAAACCAGAAGGACAGTCATTACCTTGGGACCCAGCAGGCCTGGCTGGTCAGAGAGGACAGTCGCCAGTTCCTTGAGCGCCGAACGCAGAAACTTGCGTCTCTCTCTGTGCATTGAACCGCTGCACCAAAGAACACACCAAAACATCACCCACTGTGCTCAACACACCACACTGGATTTTTCCAAACATTTAAGCCCAGCCACAGGCAGTTCACACCATACCAGCTTCTGAAGTTCAGTATTTCCAAGGACATGGTTCAATTAAAATTGGCATCCCCATCACCAATGCTATATATTCCCGAAGTATGACTAAACTTGTAAGAAAAAAGTTCTCTGCCCTGGTCTGTGACTTGCATTTGACTGCACTAAAACATCTGTTTGGTTTCCATTCCCATAGACAAAAACTGGAGCATATATAAAACTATATTAATCTGCCCTGAAAATCTGAAAAACCATCTAAATCATGGGAAGTCAAATCAATAATGGCATACCATTGGGCAAATCCAGACTTAAAAGAACTATCAGTACATTATCTCATTTGAAAATGCATAATTCGTCCAACATTGAACAAATTCTGTTCATGTTCCAAGTTGACTAAGAAAAACACTAAAATGTATGTAGAAAAACACTGTCGTGTACTCACGCATGTGAAACAGCAGCTTCTTTGCACTCTCTGATGTCATTAATACGCTTGTTGTAACTGCAAGTAAAAAAGCCAACACAGTAATAAGTATCAGTAGCACAACTTTGAAAAAGCTGTGATGCCACAGCAAGTAGGATACAGCAAAAAAGTCACACAAGACTCATTTTCCTGCTCAGAGCTAACTTCTAGAACTGGACACCAAAACCTACAACCCTCTCTGCTCAAGTGGTCCTGGTATTAACTGGTAGAGACCTCAACTTTGTTATTGCTTGAGTTTCATACAATGTATTGCAGAAACAGTGGCAAAAACTTGTAAATTTTCAAGCAAACTCAGCATTCATGATGTAATTTCTCTTCCCTACATTAAGACTTGTGGGCAACTTCAACTTTTCCTTTTTAAGTCTTATTCATCAGGCTTTCTCAGTACTGTAATTAGAAGAAGGTTATTAAATAAGGCTCCTGAAAAATTATGCAGGATTGAAACAATCCAGATGCTAAGTAAACATGTTTGAGTAGCCACTGTCTTCAAGCAGAACTTAGATGAGCTAACATTTTCAAAACAGCTCTTCATTAATCGATAGTTTCAAAGGCGATTCTGAAAGGAGATCAAGAGGACAAAAACTTACCCTCGTATATTTACAAACAAGTCCTCTGCAGCTTTGTGAATGTGGAACACTTCATCTCGGAAGAGGGCCAAGCAAGAGCTGCTTTGAAGTGCAAGTTTCCAAAGGTTCAAAGCTGTAGCATCACTATTTAGGATTCCATGGCACAAAATAAATCCAACTTCAAAAGTTCACATTGATGTATGTCACAAACCAGATGCACAGAGTAAGAGAACAGTGAGATTACTATGCATTTTCTCTTAAATAGTTCAAATACTTCATTGATAAACTGTTTAATGGATAATATGGGGGTTTTTACATACAAAATACCCCACACTGTTTTAGGGAAGGTATTTTTGTAACATCAATTACTTAATGCTGAGCCTATTGAGCTATCATCATCAGAATGACTAAAACTTACTTTTAAATAAAGTCTGGAATAAACTGATGATAAACTCCAGTCCATTATATGCTGAAATCAGACTTCACAGCGTATAGGAATATGATACGCACAAATAACATTTCTTCAAGTTCTCTAGAATCTATTTTGAATGTACCATCTTTTCTACTGAAAAGCCAATAGTCCTTCCAATGTGGTTGGTTTTTTTTTATACAACCATGAGCTACTTCAGAATTTTTTTACTCACAAATGATCCATTTTTCCATTGCATCCAGAGAGAGGTATTCACATGGCATCTGTTGAAAAAAAACAGTCATTTGTAGCAGACCAATTACATTAAAGACTGTATTTCATAAGAAACATTTATTTAGAAAAAAATGGGACAATGAAAGCCTTGAACTCTGATTACTAACAGGGCCTTGTTTTATCCCTGTAGAAATGGAGAGTGTGAGCTTTAAATGAACTTCCATATTGTCCAATAACACCTTGAAAAAAACAGTGAACAAACTTGGACACATACTTAGCTTCAAAAGACATTGCATATAAAAACACTCAAGAACTAAAGGCTTTTAAGGTACACTAATCACAAACTAACTTAAGTTTTCATAAAGGTGACCATCCATATTATAACTGAGGGAGAGAATGCAAATAGTAAAGATTTTATGTTAAAGATTTTTAACATGTTTAAGATTTTATAGTAAAGATTTTATGGCACTTCTGATTTTCAGCCTGTTGGCCCACAAATACCCCAGACAGTAGACAGGATTCCTTCCTTCTACACTGCAGTAGTTAACATTGCTGCCTTTTATCTTTTGATTATCTAATACCAAAAATTAAGGCATGAGCTAACCATGTAAGGGTAATTAAATAGAAAATAAAATCTTCCTACATTATACTGCAGAACAACTTGTTTAATTCTACCATCCAATGCAAATGAAAAGGTCATACTGTGTCAGACTGTGCAGGATTAAGCATTGTGCTGGGGGCACTGATGAGGCTCAGTAGTTGTGCATTTCTCCACTGATCAGCTGAGAGATTTCTTCGAGGATAGACCATCTGGAGTGAGATCAGAGCATCTGAAAGGGACTAAAAAGGAGACCAAAGGTTAGTTTGGAGATATTCTCAAGGCTCAGGCTTGAAGCAGTATCCTAGTTCTTTACTTCATGCTGTGAGCTGTGTATTGACACTGCAATACTCCAAGCACAAGAGAGACTAAATAATTTCATCAGTAGTGTTTTCTCACCAACTTTTCTAACATCAGTCAAAACGTTTTTACTGACCTGGTTCTGAAATTAAACTTAAGGTTAAAACCTACTGCATCTAATTCATTTCACATATCAAAGACTATTCCAGGCTAGCAGAGATGAAGAGAAGCAGGAGGTTTTGACTTTTTTAGTTTTTAATTACGAGTTCTAACGCTCAAAGTTCAGAATTATTGGACATGACAAACATCACGAAGACAAAAAATCTGTCATGTACAACTGGGAGTTAATTATTTATTCAAGCACCCCAATTATCGTATTATTCCTTTCTCTGCCACTTCATTTAGTATGTTAGCCAATTATAATTATTTTGAGCAGATGCTGTTCACAAGTGCATCTTTGCAGCTGATTAACTTATCGAAGTGCTGTCCCACACCTTGTCCCTGTCTTGTGCATCAATACCAGTGCATATATAAGTCCCTGGGAAGCCAGAGGTAAGCCTTATGCCAGCCAAGGTCATTCATGCAGAAAAGAAAGTCATCTGCTGAAGCTAATTTCAAAGACTAAACAACTGTCCATGTTGGCTGCAAAGAAGTGAAATGATGGAAGAGTGTGCAGTTCCATGAGAGTGTAAACTCAAGATCTGTTCCTACAGCTTGATGCCTGAAGGGATCCCTGACCTCAGTTTCTACCTCTAGCACAGAATAAGCAGTAGAGCAAACATCAGACTGAAAAATGGCTTCAAAAACATTTCAAGAGAAATTACTGGTCTACTATTACATATGAAAGCATAAAAAAAAATACTGAGAAGAAGCATCTTCGTGATAATGTATACAAGAAAAGATTAATTACAAATGCAATCCTTAGTAAAGTAACTCTTAACAAGATGGGAACTGTGCAGAAGGAAGCATAGCAAAAATAAGATTATGGATTGTTTACATAAATGAGAAGTATTTAAATCCAGAACACTTCAAGTAGTAGCTCGAAAACTCTTGACTTTCTAGTGACTATCTTCAAAAGTTTAAGGAAATTAAGGAAAATCTCAAGAGGGCTAGAGAAAGAAAACACAACCAAAACAAGGGAGAAATCCAAAACTTTAAAAACTTGAGGCAGTAACTTATTCAACTTCAACTGCTGCCCAAGATTGTCAAAGTTGTCAGGCCATCATTTTGCAAGCACCTAAAAACTCATGGCTCTATAAGGAAGCCAGTACCAATTAAACAAATCTAGTTTCCTTTCACAGAGAAGCAAACCCAGTGGACAAACCAGAAGTGATGAACAGGATACACACTGACTTTGACGAGGCTTCTGTCAGTTCTTTAAGGTATTGTCAGATGAAAACACAGCCTAGATAAATGATCACAGAACTGCAGCTTGACCAGCTGTGTAATAATAAAAGCTTAAGAACATTAGTACAGAAAAGAGTAAAGGAATTGGGTTCATTTAACTTCCCAAAGTCAACTGGGCAGGGTTGGCAATGTCAGCTTTTGAGTATAAGAGATAACACAAAAGAAGCAGTGGTGATCTCCAGCTTTCCCAGTTTAAGGACAGCCCCAAGCAAAAAGCCCAGACATCCATTTTAAGCAAAATCTCCAGTAAGATTTACACCTAGTGGCTTTTGACAGAACCAACTCTTGCATTTTTACTTTTTTTATCTCTGCTCCTCTCTATCCAGGTTACTGTGTTCTGTGAAAAGTAGTTACATACTTTACTGTGAGGTACAAATTCCTCCATCATTTTCTTCAAAGGATTTTCATAATCCACAATCATCTGGCCAAGACGTGGATATTCTCTGTCACTAAAAGCAATAACAAACAATTCACTCAGGTGTAGTTATCATTGCTCTCATTAAACACAATTCTTACACACGAGATTCCTTACCTTGCTCCATGTGTCATTTCATGGGCATAATTATACAAGCCAATGATCGCCTTCCTTTCTTCGATTCGAGACAGTAGAATCATGAGGGTTGTGTAGGTTATAATCAAATCTAGGTAGTTCTTTGTTAAATCGAAGTTGACAGTCTAGAGGTAAAAACGTTAAGTTACCATTCTAAAGCTTTCAGAAACAAGTATTTAACTTTTCCTCACCTTCCCACCAATTTTGAGCATTATTTAGATACAACAAACTGTCTTGAACAAAGGTTTTGTTCGGGTTGCAGAGACTTGATATAATCCTGATTTATTCACTCAAATCCCCAGACCTGTTTGTATTCATGAAAGCAAGCATGCAAACATCTCTCCAGGCTCAAGTGACCCAGGACAGCTGACAGATAGGCAAATTTTTCTGGGATGGTACCCATCAGTCAGCAACTGCCTCACCCTGTGAATAACATTTTAAATAGACTCTCCTACATGAAAAACTAGCACATAATGCCCCTCACCTGCTAAGATAATTCCATCACACCTGCTCCCCTACACCAGCAAGAAAGCAAGTCAGTAAAAATTTAGAGTAATGACTAAAACTAGCAAGGTGACACGATGAAAATTAGATAAGAAAGCTTAAACCAAAAGAAAAAGGTGGTTGAGGTTTTCTTGGTGTTTGGCGGTTTTGGGCTTTTAAAAATATAACACTTTAAGTCACCATTGTATTTGCTTTAGACAACAGCAGAAGTAACCTCCTCACATATCTCTATGATGGACAGCAGCAAAATCGCTGCTTCGAAAACTCAACTGGCTTAAGAAGGCAGATGACACTAAACCTGTATGAATAAACCTGCAGGCACAATAAAGCAAAAAGTACAAAAAGATTTCTATGTTTGGTAATGAGCTATGAATGCTGTTACTGCTGTTGACAAGTACACTGTTTAAAATGGCCGAGTTTCTGACTTCAAGCTGTTTGTCAAAGTTAGAAATATGAAGGTTTCAGTACTAGAGATGTCATGCTTCTTGGGCTATTAAGTCCTACTAATTCTAATGACTCTGATAAGAAATAAA
Organism: Chaetura pelagica; assembly: GCF_000747805.2. Taxonomy (NCBI): domain Eukaryota; kingdom Metazoa; phylum Chordata; class Aves; order Apodiformes; family Apodidae; genus Chaetura; species Chaetura pelagica. The sequence goes on along the minus strand of NW_009970701.1, from coordinate 1,902 downwards.
ATAGCATTTGAAAGTTAAAAACCAGAAACTTACAATATCAAAGAAGACTTGACAAACATCAATAGTATTCAGCAGCTCACAAACATGGTCCTTGAAAAACAAAGAAATAACTTCAGTTTATAGAAGACCTAAGTAAAACATTTTACTCTGCTTAGTGATGGAGACTGGTTTTATTTTATTTGAAAGAACAGAGCTACAAGTTCAGCGCTTACATAGTGTCATTTCATAAAAGAAAAAAAAAGAAAAGACAGAAACCTGATGCAACAGAACAACTGATGTGTTTGCAGTAACTTACCTTAAATTCCATAACATCAACAAAAGTGAAGTAGTACAATGCCAGATTCTTCAGAATCTCCGATTTCTCTTTCTGGAGCTGAGCAAGCTGTTGCTAAAAAAGAAACATACATGCACACTGATCTTAGAAGACCTTGAGAAGACTGCTGAAAAATACTACCTGCGAAGCACAGAGTGACCACCAAGCTATGCAAAGAAGCCTTAACATGGTTTTCTGAGACTGAGGTTCTGTGTGTCTGAAATACGCACAGAGTTCTCAGAACAGACCAACAGCTGCTAACTATTCTTTCAAGTCAGTCCAATTAGTACACGTTAGTACCAAAGTCATATTCTTTAGCTCTGCTAGAGGTGAAAACGGGTAGTTAGGTAAACAGTGTTATCATATGTATAGTTAGGAAAAGCAGAACAGTACATGAGCACAAAAAAAACAATTACGTTACTTGAGGTGGCAGAAAAGGTGGCAGGTTACAAACTTTACTACAGGAAAACATTATGCTTTTAAATTCTGAACTTACCAAAAAGAATATCCAGGCAAAGCCACGTTAAGCATGCAAAATAAAATGTAGATACAAACATAAAATACAGTAATGGCTCTTTGACCAGTTCCATATAAACACAATAATACATTCAAACAAAAGCAACAAAATAAACAAACAAAAAAGAAGCAAACCACTAGCATTAGACACTGGTGGATAAAATGGAAGAGGCAAATGTGAATACAAAGGCATAAAACAGTTCACAAGGATTTTTTTTAACAGACAATGATGAATAATTTGATTCTCTTATTTTTCAAAATTTTCTGGAGGAACCACTTAAGACAGTTAGAATTAAAAACAAACAGTTGGTGCTGAAAAGTCGTTTTGTTTATCTATGTATTAGTCTTAGAGCACTGCAAGAATCCAATTATTTAACTTGCAATGTGCAGCTACTAATTAAGTCTCTTCCCTGATACGTGAAATGAAATGACTTATAGTAATAACACTCAATATGAAAAAGTGGCCTCCAGAAAGCTGCATGATTTTAAATTAAAAACTGATCAAGTTACATAGACATTTATTCTCAGAAGAGCAATCAATTACAAGAAAGATAAAATAAATTGTTTCAAATTGGTTTGCTTATTTTCCTGAGAGGTTAGACTGAAAACACTTCATCTCTCTCTCTTGACAAAGCCATATTCAGTGTTCTCAGTTTAATGTAAAGCACTAAAACTCCTCTAAATTATAAAAGAAAAAAACTGCCTAGACCACTACTAGACCATAGTATCATACATGAAATAATTTCTGCTGCTTTCCTCACAATTTTTAGATGGAATTATGGTTTATAGAATCCTTGAGCCATAAAACCTCCATTATATCCAAGGAAAAAAAGGCACATTCACAGTTATGAGCAAATTGGAATGGCTACACTATAAATCACTCCTGCCTCCTCTTAAACCAGAGCAACAGCTTTAACTTGGAAGGTTTGACTTGGAATGCCTGCCCTAAGTAAAATTTAATTTCCTTTCACATAGTCATCAGCGGGGACTAAGAAGAAAAACAGGGGCAAGTACATGTGTTTATTCTGTAACTTCTGAACATCTCTTTGGAGGTCCCTTCCAACCCCTAATAT
>NW_009970700.1:0-8011 GCF_000747805.2 Chaetura pelagica | reverse complement strand
ACAGAATGGTTGAGGTTGGAAGTGACCTCTGAAGGTCACCTGGTCCAACTGCTCTCCTTAAGCAAGGGCCCCTAGAGACAGTTGCCCAGGACCATGTCTGGATGGCTTTTGAATACTTCCAAGGATGGAGATCCCATTACTTCCCTGGGCAAATTGTGCCAGTGCTCAGCCACCCTCAAAGAGACAAAGTGTTCTGAGGGAACCTCCTGTATTTTAGTTTGTGCCCATTGCCCCTTGGACCCATGCCATTGGTAAAGCAGAAGACATAAATTTATGCTTCTCTACTGAGACTGCAGCTCTCATGCCATAGATTATACTCCAATCAGACTGTGTTAGAAAAATATTAAGATTTAAGGTCTTAGCAAGTTAAGATGTTAAAAGCATCTCTTCTTGCAATGGAGTAGTTAAAAGTTCGTACCAGCAACTTCTAACCAAGTCCTCCTTTGTCCCTACTCTAACTATGAAGAGCAATTTTACAACATATTATTATGTACATTTAATGAAAATTATTTAAAAACATTGTTCCTTAAGTCAAACATTTTCTGTCAAGAGCAAGCATCACGAAAGAACACTTTTAACACATATAGCAGAATGAAATACACATAAAAAGTAGATAGTGGGCAGAAAAGACTGTCAGAAAATCAGAAAGTTATGTTGTAATATAATTAAGCAATGATTGAGTTCAGGATCATAATTAAAAACAGCAAAACAATGAAACAAAACCTTAAACATGGTCACTCAGTCCTAATCTGAACCCCACGGAATCACAGTTAATGATACGATAAATAGCATACGTTTGAATTTTAAATTACTTAGTAACACCAACTGCTAAAAACATGTTCTTAATGTTAACTTTCTCCCTGTTAATGCTATCATAAATGTCACACACACTGACCCCACAGCTGATACACAGATCCATCCAAAACTAATGACAAGGTAAACTTATTATGAAAAGATTTATTAAGACAATCATGCTTACAAGTAGTTTAAGACTTTTAAACATACATTATACACACACACACACATATATGTATATAAAATAACGCTGGTTTTGGATTGAGAAAATATAGTTGACAGTGCAAGGCTGATGTGATCAATCCTGTGTCCCAAAATAAAAACAGTCCCTTTCTTTTCTTCTGTCACTAACTTCATGAACTGTGAAATAACCTTACCTATCAGACAGACAGCTAGAGTTGAATATCACCATTCTAGTAGGAAGTGATCAGGTCTAAGCATATTCCATTCTTTGCTTCACATAAGAGAGATTAAACCTAGTTAATAGCCAAAACTAGTTAAGACATATTAAAGACATACCTCCTCCATGGCTCTGACAGAGATAGGGAAACCGCCACACATTTCCTAAGCCCACACAAAACCCTACACATGTCAGCATGTACTGAGCCTTGTTATCCCATTTTGGTCTGGAGTCTGCCTCTTCTTTCTCAAGGACCTCAAGTTGTGCATGGGAAGGTATCCTGTCCTCCAGGCCAGGATTGGGCAGCTGTAGCTTCACCATATTTTGTATTTCCTCACTGACAACAGTGCCTCAGTGAGGATGTGATGAAACAGGCAGCTAGTTAGAAATCTGCACAAAAAGAGAACATCTATTTGCTGCCTGCAGCTATATATAGTGAACCTTTGGCACTAAACTTGAAAGTGCAGGCTTGTGGTAAAAAGAAGCGTCAGCAAATCATTCGATTGACCAAGTCAGCTCTGACACTTATTAATGCTTTATCTGTCAAGGTTTTATGGAACAGGCTGTTCATCTAGTAGAAGACATTGATTTCAGCTAATGTAATTCAGTAGATAATTTGGCTATAAACTGTAATTGCCTATAAGATTATGGAAAACCCTTTGCCACTCCCCTGTTTAAACTCACATAAATACAAATATAGCCCTAGTAAATATGGAGTAAAAAGATTCCACTGGCCTCAGACTGAGTATGGAAATTTCATACTATTTTTTATCAGGAAGATAAACTGCTTATGAATCACCATCACATTCAGTTCCCATAAGGTATGCTGACAAACTTGTATGTTTCATGGTAATTACTGAAACATATTCTTCCTTTTCTGTAAGAGATCTTACCTACTAAGTGCTCTGACAAAAAGGATGTCAGAGGATGTTTTATGAAATACATTCACACTGTGTTAGGGTGATCTGAACATTTCCCTCTGGGTTTCATATTCAAGCAGTTCCCATCAGAATCCAAAATTACATTCCAGATTGCTTTGTACTTAATAAATCCAGAGAATGAAAGGGATTATAAAATCTGACCTTTAAAAGCATAAGTGTAATCTGCTTACCCTAATGTCTCTAATCATTATAGAACAAGGTTTGAAGAACAGAACTTCTTATTTGTAAATGGGCTTGAAATCAAAGGTCCCTTCACCTTTCCAATAACTCTATGATACACTGTTCAAAAATACAAGAGACACTGTTTATCAAATATCAAGGATATTACATCCTCATTCTTTCAGTACCATCAGAACAAGACTGTTCCATTTGTACCTCAGTGTTATCAAAAAGTAAGTACTTGTCACTGAAAACTATATATAAAATCTAACACGGTATATGTTGTAAGAAAGAATTTTGTCAGCTAGGTCCTACAGGCTACAGGTTGATCAAAATAAAGAACTAGAAGGGACCTTGTAAGCCCAGCCCTTGCCAAAAAAGATAAACACATCTCAGCAGCCCTTTGCAACCTTATAATGTTGATTCAAATGTGAGGTTTTTTTGTACTCCCTATTTCTAAAAGGCTGGTCTATAATTTCAGTCCTCTTATGCCCCAAGAAGTCTTTTCATTATCTTTTGAATAGAAAAATTAGAAAAAGAGCCTCCAGCCTTGACATGGACAACTGAATATAGTAGCCTAGAAAGATTTTCCCAGTGCCTTTCAATCAGTAATTAATATTTCCCTAATTTGACTTGAAATATCTCTATCAATTTCTCTAGTGACAGCACTTGACCTTTTCATGATCCCATCAGTTCTGTGGATGAATTGTCTCCTGATTAGCCACCTGATCAACACCTTTTTTCTCCCTTGGCAGTTCCCACTAAGGATTTCCTAGCTTGTGACAGAGCTTCTTTTTTTAAGTTACCAAAAGCAAATTTAAAATTTTATCCAGTTTCTGTGATTCCAGAATATTGAGCTACTCGGTTCTTCCAGAATATCTTTTCAGCATTCACAATATTTCTGAGATTGTGTCATGAGTATTTCACTAACATGGTATTCTTTTTTGTCCTTCATTTTCAGTAGAGGAACGACAAAAGACTGCTCCTAAATTGATGGTTCAGGAACTGCATTAGCAGCCTCCCCTTAGACCACCATTTCTGCTTTCAGCACAGCTCACCATCATCCTCAGATCTTTACCTAGTTCTTTGTTCACATTATATCTCCTATTTAGCTCACCTAATATATACAGTTGTTGTCAAGTGGCTACTGGTCTACAGAAGTAAAAAAAAATAAATTATATATATATACACACTGTATTTTCCTTGTCTAGAAGAATACATTTTCACTTATAAGTTGCATTATAGACCTTTCAAATTGCAGGTCTTCAACTCCAATTTCACAGAAAGACACTGACCTTGGTTAATGAAATTGACCTTGGTCAACAGTAAGAAAGTGCACAGTCCGGGAGCTCATCTGTGTTATTAATCTGCCTCCTGAATCATTGGAATGTAATCCTAGCATTCATGCTGTAGGGAATATGAGGCCATAATAAAGAGTAAACAGAAGGTAAATAGGAAAGCCTAACATCCTCCCCACAATGTTTCTGCATTCCCTGACTTGCAGGCTTTAGTTCTAAATCTTTGCAAAGCTGTATGTAGAACCTCTTTCCATAATTAATCAGATCATGAATACATGCTGTCCACAAAACAGGATAGGATACAAAATAAATTCACACTTCTGTTAGAAAGATTTGGCTATTTCTCTCTGCTAATTTCATATGCAACCAGTTTCTGTCAGGATCCAAAAATATATTCCAGATCAAGTTTTACTGAATAAATCCAAAATGCCTTTCCAGAGATGTTAATCTTACTTTGGTAATGCCAGGCTCCAGTAGCTGTTAGTTATCTATCAGTTGTTAAATATTTGCAGAAGCAAATATGCTGGTATAGCATCTAGCTCAGATTTCTTTATTAGTGTAATTGCATGGCTAATGATCTCAGAAGTCAGGGCGCCTTTCTCTGAAGCACCTGCGGTAACAATGACATCAGCTGGGACGTGACCCCCGGTTGCACGGAGGGGTTGTCTATATTGCCACCCTGTGGATTTGAACACGCAAGTCGGGGCTGCTCTGCCGTAGTCACAGTCACTCGCCTCACAGCACCTTTCCCTTGCTCCAAGGCAAACTTCTCCTTCAAGTAACTCAGGGCTTCGGTCTGGTAATTCCCACGGGGTTTGTGATGCCTAATGAACCTCTGTGAAATCAATCCTTTCACAGTACAGGCTACTAAACAAGACATGTTTTGCAAATTATAAATGCAGGATAAGATGGATCTTACATTTAGATTGGATTACTTGTGTTAAAACATTTCTAATGACACATTTAACTTTTTATCTGCTACCTCCATATTTTTCATGTACTTTTTTTTCCAAAAATTTAAAGAGGGTACACGAAAATGTAAGCTGACTTATCCATAAGTAGCTCACAATTTTACAAAAACTTGACTAAAAAGGAAATAGCTTCTTTCTAAAAGTCATCTATTTTACTGTATAAACACATACACATTTGCAGAAGAATATGGGCATATTCCTTTTCTGGTATGAAAATGTCTCTCTCTTCACAGGACAATGAAAATGTTAGGAAAGCATATGAGAAGGGGTAGCAGTAAAGAAAAGAAGTGGCAATAGAAAGATATGGGGGATGCAAACCAAGACAACAGCAAGGATGGAGCCTCTCACTTCCCTCTGCAAGGTCGTGTCTGGGCATGGTGTGGTAGCCACCAGGGCTGAAGGGCTCCTGGGCAGTCCCAAATGAGTCTGTGGCACTCTGAGCTCCATAGGGATGGTCCTGGGGGTTGCAGGCTGTGAACAAGTTGAGTTGACTGACCAAAGAACCTGGCTGAAGCAGTTGTCTTCCTTCCTCCACCTTGGGCTGGAGGGGACTGTGCTGGGGAAGCCTCTTCTGGCTGGATCCTATGAAGGGGAGGACAAGGAGCAATCAGCAAGACAGGGCAGGGACCTGTTATTTAAGAAACCAAATTCCTTTGATTTAAAGCCACTGAGAAAAGTAGACAGCTGCAGCAATAGATATGATTTACATCCAGTTGTGGTTTCAGGAATGAAATGCAATATGATTCTTCCTTTGTGATCCCATCACCCCTGGTAAGACATAGGACTAGTCTGTAGCTCTCCAAACGCTTCCAAAGTGACATTTACAGAGTACTGCAACTAAAAGCAATTAAGTGTAAACACTAAATTTGTTATCTAATCCTGCTTTACAATATACCATATAATTAGGATTAACAACATCATTTCCTGACCCTTTTTAGTACTGTAGCAGGTACCAGTGTGAAATCTCTTACTCCAATGATTCTATAGCAATATCTCACCAGCACTATTATTCTTTGTAGTCAATGCTACGTCTACAGCAATAAGAATTACTCTTGAAGGTGTGGTAAGCCTAAAAAAGGAAAAGATGGAAATGTAAAGATGGTGGTAACTATACAGCCAAATTCCTAAAGCACAGGATTCTCATTTGGAAACATGAAGTGGCATAGACGTAATAAAAGTGAAGAAAAATAATAAAATACAGAGATAAGATTAAATGAAATGTTCTCTCTGATAGTGTGTCTCTGGCAAGATCTCCTTGGACCATCCTCTAGAATAAGCAGAGGAAACACAAACCCCTTTTAAAAGCTGCCATTGTGTAAAATCCTTGACCTCCTATTGCAAAGAGGGAGCACTGAACCCCAGGCTCAGGAGGAGACTCAGAATCCGCAGCCGAGGGGACATTAATGTTTGTATTAGAACAGGGGTTCTGCAGGCAAAACATTTCAGAGTTGCTTAGTTTTGAGACAGGCAGGTGGTTATGGAGTTTACCTTGCCAAGAAATGTTCTGTAGATCTTTAACATGATCTAAGTTTTATGCTCTGTTGTTCTCAAGCTCTACGTGATGAATAACCAAAAGACACAGCTCCTCAGCAGACATGATTTGATTTCCCCTGTGTGTTTCAAGGCTGCTGCCATCAGCCCACAGCAGCTCAAGCAGGGATATCTTGAAGCCTTTGGAGAAGTCCAATAAGCTTTGAAAGCTAAATTTCTTTCCATGTGACTGTAAACTTCTCCCGCGGGCAGAGAAGTTCCTTTTGTGCCAGAAAGTATCACTGTAGAGGAGAGACAGAACAGCACTGAGCTGTGTTGAAACACTGTCTCAGGCTATTGGGAATGCAACAGAAATAGAATCTCATATACCCTGACTTCCACAAGCATGCCATTCTGGAGCATTAATGTGGTGTTAGGGAGCTTCCTTCAGCAGTCTGACATGCATAGAAAGTGCGGGTCCATCTTTATTGTGGAAGTAGCAGTGTCCTTAGCCACAGAAGAGTTAAAGGGAAGAAGCAATGACATGTCTGCTGTAGTTCATCCAGAGCTGAGCTGACACTGAGGTCCATGTGGCACTTTTTTTCTGTTTATGTTCCAGAAATAGGCACAGTCTTTATTTTTCTGAATACTGGCAGTTTGCATAATACTTACTTCACCTTTGTATATAAATATTTTATTGGAGTAATATCAGCTCCAGCAGCATCATCTTTCTTCTTTGTTTTTTTCTTTTCTTCTTGTTGACAACAGGGATGGAGATGTTCTGTCCTTAGTGTTGCAGTGCATGCATTCTAAAGATCCCCCAAAATACTGGCTTCATCTTCGAAGGACACTTTTCATCTTTGGAATCACTTTGGGGGGGAACTACAGGTAAGCTGCGTAGGTGTAAAAGTGCTTCTGCAAGCAGCAACACATTACCTGATCTCATGCTGGTCAGTGTTGCCCTGAATTTCTTAGCCAACAAACTGCTCTCACTTGGATCTCTCTCACCACATTCATCTCTTCTCTAGCAGGCTGCAAAACACGTTGACAGCTGTAAGTTGTTTCTTGCCATGTTAATTAAGCAATGAACAGCGTTCTTTAATCAAGGTTGCTACTGTTTTCTTTCCCAATGCTGCAGTATACAATTAGATGCTAACAGGTTGCTGAACTCCATCCAGCTCCTGCAGGCCAGTTTTGCATGGAGCTCTACCAGAATATCCACTTCGGTGAAGGCAAGTTCAATTCTGTCTTGGTCATCGAACATCACGTTTTCTCTCATCTTTCTTATTATTACACTCCAGTCGTGTTTGGCCCGTGTAGCACTGCAGATGTGCTCCAGAGGAGCTCATGGGAGCAGCAGGTGCCGCCGAGGCTGCTGGCCAGAAGAGCCACAAGGGGGAGGTAGGATTTAATGATAGGAAGCACGAACTGCTTTGCTGAGGATTTTGTCCCGAATGTGTAAATCAAGTTTAGAAATGAGGAGCACTTATAAAGAGAGGAGTGAAGAGGTGTCTGCTCGTTGTTGTTGTTGTTGTTGTTTTTTCCCCACAGCTGGACAGTTTGGGTTGTGGTCAGCCTGGAGCATGGGGTGCATGACAGTGACTGGCCATCACAGCTGGTCTCACAATCTCTCCTAGCTCTTCAAACTTGTCAACAGAAAAGTTTCTACTATGGAGACAGTGTCTTGCATCACCTCCCACATGTTGCTTGGGCAGGACCAAGTCATCAGCAAAGGCCAAGATGGTAACCTTGTTTGCCACATTGCGGCATTTGCTCTGGTGGAAACCATAGCCATCTTTTTCTAGGTTGCAGAATAATGGATTGACTGGGCGACATTGGATCCCCTTGTTTAGCTCTGGCCTTGGTGGTAATTGGCTTAGCAATTTCAGAGTGGTGGCACTTCCAGATCAATTTTCAGTCTAGTGGAAGGTGTTGCCCATGCAGATGGGTTGGAACCAGATTATCTTAAAGGTCCCT
>NW_009970699.1:0-7908 GCF_000747805.2 Chaetura pelagica | reverse complement strand
TATTGTCTAGAAAATGTCACCAACCATTGTGGCAATGGCAGAACAGAGCTAGAGATGAATGAACATACCCTTGCTCCTTTGGTTTCAAAAGTTACAAATTCTGAATTAGATGCCAGACTCCCTTTTGTCCTGTGCTTTGAGCAGGTCGGGGCAGGTGCAGTATGCTTCAAAATAAGTAAGAGTAGCACATTTTTCATGAGCACAAATGGATACGCAACATGCAGAGCACCACCGAGTTGTGTCCTCTGCCCTTTAGTAGCTGCCCAGGGTTGTGTTAAACACAGCAAGTCACTGCAGGAGGAGTAGGACTTCTGTTGTCTCAGGAAAATGAAATGCTTCCCAGAAGTACCTTTGGGTTTAATTAGTATGTCTTTAGAGTAGAAGGCAATTCTCCAAAGAGTACTTGAGTTAACCACCAGCTGATTGTATCTGGAGTTGCATGAGGGATCTTTCAGTATTGGTGAATATACATGGGAAGTGGGTCATCTAGGTTGTGTGTTTGTAGTCGTAATTAGAAAGAAAAACTGTGGGAAGAGAAAATCAACAATGATTTTGATAATTAATTTAATACTTCTATGCACATCTGGTACTTTTTTTGAAGTCTGCAATGCTGCACTCTCAGTGGTGGTTGTAAATGCCTTATAGTAAGTCAAAGCCATTTATTATTATTTTCCAGAGTCTTGGCAATACTAAGGTCTCTAATATAGTATATATTTAGAAAACAGGGAAGATACTCAAGTGGAAACAAACTAGGGTTGTTTGCATATTAGAGAACTTTCCTAAGAATTGGGGATTTTTTGCAAAATATCCTGGTACTCTTCATCTGAAGTGGTCTGCTGTCTACCTGCAGCTAAAATTATACACCCAGGATAACGCACAGTTTTTATGTGACTAAGCTGCTCTCATATTCAGACATTGATGGGATATTAGAAGGCATCAGGTGAGATTAAAGATGGCAACAGAAAAATCTTTCTAGAACTTTTTCCGTTACTACTGATGGTCTGTGGAACATGTTGAAATAATTACTTCAAGAAATATGTGCTGCTTTTCTATTTCTGGTGACAACTTCTCAGAGAGAGCACTGGTCCATGTTTTGAATCAGGGATCTCATTATCTTTGGATAAAGCTGTAAACTGACAGAGCATTGATTTTATATCTTATTTTTATTACCCAGTTTCTGATGTCATTTGATGCCATTATGGGGATGTTTGTGTCCCAGGTTTTAAATAGTCGCATACATGTTACTTTTTTTCCTCCCTGAACGTTTTTTTGAGATTTGTCCACAGCAACTTTTAGTGCAAGAATGTTGTATTGCAGGGTAGAAATTAATACATGCACATAGAAGAGCAGACGAAACTAAACATCCCACAAGATGCATTTCTAAACAATAGCACACAACACTGTAGTATCCAAATTACTGCCGCTCTCCAGAGTTAAAGAGTACAAATTGTATCAGGGTGTTGTAGAATTAACTTGTCCATCACCCTTCCTCAAACATTGACATGCAAAGACATACTAGAGCAGTGAAAGATAGATTAACATAAATGCACATGGATCTCAACCCCCTAACCTAATACTGCACCTTGGTTTTTGGTGTCAGCTCCTAAGCATTTTTCTCAGCAAAGCTCCTCTGTACAGCCCCACAGAGGTGAAGTCTTTCCCACTTGCATGAATATACAGCTCATATAAACACAACACATACAGACATGGTATTAGCCACTTATCAGGTGTGACTGACTGCAGACATAAGAAATCTGTTTTCAGTCAATAACAAGATAAAGCGAACTTTCCTCTTCTTTACTTTTGACAGAGTCTAACAATAGATTTGGTCTTAGATTTAGTGAAAAGTGCAAGGCACTATCTCCCTTCTTGTTATATGCTATATGATCTCTCTTTTTGCAAGTTTTACAGCTATGTAACTCCACTGACTTCAGGGGAATTTTTTGTTATTTACAGCAAGTGTTCACCAAGATCATTCACAGTTATACCTGGAAAAGCCAAAAAAGTATGAAGTGGGCTCCTCTTTAGGAACCAGTAATGTTTTTCCATTAGAAATACCACAGCGATTTCTTACACTGTTTCATTGTTCTCATTGCCTTTTAAATGTCACACTGCTGTTCTTGGTTTAGTAATGGGACATGCAGCACTTCCCCTGACATCCTGGGAAGCAAAGAGTTATCACTGGCACACCAATTACAGCTAACAAGGAGAAACTTTGTCTGTTGGCAAGGCTACAAAGTGCCTTATGTTTTAATGACAATGGCTGTCAAACACTGCACAGATATGCTTCAGAATTAATATGTTAGCAGTTAGCACAAGAGGTCCTTGTCCATGACTAGAAGATGCAATTACAGAAATAATGCAAATATTGATAGCAATTAATCTTGGGAATCTCAATGCAGTTTCCCCTTTCCCTAGTATCCTTTTTTTCTGGAGAATTTTTTTTTCTTTTCTCACAATGTCATTTCTTAAAAAGACCACTTGGTAGTTTTATCTTCATCATCTTTTCATCCAGTGTTCTAGTCCTTGAGGGTAAGAAGACTGCTTTGTGTAATCCAAAAGTTCACAAATTGTCAGGGAGAAGGGTCAGAACTACGTTGACATCCAAGAGACTGAAGGATACACAGATCAGTTTTGATGAAGTAACTGAAGCAAAGTGGGGTGCTTTAGAGGGCTGTAGACCTCGTGTTCTCCTGCATTAATTTCAGTTAATGTAGGAGCAAGTTCGCTACAAGTAAGACAAAAGCTCTGCTGCCACCTCCTTCCATGAAGAGACTATTGCCATTCCTCATGTAATCATCTGCCAACACCTAAATGGCAAGGGAAAGTACTGCTTTTCTCCTGTGAGAGAGCTGTGCCTCAACAAGTGCTCATCACTTCAAAGAGTGCATGTTCCCAAGGAGAAAAAAAATTAGTAGTGTCAAATCTTCTGCACCTATTACTGGCTAAGTCCCTGGGCCTGGTATGCATGTTTCTGGTTAGCTGACAAATTTTCAGTGCCTCAGAATCACTGTTCAGAGGATTGATCATGCTTCACATGGCAAAATTTCCCACAGCCAATAAGTCTAGTACCTCTGCTGCCTGCTTTTTTGCATCTCAGGGGAGGCTTGATGGATTGCCTTTAATTCATATGGTAAACATATCCCATAAAAATCAGTCTTCTGAGTCTAATGTTTTCCCAGTAGATTGCTTTCCTTGCCCCTCAACGTATCTACCTCCTTCTCCATGAAGGACTGCCTGTTATTTTGCAACTTCTTAGCATGATTAGAAACACAGACCTTCCAGGGAGAATCTACTTTGTACTGGAGCTGTTTTATCAGATGTTATTCATGCCCTGAATGAAAGGCTTAATCAGGTTTCTCTTTTGAGAATCAGATTGAAGAAATGAAGGATTTAACCCTTTTTTCTTTCTGCAGTCCTGTATTTCTGTGCATTCTGTTCCTTGTACCGGAGGCAAAGCCTAGCATCAAATGTGCATGAGAGGGTTCATGTCCCAGCTTTGGTAGACCCCTGTGGGCAAGCAGCTGGCAGAACTCCACTGTCTCTCTGTTCCTCTCTCTCTTCAGTTCCCTTGCAGGAAAAACACCCATTGGAATCCAGAGCATTGATGTTACCCTTGGACTACCAAGACACGGGCAAGGGACATGAATTGCTAAAATAGAGCCTGAAGGCAGATAGGGGCTTTGACAAGCTGTTAAATTGTTCACCATCTTGGTTGGGGTTAGGAGACCTTTAGCAACACAACACTGGGGACTGAAAGAACTCAGCAAATGCTGCTGTGTGTCACCCTGTTTTTGCCATTCTTGCCAGGTAAGGAATAAATGTCTCATGTGAAGGACTGGGAGCTTTAGTGGTGTACATGGCAAGCAGAGACATCTAAGAGCACAATCCTTTCTGCTGCATTCAGAGATCTGTAATAACCTTCCAGAATTGTTCAGCAAATCCTACTGTTTCAGGTTTTGAAAGTGTTCTTGTTTGTTTTTTTTCATTTGAAGAGAACGTTAAAAAAACATAATATTTATCATTCTGTGTCTATCTTAACTTTAAGCAGTAGCAGAGATGAGTCAGTTACATTAATCCCCCTCACAGTGTGGAGCTTACAAGATAGGTAAAGAATTATCCAAGCATTTTTTAATCAGAACAAAGTAAATTTCCTTCTTTCTATTTCTTCATTCAAGCAACCCTTTTCTTTCCTATGTGACCCAGGCTTACCCCATGCTCACATACTCTTTATCTGAATCTCATCTCCATGGGATTACCTTGTTTTCTGTGAATAAAAGTATGTCTTGCAAGGGAAAATTTATCCTGAGTTTTAATATTTTGAAGACAGAATCATCAAACCATAGTTTCTGTGTATTAAGTGTAGCATCCTGCCCCCCTCAGTGTCATGAATGCTCCATTCTAGGCAGAAGCCCAAGCAGAAAATAAATTATTCAGACTGAAATTCAAAGAAGAATAGGTTTCAAGAGTTGCCACAATTTGATTACTTATTGATGCCTTTATAGAGTCAGTGTTCTGGGGGGACAGACCTTTACAAGCCCACCATCTTCCAAGGGAAAATCAACATGTTTGGTTTCTGTTGTTTTTTTTATTTCTGTAAGTAAGAGGGAAAAGTAAATAGAAAGAGAAATGAGAGAACAACCAAAGAGAATCTCAGCACAAGGAAAATTTATATGAATTTAAAAATGAAGATCCAGATGTGTGTTTGTTGATTGAGTGAGTAGGAAATATCTCAATACAGCCAGGAATTCATTGATTATGTGCAGATTAAGCAAGCCCTTTGAAGTTAAAAAGGAAAAATAAAAATAAGACATTAAAACATCATTTCTGTTACAATCTTTTTCCTTGCTATTTCCACCTGTGTTTTGTATACTTTGTCTTATGCTGACTTTCTGCAATTGGAAATGCTGAGATGAAAATCAAGAAATTGCTTAGCAAACACCTTGCACCAGGTTCAGCCAAGGTCAGTGAATTTGGTGTTGTTATCTGCTTCATTGTTAGCATCTGAATCTGAGGCTAAATGTTTGCCACCATTAGTAATCTACAAAAATCTGCTGCATGAGCAGGGTGAAGACAGAATGTGTGGGTATGCAGGCTGGTAAATACGCACAACAGTTTTATTCTGCCAGAGGGATATTAATGTGGCTGTGACGAAACAGCTTGTAACAACTTCCCAGCTTCTGTATTCCTGTTCCTTGGGTACTGCAGGAAGCAGTGGGATTCTGGAGTCCAAAGGAACAACTGTGGTGGCTTCTTTCTTTTCACCTCATTGACGTTGTTACTTTCAAGGTTTCATCAGGCACCAGAGAGATCCCTGATGAGCAAGGAAAAGCAGAGAAACTCCAGAGGTCCTTCAAGAAATCACTGAGCTCTGTGTGCTGTGCCTGAGTTCATTCTGCATTTGGCTTCCCTGTCTAAAATCCCCATGTATGCTTATAGTTTCCTCTGGTGTATTCACCTTCAAATGACTGACTTGGTGCAAGTAAAAGAACATATAACCTGTCAAGTAATCTAATAGAGTAGAACATGAGCATGTTCTGTGATGTGTTTAGCTTTAACAGACTGTGCTGAGCCTTTCTATGTTAATATACCGATAAGGTTGTCAATCAGGTTTTGTGCATTTTCCTTAAATGTGTGAAGTCAACACTGAGATTAGGTGGTACTACAAAGCCTCAAAATCCAGGCTGAGATTTTTGCAAGGAGAATTACTCATCTGACTCATATTGAATTTTAGTTGGCTACAGGGACCTCAATTTCTTAACAATCTCAGTCCTAAAGGATTACCCTTCCTCTCCTTTGTGTTTTACTCCAGGCAGAACAGAAACTGGCTTCTTACAAAAAATGTAGATATGGTTAAGTCTATTTTGGAAGGCTTTGAAAAATTATACAAATATGCTGCTAGAATAAATTGCTTATGTACTGGAGAGAACCTGTAATGTTTTGTTCTATTTTAGTGACTTTTCCTTGAAAATTGATTCCTTCTATCTTTTTATTTTAAATAATTTCTAGGATTCAGATTGGCTAATTTAGGGAATTTATTTGCACAGACATCAACAACTCTCACCAAAGCTGATAAAAAGGTTTTCCCACTGCAATGAAAATCAGTAACTAGGTAAACAACCAATTTAGATCAAGTGTATGCCCAAATGACTCCACAGAAATAAAAAGTTGCTGTCACCTGATCCAGACCCACTGATGTCCTTCTGGCAGATTATCTGAGGGTTTATCATGACAATTCAGTTATTTTCAGACCTAGTCAGGACCTCAGTTATGATTTCTCCCAGTTCGATCAGTACATTAAGAATGCATCAAGGGAAGAAAGCAGACAAACTGTAGTTAATTCAGAATTACCTGAGATTTAGCTGGTTGTAAATTAAAGCTGCTATTCCAGTACTGCACATGGCAACAAAGAGATTTTTCTCTAGAAGCAGACTTCTACATATCTTCGACTCTGCCTGATGTATGAGCACGGATAAGTAACAGGTATGTCTCCAGGATGTAGTTTATGCAGACAAGATCAGAGATAATAATGGTGTCCTCCTCCTGAAAACAATCTGAGGAAAAACAAACCAGTAACCAAAACAAAGTATTTTAATAAATATTAGTTATTCACTGATTTACTATTGCTACTTCCCAGTTTTTGATTGGACACTTTATCATACACCCATATATTAACTAAAGTTATTTATTTGTCTGCTACTTTCTTTGCAAAAATCTTTGCAAGAATAAGCAATATTGTTATAGATCCTGATTAGTGACATCTTATAATGAATAGCTTTGTCTTTTTTACCTAATTTATCTCCTGACTCAAGGCTATGGGTAGCTGCAGCTGAGAAAGATAAAAGGAAACTAAATTCTGTTGATTGTTTAAATGTGACTGCTAAAACACGCAGCTAGAGATCAAGGGCAAGGCTTTATTTTTTTAAGTGGTACGGGAATCAGGTAGGAAGAATGAAAAGGTACTTTTCAGCTTTAAATGGAACTGAGAACTGGTTGCACTTGTGTGTTGCAGAGCCCTGAGGTTAGCATGAACACTACCAGCTCCTCACTGCTGAGCTCTGAGGAAGGTTTTGCATTCACCAAGCATACCCAAAAAACGCATTGCCTAAAGAAGTGTCCCCAAACCAATTTGTCAAAAGGCCTGTCAGGATCTGTCAAAGAAGAAAGAGAAAAGAGAAACTTGGGGCAAAATGGTTTAGGTTTTTAACAGCCCACAGAGTAGATACAGGTAAAATAACAAATTTGAATCAACAATGCTCTAAGAAATTAACTGGTACAAACAATTAATAGTAGTAATAAACACATTGTTTCCCAGACTGAGTAAACAGATGAAGTGATCTGTAAAACAGACAGTGGAGAGGCAAAGAACATGCTACACTGCAGGATTCTTCCTAATCAATGGAGATTCATTATAGCTGGCTCCAAACAAGACTGAGTTTACACAAGTGAATTTCTTGTTCTGTTCCTGAGGAAATCTGCAATTAAGGTCTAGGGCAATTTGTTGGGATTATTAGTGTATTTTTAAGAAAGATGTCTTCTGCCACACTGCATGATTGGCTAAAAGCACAAATATTTAGGTAGTATTGAGGAGAGTGTAGCATTAGTGAAAAAGGTGCTATCAATCTTCTCCTGTTTTATTTCAGTTGTTAATTAACCTGCTGAAAGCATTTGGGGTGGCTCTTTTGGGTGAAGTGTGGGAGTGGAGGAGGAACAGCTGCTATTCAGGTGAAGTAATTAATAGGTGGTGATGAGGGAAGGAGACAAAAGGCCAGTAGAACTCCTCCCTGAGGATTAGGGAACTGCTGCTGGGAGGTGGCCACGAAGGGGTGTGTATTGTTTTGGGAGGCTTTTTGGAGGTTGGGGTTTTTTTTGCTGGTGGTCATGGTTTGGTAAATTTTTTTTTAATTT
>NW_009970698.1:0-7725 GCF_000747805.2 Chaetura pelagica | reverse complement strand
GGGGCAGGGATGGAAAGTTTGGGGTGAACGTGCCGTGTTGCCGGGTGCCTTTGCATCCACTGCTAAGGAATCGCCTGCAACAGCCGTACGGGGGTGTTTGGCCAAGTGCGTTTGGTGTATGTATTAGTGTTATTCTGAAGTCTGTACTTCGGCAGTTTGTCGTTTAACTCAAGCCTTTAGTTTTACATGGATTCGCTTTGAAATAACCCATGACTGGCTTGAATGAAGTCTGGCGGTAGGAAGGGCCTGTGGCCTTTTGGTACGTTAGTTTACTGGGTTTAATTCCTTTGGCAGAACCCAAATTGTAAGCCCTTGTTTGGATGTAGAATAGTTTCTTTGTTAGCCACCAGCTTGGGAGACACTTTTCATACTGCTTTTTAATAAAGTGCCAGAGTTCTATGTTTCTGTGGTTAACTTGCTTAAACCAGTGTGAATGAGGGGTAGTTGGTTTTAGCACAAACTATAGCAAAATGAGAAAACTCTTTAATTCTGACACTGCTGAAATGGAGACGCTCAAGAATTGAGTCTCTCTATCATCAGTAAAACTTCAGTAACGTTCACTAATGTTGTGACTAGTTGATAATACGGACTAACCGTATGCAGATACATGCAATTGATCAGATTCCATTGTGCTTTAAAAATCCTATAAAATGTACCAATTGTAGCCCAATTTAGTTGTCTTTGACTTTACATAAAAATGTGGTTTGTATTGTAAATATAGAAGTAGCAAATATATCAATACTTCAAGCTACATAAAAGCCTATTTTATCACTTAAAACCAGCTGTTCCACTACAGTATCATTGGGTTATTGTAGTTCTTAGTTTAGATGTTTAAAACCTTTTTACCTTCTTAATTTTCTCATGCAGCTTTAATGTTCTGTATCACCACTTTTTATCATAAATAGTTATAAATGATGATGATTTGATAAAGTGTCTGCCATGTTCTCTGTTGCAGATGTGATGATGGAGGGAGGCAATCCTACTTGCTGTGTGGTGGGTGAGGGTTTTGCTGCTCTTCTCAGAAGAGGCAGAATTAGTATTTGCTTACCTGCTTAGCTCATGGAGTGAGAGTGCAATTCAATCCACAGTTGAAGCAGTTTGGTTTCCTGCCATTCTAGCATGTTAGTGGTGCAGCTTTTAACTGTAAAGCTGACCTTGGTCTCTGAGCAAAAGTGGAGGTTATCTGCAGCTGTCAGGCTTCAAAAGAGGGCCTGTAGAGGTTTTCTGGTCAATGGTTGTCAAGGTAGCTACTCTAGATTAAAGCTAGTACATAAAATATGTTAATATAATAATGCAATCTTAAATATTTTTACTTTAAATGCTTATAGACTAATTACAAGTTTTACTGGTATGTAAAATTAACAGGTTTCCAGAAATGCTAGTTCCTGCATCAATCAGCGTACACTGAATTTCTTTGAGAATTTTAAAATAAACTTTGCAGTGCACTGAACTAAATATTCCCTGCCTCTTGTACTGAAAAAGTAAAATACACAAATAGTGTATATATATCCCAAAGGTAGAAACTATAGAAAAAGTCAGTTTAAGAAATCACATGGTATCATAAAAGAGGGACCTGTGTAAAGCAGGTATTGCGTCATGTCCCTGGAAAAACGCATCTGCTCATTCTTCTCCCTGTGGAAAACCAGGTTCAGAAGGAATGCTGCTGTAATCAGCTTTCCAGTGCCCTATTAGTTACATCAGATTTTGTACTAAATAAAACAGTACACATATAAACTGGTATATAAGCTACTAATGATGTATTGCTAATAATCATTATAGCAGTTGCTGAAAAGAGCCCAAGTTTTTCTCAAATGGTGTTCCTTAGGGGCTTTAGTATTGTGTGTATGTATCTTGTTACCTTATGTGTTCATATTCCCAGTTCATTAGATTTCCAGTGTGATCTTTGATTATGCAGGATACCAGATTAATGTTGATTTCAGTAAGATTTAAATACTTTCCATGTTACTCTTTTTAGTGAAATTGGTATTCTGTTATGGTATAGGTTTTAGTTGACATAATGGATGTGGTAGAGCACTTTGGGATGTTTGCATCAAAGATATTCTCAAAGGTATGAAACTGTAATGCAGTTTTGTGAAAAGCACGGAGCATAGTTGCAACCAAGTCATTTTGTTATTTCACCTTGTTTCTGTTGTCATTAATAATTTATTAGAAATTATCTCGTATCTCCCTACTCCTTTTAACTGAGGATGAATCTTTGGTGTACAGAACTTATAAAAAATCTGATACAGAATAATACGAATGTCTGTAAAGTACAGATTGTCTTAGGTTCAGGCTGATTGTTGTGCATGCATTTGTCATGTGGGTAAAACTTGCCTCAAAACAGGGCCTAGAGATTCTAGAAATGTCAGTGTCCACACAAGGAGAACTGCAAGATACACAATGTAAGAATTTAACAAGGGGTGAGGAAGGCTTTTGCTCTCAGCTTGCTGAACTTGATAGTTAAGTTCCAGGCACTTGCAAACACTGCCTAAAATGTGTAAAACCTTGAGATTTTCCAATTCCTGGTCTTTCTTTTTGCATAAGTTGGTGAAAACAGGGGCCACAATATCTTTGCATAAAGGAAAGCATTAAGTAGGCTTTTTTATTTTTTAATATGTAAAGCAACATTTAACAGAGAAATTTCTGCTTTTTTTCAGATAATGGTTCAGCTTGGGTCTTGTGACAGCAGTTGCAAAATCTTAAGGAAGTTATTTTTGCAATTTTAGGAGTAAAATGTTTGACTCTTACATTGGTTCTGGGAGATGAGAATGGTATGAGCCAATAGTTTAAACACTCTTACCAGTAAAGCCTTTCTCATGGGAAGGGTTGTTAGAACCTGAAGAGAATCAAACAAGTTTACCATTTGCTTTGTCATAACTAGATATTGGTAACAGTAGTTGAGAAGGCATTACATAGAGGTATTCCAAGAAAGTCTAGCTGCAGAGTGAGCTGCTGATAAACCCTGCATGGTGTCTGTACAGTGGACTTAGCAGAGTGCTAAGAGGACTCTGAAGTGCAACCATAGGATGCTAGCAGAGGCCACTCGGCTGTTAAACCCAAGCTGGTAAGTGGTCACTCATAAAGTTGCCTTTTGAGGAGCTAAGTATTGGGGCATTGCGAGAGAGTGACACAAAGGTGTTTATGTTAACCAAGTGAATGAACAGTTGGTCATGTTATCAGAAGTTATATCCTGAAAAATATGTAATGGAGAAACAGGGACATGCCATTGACGAAGGCTACATGTCTTGATTAATGGTAACAAGGAGCAGGAAAAGAGTAACATTGGATAGGGGTCACACCTTGGTAGTGAAAAAACAAGCAAACAAAGCAACTGACCCTGTGAGAACCTCTGCCAGTTGCCCATACTGAGTAGCACAAGTGGAATTGTCTTAACATTGTGTGTGCAAGCCCGTTGCAAACATGTTTTGTTGCACTAGGTGCACTAATTGAGAATCAGGTTGGGCAGAATGGATTACTCATCTTTCATTGCTGCCTGTGGAAGTGTTGATCATCATTACAGGCAATACCACTTCTCTTGCTTGTGTCTGGGTCTAGTATTTTTTCTAAATCTTTTGGGGCTTCATTTGGGTGCCACAAAGCTTACAGCAACTTTATGAAATGTTTTACAGACCAAGATTAGGCACTTGAATGCTGATATAAAAAGAGCTGCAACTGTATCGGGATCATGTGCTTTGTTCTAAAGTCAATCATTTGAGAGCAAAAGCTTGGTTGCAGATCACAAATTAAACTTGTGACCTGAAGCTTGCAGGCTGGCCAAAGCTGGTGCCCAGACATTGGCACTCTGCATTTAAGGAATAGATGTCTTATATATATAAACTATATCTGATATATATATCTCTGAAGTCAGTGTGTGTGTGTGAATGTACAGGGACATGCAGCAGGTTGAAGTGTTTTATTTACTATATTAATACCAATCTTTAATATTTTTATTTTGATGTATACTTTTCAGAGAAAAATCTGCTTCTTTGTAGGTTATGTAACTTTCTGTGCCCACTGAAATAGTTTATTCTGGCTGCAAGTGGAAAATTAAGATTTTGCACCATAATGGACTTTCCACCAAACATTTAAGGTACCATGGGTCCGATTCAGGGAGAGCCAGTTACTGGGTAGGTAGCTATAGCAAAGCTTGCAGAGAAGATAAAAAATGAGGAACCTCAGGAGAAATGCTTCCCTCTGTTAGGAAAACACTTGTTATTTCTTGAGGGTGCACAGTTGAAGAGAGGTACTTCCACAACCTTTACTCTTCCCTTTGGGTAAACCAGTGCCTACTGTGTGTATCTCAGCAGTATTCAGTTAGAGCTGTCACTAGGTTCTACCCAGAGAGATAATCAGGGCTGACAGCTTGAGTAGTGTGGTGTTCTGGGATTGGCTTGACCTGCTGTCTCCTAGAGGCTAAATGTTTCTGGTTTTCTCTTGATTTAACCAACTTGGCAATAACTATAAAAAGCCAGAATAGTGCAGCTGCTGCATGGATGAAGAAGTAGTGACATGCCACAGCTTATTATGTCTGGTTTCCCTGAAATCTGATGCATATTCACTTGCACTGTAAGTAAAACACTTTATCAGTGCTTATGGAACATGTGCATGGTTCAGTGCTTCTAAAAAGGCTTAAGCTTAATTTGGTTATTTTATGCTATTTCTAAATGAAGGTGAAAAAAATGTTTGTCAACAATTTGTTTACAGTACAGAAAACAGGTATTCATTTATGAATCATTTAGCTGTTTTTTCAGTTGTTAGTCAATATCAAGAAATGCTACTGTTAGACTTTTAAAACTTTAGTTTTGCACCATGTGCCACATTAGTGGCAGTGAGAAAGCAGTATGTCTGTAAAGCTGTATTACAAACATGGTCCTGGATAGGACTGTTGTAGTGCAGCAAAACAAAGCCTAAAAACTGCTTTCCCATCACTTTAATTCTTTATTAGGCTTCGTAATAGAATAGATCAATCTACATTTGTCTCTGCTGTTTGGCAGTTTTGAAGTGTGCTCCTTGGATTAAAACTCTTTCAGGATCATATAATTGTTTAGATTGGAAAAGATCCTTAAGATCAAGTCCAACTGTATCCTCTCTTTTGAAAATTCTTTTTTGTCTGGTTTTTTAAACTGTAGAAATTGAACAATTGAAGTTTTTCAAAATTAGGTTACTAATGGCAAAACATAACATGTTTACCTTTGAGAGTAAGATAATTTACATAGACATTATTAATATGTGTATACTACAGAGTACCTCAAATTGTTACCTAAGGTGTGAATTTGCTTCAGCATTTTTCTGAAAGGATTTTCACAGATAATGGATAGATTGCATTGCTTCTCTCTGTTCTGATTTAGATGGAGCATGTCAGATTACTCTGGGCCACTGAGTCAGGAGCTCATTCAGCTTTCCTGAACAATTAGGTAGTGTTATACTTTTGGTGGAAACACAAGAGTTAGGAAGGGAAGGACCTCAGCTGTCGAGGAGAGGGGGGCCCGACTGCAGCTGTTTCCTTATCCTTTAAATACTCCTAACTATGACAGTGAATTCTAATTATTTCACTTGTAAGTACCAAAAGTTATTCGGAGTTAAAGCTTCTCCAAGTGATACGGATTTATAGAATCAGACTGTGGTAAACTCTGCTGCACAGAGGTGAATCTTGGTAAGTTAATTTGACTGTGCTTGGTCTTCAGTGTGATAAGACAACACTTCAGTTTTTACTACTGCAATGTATGTTAATGATGTATCTTTGATTTTGTTTTTGTAATTTCAGAAATTACTAAAGGTGACTACACGTAGCTGTAATTGTAGCTGCCCTTCTTGGAGCCAGTTTTGGTTTCATTTTAGAAATTAGTCTCTGAATCTTGCTTCATATAAAAGATGTTGCATGGGTTTGCATGTTAGTAATTAATCCAAGGATCTATTAATGTGCTTCTATTTCAATGACCTAGAAATTAGAACAAAGGCTTCCACTGGGTGATATTGAAATCTGTAGGGAGTTATGCTACTACTTACTACTTTCTTGCCAAATTATTACTTCTAAAACATTTGGATGTAGGCCTCTTTACCAGATAGTTAATTTTTTTAGTTATGTTTCATATGAGGATAGGAAGCTATTTATGGGAATACTGACTTGTGTATGGCTTTTTAAATGAGTGGTATTCTTTTTATTTGGGACTATATTTCACAGCTCTTTCATTTGGTGGTGATCCTAACTTTATGTGGAAGGTCTTGGTTTAGGTTATAATCTGCTGGTGTACTGCTGAAATCCAAAAGAATCCCAAACCTCTCAAACCTTAAGAGCTTTTCTTGGGTGTGTATTTTTCTAAAGGTATTCTGCTTTCCATCTGCTGCTGGGTTTAACTGGCTTCTATTGTATTGTATCTTTGTGTCTGTCCTTCTCATTGCTTCACGTATCTTCTCTAGTCTGTCTGTGGAAAGAAGATCAAAAAAGTCTTTGTCTCTTCATTTTATTATTCTAAAGCCAATCTGATAATTGGTACTTTTATAAAAGGTAACATGTGAGCAGGTGTAGTGTGCTAGTGCAAGTGTCTGTTAGATGCCAGTAAGAAAGGCACTTGGACTCTTTAATATTAATTAAAATCATATTTATTGAGAGAAAATAGTAATTTGACAGAGTTCAATAAGTTTCCTTAAATTTTTACAAAGTTTTAGCAGTAGTTTTACAAGGCTCAGTAAGTTTCATTGCAAGGGTTCCCTTTTTCATTACTGCATGGAAGAAACATACAAAGAAACATGGAGTTAGAAGCAAGTTGCAATTATTCAAACAGAGATCAGAGATGCAAAGAGTAAGGAGGACCCTCCCGTTGAGTCATGAGGTTGAGAATGGTCCCTCTTGCTTTCTAAACTCCTTTTGGAGCCTATGTGTGTGTGGATCCAATCTGAATCTCAGATTTGGTCAGTGGCTTATGCCTAATGGAATTATCCATTCACTGTTTAACTTAATATTGAGTAGCCACATGGGTTAGTATTGTTTCATAATATTAATTCAGCATGGTATCAGTCAGTTACTGAGGACCTGTTGTGCGTAAGGGATATCTCTGCCTTGGGTAAGGAAGGACTGCACCAATTTGTGGCAGATGTGTAGAATGCACCTCACTCAGAGAGAAGCAGCAATATGTTTCAACAATACATTTTATTGATATAAGGCAGTGAGCTAACAAAGCTCAATGGTGAATGTGACTGGTTTGACAAGATTCAATGGCAAGGTACACTTGATTAATTACTGCACTTAGGCTTTAGTTAGACTGATTCACACAGATACCAGAGAGGCAGAAGGGGTAATGAAGGCAGCAGGATCCAAACTTAGTCCCAGACATGGTCAGTGGTTTATGCCTAAGGATGATACATGCAAGTTTATGTAATGTTTCATTAGCATCAGTTCAGCATGCACTCAAAGCTACCAAGACAACATCAAAGTTATCCTACTACAGGGTTGTGTGGTATCAGTTTACCAAAGATCTGCCATTGGTAAATGGTCTCTCTGCCTCAAGGAGCACCTTGAGGGGTGTCCCAGCTCAAAGGGACATCATTGCCAAGCATCCATCCTGCCTAGCACAGAGAGCACAAAGAAGGCTCACTTAGGCTGTTGTATTTATGGGATAAAGTGGTTAGCTCATAGTCAAATTACAAGTGGTAGAAAAGGTATGCATGGAACTCCTTGTACCCACAACTTCCTTTGATCCTTGATAAATGAGTCTTGGAAAAGCCACC
>NW_009970697.1:0-7508 GCF_000747805.2 Chaetura pelagica | reverse complement strand
TGCATCTGTCTGAGGCAGTCAGTGTTCCAAAATTACTACAATGTATTGAAAATTAATCAGTCACCCTAATAGAATCCAGAAAGATACTTAGTCAAGGGTAAAAAGAGTTAACTTTTTCCTTAAGAAAAAACACATTTTCTCAAAAAAAAAAATCCCCAAAACCAACCAACCAACACCACCAGAAAACACCACCACAAACCACCAAAACCAACCAACCAAAAAAATCCCAACCAACCAAAAAAACCCCCCACCAAACCCCAAACAATGTTCCCAAGATGCACCCAGTCATGGACTGTAGAGTACACTAAATTCTTGAAGACTCGAGTCAGTGCACCTTGGCACTACTCTTGTGTAAATGCTGCTGTCTTGTCTTGATTACACGTTGCAAGCAGTGAGGCAGTTCACTTTGAGAGAAATTTACAGGAGTTATAGGTTTACCAGAGGTAATTCTAGCTCTGGACACCAAGAGAAGAAAGGAGAGTAACTAGTTTGCCTAGTCCTCCTTTGCCATCGGGCTCCGAATATCTCTCCGCTCTCCGCAATGGTACCGTATAGGCTACCTTAAAACTAAAAAATCAGCAAGACTGTATTAGTGCAGGGCAACTGCTGCCACTGCCCCCAGCAATACTTCTGCTGCTCGCTCCTCAAGGAAACTAAGATGCTTCCAGGCTGCTGGACAAACATGGGAAGCAGGGAGCCTACTGTAACATGAGTGGACTTTTAAGACATGTAAGAGACTATATTCCCACTATATCCTCCAAAGTCAACAATAGTGTTTCCTTATTTGAGACATGGTTCCAAGTATACAACACTTCTATTAAGATCACCAATATCTTGCCAATACCCATAGGGAACAGTGAACCCAAACAATCCTGACTTTTTTAATTATTCCACTTCGAATCTAAGAAATTACTACTTTAAGACTTCAACTAAGGGATACTGGGAAGCAAGCTCCCTACAAAAGGGAACTAAAGCATACTGCACATAATCCACTTCCCATCTTCTACCCTTTTGAATATAGGTAGAGAATATCTATACCCAGCTAGTAGTCCCTCTTGAAAGACTCCTTATTAGTACAAAAAAGCGAGTTTCACCTGCATTTTAACTTCCTAATCTTAATCCACGGGCATTCAGAAACATCAGTTAAAATGCACTTACAGAAATAGCTTGAGGTATTCCTTTATAAAAGGATAAACAATGATTATGCTAGTTCTTTTTTTACAGTCCCATCATAAAAGAAGTAATATTACATGGCCATCAAGATTACTTGCAATGCAAAACTAGGTAACCTTATTTTCTTATTTTAAAAAAAAATCAAAACAACAAACAGCAAAGCCTCTCTCTTTCAATAATAGTACTCAGATTCATTTTATAAGGATAGTAAAAACAAGCTTTGCTCAGTAAAGGAAGAAATACCTTTAAAAGGAACAAAAAGACAATATCAAGTGTTATCTAAAAATACAGCAAGGGTCAGCCATCAGTGTGGAGAAATGTTCACTCCACAACTGCCAAACTTTTAATAACAAAAGCCCCACATTTATTACCCCAGAATGTTTCAAACAACTAGTTTCACTGATCAGAGAGTAAAACTTTACAAAAATGCAAACACTGGCATTTCTGATAGCAGAGTGACAGATATTCTGGGTTTACAAACACGACAGCTTTTTGTTTATGCACACTTAAAAGTGATTTCCAGTCTGCTTTATTTTCCATCAAATACAGTACATTTATCCAAACAAAAGCATGTACATTCAATATAGAACAACAGCTACAGTCCAGTTCCCATTCACAGTATTTTTAGTGCAATGCACTAACAGGGCCAAATATTTCTCTATCCATAAAAGTATTTTTACTCCTGATCTTGTGATCAACATTTTAAGATATATTTTATATAAAACGTATATATGAACAGGAGGCACCTCCCTAAGAAAGGGAGTGAACCTATATAAAAAACATGGTATTTCTTCTGTTGTACAATACCTTTCCAATTGTAGCAATTTGACACAAATCACTAAACATTTTCTAAAAAGTTAAAAAAACCCAACCAAAACAGAAAACCCAAACCACTGATGCATGAAACCTGCCAAGAATTTCATAATGGTAGGCATGCAACTGTTTTACTACAATCATGATTCAAAGGTTAAAAAAAGTTATCTAAAACATTTTCCAAATTATACAAAGTCAAGTGCTACCTATAGTGGTCATTCATAATCTTGAGAGAAAAAATATTTTTCATTTCTCTCATACTATCCCTTTTTTATTAATATTTAATGAAATAAGCTAACATTATAAGTGGTTGTGCACAGATTGTCTGTCTATAATACATCAGCAAATATTCACTACCTTCATATTAACATTAGTGTGTTGATCTTTCAAAAAATAAACTGAAAAAATAAACTGCAACTATCATTAAAGTGCTTGTGTGTAAATTTTTTTTTTTTAATCAAAGAATAGAGGAATGTGGACATTCTCGTAAACTTCTAAGATGTTTACGAAGTTTTCCTATGAACTTCACATGGAAACAAAGTGGAGATCTTTGAAGCAACTCAGTACAGTCAAATTCAGAATGTCCCAAAACTGGGAAATTAGTCAATATGAACAAACTGATGTTACGGCAAATACTAAAAATTTGTACAATTCAGCCAACATATACTACATTGTTTGCTCTTATACATTCATGTAACACAACATTTCTTAAAGTAGGATATCGCAAAAAAGTTAGAGCTGTTCATCAGTTAGCACTATTGGAGAAGACCAATATGAACAATGAGTTCTCTGAAGGTTATTTCCTAAACGGGGAACAAAAATCTTCTTCCAAAGCTGCTGTTCATTAACTTGCCTCTGTACTTTTTAAATTTCAGAAAGTTAATTCTATTCTGTGTCAAACCTCAACTGCAGAGATAACTGCTGATTTAGAAGCACATGCATTTCAGCTACTATCACTGTTTTGGGAGGAGGCACTGTCCTACAAGCAGTTAGAATGGTTATTAATTTGGTAAGAAAGCTACAGCTTATGAAAATATTTCCTCCTTACAGAACCACTATCAAGGTATTAGTGGTTCCAAAAAAACTGAAGTATTTTTCATTCAAATTAACTTCAAACTCTCCAAACATCACTTGATCTGAGGAGAAATGGGAATAAATTACTTACTACTTTGAGTTTACCCATATAATTCTGTTTTAAATTACAAAACATAAATAATTTATAAAGTTAAATTTTTCATTCTTGATCATGAGGCAGAAGTCATTCCTTCTCTTAAATTCAGCATAATTTAGGGTCCAGTTCATTTAATTTTGTAAGTTCTGCCCCAGTTGGCCAGGATTTGTTACAAAGTCACAAAAGCATCAGATTACAAATTAATGTAGCTGGGTGGCAACTCACTATGAAAGCTGAACTTAAATCAAATTATATCCTGGGGAAAAACATTTCAGAGTTGAAATACAGAACAAGGCACATATAATTGGTTTTCTTTTCACCAAATACACTAGAAAGGTAATTCTGAGTAAGGATGTTAAAAACTCTTCTAGGTATCACTACTGTCTCTCTTCATTATAATTTTTTGTACAATCCCCCAGCCCTCAGGCAACAGCCATTCTGAAATACAAACTGACCTCATACATGCAGTATTTCCTCTTTTTAAAAGAGGCCATCTTTAACATGAGAGCTACAGAAAACTGAGAAACTATGAATACAACCTCTCCACCAAGCATAAAAAAATTCCCAGAGTGCCATACAAGCAGATGTTTAGAAAATTCTTGGCCAGACTTCCACACATATTAGGACTTGAACCAAAAGTTATTGCAGAGACTCAAACACTTTAAAAAGAAATAAGCAGAAATCTCCAAACCTGTGCTTATATAAATAAACACTTAAAAAATCAAATCCTGAATTATTTTAAAGGTGTTTGTAAGCACCTAACTCATACTGATTTTAAAATCAAATTACATTCCAAAAAGCTGGTTTATGTCCTTTCATTGACAGGGCACAGGCAATACACATTACAAAAAGAAAATGCATGCATGATAATTCCAACAAGTTCACAGAGATATTTTTTTTCTGTCAACAGCTTTTACTATAGTACCTTAATTATTTCTTCAACTGGGTTGCAGAAAAGCTAATCAACAGTTTACATTATTCAAAACAAAAGTATTGTTAATTTTTAAAAATTGCTATTTTAGAAATGTATGCATATTAGTTTGATCACAATAAATGCCTTAAAAATT
Organism: Chaetura pelagica; assembly: GCF_000747805.2. Taxonomy (NCBI): domain Eukaryota; kingdom Metazoa; phylum Chordata; class Aves; order Apodiformes; family Apodidae; genus Chaetura; species Chaetura pelagica. Next base: position 3,284 of record NW_009970697.1, on the reverse strand, counting down.
TTAAAGATTTGACTCGGTACAGTTTAATCTATATTCTAGTCCAGCTTGTTACAATGACAAATTTGGAAATTAACTCTTTCCAAAACACTAAAAACAAAATTTAATAAACAAATTTGACATCTACCTTAGCATTTAAGCCACTAAACCATAGAATCTACAGAAAAATGTTTTCAGCAATAAATCAACAAGAGCAAATGAAAGACAGTGGTTTGTTTTGTTTTCTTAAAAAAAAAAAAAATTAAACACTTTTTGTTTTTCCTCACCAGACAACAGCTTTAGATCTTGTACTTCTGCCTTTGGTTTTATTTTCTTCAGGTGAATGAGATACATTTGCTTTGTGGGTTTTCTTATGATGCTCTAGAAAAGCTTTTCTGGCAAATGCTTTCCCACATTTATTGCATCGGTGCAAAGAAAAGTTTTTTGTTACTTTTACTTCAATGCCAACATCAGCTCCTTCATACTTTTTATTGGGAGAATTAGAGGTGACATCCTGTTTTGAACCCATCTGTTTTGTTTCATCCCTCTGAGGGCCTCTTTTTGTCACCTTGTTTAGAACAAGATCAATTGGCTTTTTTATTGCTCTAATTTCTAAACTTGCAGTTATTTTCCCAAGGTAGCGTGGCGACTTTTTATGAACTACAGTTATATGCCTTATCACATCACGTTTGCGACGTGTTTCATAAGAGCAGAGTGGACACCTGTAGTATTTAACATAAATGTTATTTCCATCTGTGTGTAATTCAATGTGCTTTGTCAAGTTCTGTTTAGAAGTAAATTGGCGTTTACAGAGTTTACAGTAAAGCTGTTTGAAGTCAAAGCCAGCTGAAAGTTTTGGCTTCCTGGTTTTTTGCTGGCCACCTGCAGCAGATGCATTGGTTGATTTAGAGGTTGATTTAGCGGTTGATTTACAGGTCGATTTAGTGGTTGATTTAGAAGTTGATTTAGGGGTTTCAGTGTCCTGTTTAACTTTATTTTTCTGTGCTGACGGTGTGCTCTTTTTCTCATTTGAATGATTTGTTCCCTTTAATTCATTCTGTGGAGAAAGGGCAATGGAAGGGGGTGAAGGTTCTACAGAATCTGCTGGTTCAACCTTTACTTTTATTTCTGTGCCATTGGCAGTATTATTGGGTCCTTTCTCTCTTTTAGAGTTCTTTCCAGAAAGACTTATCTTGTGAACAATTTGCATGTGCCTTTTCAGCATTATTTGTGAACTATATTTTCTCTTACACAGAAGGCACTTGCATGCAGTTAAATTGTATTCAGCCTTTGAAGACGACTTTTGTTTTCGGGTCTTAAAAGATTTTTTAGCAGAAACTGTATCCAAGAACAAAGGTTGCCCCGGCTTTGTAGCTATATCAGGGGTAATGGAATCCCTTCTCAATCCTCTATGAACTTCATCAAAATGCCTTCTTACGTTGGCTTTTGTAGCAAACGATTTGTAACACACAGGACAACTTCTACCTAATGTTACAAGAACATTCTTATTTCGTCCTTTCGTGGAGCACTGATTTGGTTTCTTTTTTGTTTCTATGTACTTCTTCAGCTCTTCCATCTTTTTTTTGTGCACCTTTCGAATGTGCCGGCGTACACTGCGTCTGGAGTGAAATTCTTTCCTACAAAGGCAACATATCAACTGGTGCCCAAAATCAGAATTATCCAAGGAATCCAACTCAGGATTTACTGCTGGAGGCTGTTCTTCAGGAGTAGGTATCACCTTGTTTGTAATGGGATCAGCAGGAGGTAATTCTACAGTCTCCCCAGCTGGGATGGGGGCTGGAGCTGAAACAGTCTTGAGTTGCTCAGTGCTGGGTTCCTGTGTCTGTACTGGAGCTTGATCAGGGGTATTACTACTTTCTGTGTTCTCATCTAGCCTGTCAGTCCTTGTCACATACTGAAAAACAGCATTCTGATTAGTTTCTATAGGTTCCAATTTAATCACATATTCTTGCTTATCTACCCTTGGATAGATTGCTTCAAGAAGGTCATTTATGGCTTGACTCTGTTTATCATGTACATCTGGGAGGTCTGTTAAAAGAGACAAAGATATTTTGGAAGTATTTTATAATTTCAAATTATTTATACTCAAAGTATTTTTAACCACTGCATCAATTCAGTCACCAAATTTGAACAAATCCTGTATTTGTACTACTTTTCTGACAATTTTTAATTAGATGCTTTGAGTAATTTTTTTATCACATCAGTACAAGTGACTTCTTTATTAAAGGCCAATGTTGGAAGTACATTTTTCTAGGGTGCTAACGTGAAAGCCACCTAAGCTCAAAATCAGTTTGCCTGGAATTAAACTTTTCTTTACAAATCCGTATCAATTGCAAAAATACTTGTATAAAACTGAGGTTATTCTGCAAGTGAGCACCTAAGCCCAAAAATATCATTAGAAACCGGTTTTCCTACTGCTGGAAACAGGCATTCTCAATAAAGAAGCTAGCCTCGGGAAATAAGCTCTTCTCTGACAATTCCAAACTGTTTTTAAGAAAGAATGAAACGTCTGTGTAACCTGAGCACTGCATAACGGTGTAAGTAGATAAGAGAGAATTTAACAGCTGGGACAGAGAAAGCTTTTCTTAATTCCAAAGCAGTTAACAAGCTCAGTGATACAGCAATATAGTAAATGTTAAGGACAGAAAAACCCTGTACTATTCAGGGGGGAAAAAAATGTACTAAGTTCTTCTGAGCCAAACAAGTTATTTAAAGAAAGAGTAACTTCACTGAGGTTCACAAAAGGTTCATCTTGTGTTCTGCCCTGATAATGAGCTGGAGCAGACTTAAAAAGCAAACAAGAAGGATACAGGGATTCTCCTTGTTTGTCTGATGCCAATAAAACTTCAAGCTGAAGTTTGCCTTTAAAGTACTGGTTTAATACACCTGGTTTATCAAGAAGTTTATTCAAATCCTTTTGAAGCATTTATACTCTTATCTAGCACAATGCTAAGCAGTGTTTTTCTGCTTGTGAGGCACTGGTATTGTATGGTTCAAAACTATACACAATGATTTGAAGATATGATTCGTGGTAGCACCTAATGAAAAACCTAAATTTACGCAAGGTTGCTCCTTCCACACTGCCAGCAATACATGAAAAGAGTGTCAGTACAAAAACCATGCTATTGTGTTGCTCAGAACCCATCTTTTAACACCAAATTTTTAACACCTTTTGCAGTCAGTTTCAAATGGGACTATCTTTAACATTTTTATAAAGAGTGAAAAGTCCTTCTTATTTTATAGCCCCCTTTCAGACCATTTAATGATTACACTAACAACTCAAAAAA
>NW_009970696.1:0-7344 GCF_000747805.2 Chaetura pelagica | reverse complement strand
TTTTTTGTTGATAAGGAGAGACTAAATGATGCCTGAACACTTAAGGAAAGGCTTCTTTATTTCATTGTTTTATTCTAGTTGAGAGATGGTAGCTAACAAGCTACCATTAAATCACTATGGCTTCTGAAATATTTTTTTTATATACGTAAACTTAGCATTTTCAACTAATGGATCAACTGAAGCAGTAGGTACCTTATGAAGATGTGGATCTCTAATACTCTTTGGGTAGTTTGCACAGCTTTGGAAACAAGGAAAAATCCATTGTAATTAAGATGCCAACATATGTCATGTAAACAAACTGGTTTTTCATTATCGTGCCTGCATCTCTAGCAAATGGGGTGAATTCTTGTCAAATTATTGCAATGTAAGTGTAGATGTCTGCAAACTTTACTGTGTTTTGTCTTATTTCTTCACCACTGTTACTATTCTGTAAAAAGTTGTTACCGATTATGTAGAACTTCAGTTCTACCAGTATCAGTTAACTTTATGAAGCAAAAGTGTGGTGGAATGGCTTTAACCACATGAATAACACTTAATTTGAGAACAGTGGTGTTTCTCAGGTTACGATTTGCTTTTTCACTCCAAGGAAATCTGAGATTATAGTTATCTTCGTATAGTCTTTCTAAAATATGGAAAAATTGTTTACTAACTGCCTCCTACGTGTGCTTAAATCACTCTTATTTTTAATAGCTAGTATTTTAAAACTTAGTCTAAAAGTAATAGTCAATAAAATGGGAAAGGCTTTCAGTCTGTTTTGTGGAGAACTTATCCATCCCTACATTACACACGTATTAAAGTATTAGTTTTAAAAAATATTCAAGGATTAAAAAGAAATCAAACCCCAGACTTTAAGATGACAGATGTTGGGGTTTAATAAGGTATAAACTCAAGCACTGTATCCCTCTGGAGTATGTTTGAATTTAATGATGTTCTTCACTTCGTGTGCAAATTCCCCTCTCCATTTCTTGTACTTTCCTTCCTCTGCTCCCCCACCAAAAATCCCCATAAAAATATCTTATTAGGTTTTGAAATTAGAATCTCTGGAGTTAACCACCATTTAGGAGCAGATGTTTTGATCTCTGCCTTCTGCTTTCCAAAGACCACTGCTCAGGCCCCTGCACTTGAAGATGTGGTGACAGTAGAAGTCAGCTGCACACCGGATTTCCTTCACTCTGCAGTGTTTGCTGATTGACTCTTTCAGGGAGCTGTGTCAGTATTTTTTTTCATGTGATCTTGTGTTCCGTAAATTTGCCTGCAGTTCCATTTTAAGCTATGAGTAAGAACCTAGTCCCAGTCCATTTTAGTTACTGGCTCACATCTGCATGACTCAAAAGTCTTCTTTTAAAAAAAGACCAGAAGAGAAAATTCCAGCTTTCTTTGAAAATCCATATTTTTAGTTGTTTGTTTCTTTATTTGTTTTTTAAAACTGTACCTTTCCAGAGACTTTCTTGAGAGTCTATGTAGCCCAAAACAATCCAAATCACAGTTGCAGTATATCAGCATCACCTACCACTTGATCATACTGGATCTCATGTTGGACATAAAAATGTGAGGCTGGCTCTCTCAATGTTTTTGTTGCTGATGTTTGTAAAACTTTGAAAATGCATATCAAGATTAAAGAAACTGGTTGGACTTATTTATCTTAATTGTGAGGTGGCTGTTAACGTGTTTCTAAGTAGGTCTGGAAATCTTACCTTTGATGAATGAACTACCATTTTGGACTATGTGCCATGAGCAGCCTTTGTGGTACAAAATCCTCCTTTGTGTAGTCAGTTTTCAGGAGGTGTTATGTTCCAGTGGGATCTGCTGGGTACATGTTCACTCTGGAAGCTTACCAGGTTTCTGGCAGGCTGGTAGTGTAGAAGGTCTAGGAGCTACTTTTAAGAAATGAAATCTAGATATGCAAAAATAATGCTTCTGAAAAACTTGGTTTGTGTTGCTTATGTGGAAGGTACTAGATGAAAGGCTTCGACAGCTGCAGATGTGGTCTGTGCTCTGAAGTCTTGCTGATGCCTTAAGTATCAGTGTGGTGAATAAATCCTCACAACTGAGAGGTTAAACGTCAGTTGTGATTCTCACAGCAACTTTGAAAATTACTTTTGTGATGTATTTTGGGACTATGTAACTGTAAAGGATTTCTTTTACCTTAAAGCTGTCACGATGCCTTTCTAATGACTTTTCCCCTCAAAAAATAGGAGGGAAGGACAGAAGAAGTGGCCTCATTCTGACAATTCCGTTATGCCTTGAACAGACGAGTATGGACGAGCTGAGTGTCACACTAGACTACCTTCTTAGCATTCCGAGGTGATTTCAAAGGCATTCTGTTCAGGAGTGCCTTCCTTTCCAGTGGTGGAAGGGATCTTTTTATTGTTTTTTCTTTTTATTTGCCTTTCAATACTAAATTAATTTTACATAAATGTTTGTTTAAAATGCAGTACTATATGACTGAATTAGAAACAAGGATAGCTACTAAGGCTTTATGTGTCCTCTTGTATAGCTGGCTTTGATTATTATTTTTGCTTTGTGTATTTCCTTTCTTAGGATACCTTTGATATCTTCTTTTTAATGACAGTGCACTTAAATTGCTGTGTAAATTAATGAGCCATTCTAATGAAACTCCTCAGCTTACAAAGGTAGCGTTACCCAACATAAAAAAGCTTCCTCCTCTTTGCTTGTTTCTGTAGTTCTTAAGTTTGCACTGAGTCTAAAATTATGATGCCTTACTGAACTCAAATGTTTAAAGTTAAGATACTGCTTAAATGTGCTAAATGATTATTTGAGTGTCCTGTTATCCAGCCCTTGCTGTGAAATCATTGCTGATTAAGTTCTGCACATGTAAACATACAAGCTTATAGTTCTTGGTCTTAGCTCAGTTCATGGCATTTTTTCTCTGGAGATCCTGACATCCAGCTTTATAGCTTTGTTTTGTTCTGTTGGCCCTCTGTTTTAAAAAGGAAAGGAGCCTCTAACTAAAGACTGTTTAGTGTACTTTGCTTATTGTAAATAAAGTATAAATGTTTTAGAAACACAGCTGATCTGATGTTTTTGTAGTTAAGACTTAAAAAAAAATCTAATTGAGGACAGTGAAGCAAAAAATAAATGGTTTGCTTAGAAATAAAAGATCAATAGGAGAATGAGTATATTGCACAACATCTTAGTTGTGGAAGTTTTAGGGTTTTTCAAACAGCTTATTGTCTTTTGTGAAGTGATGAAAATCCCAAATGGTTATCTGTGCAAGTCATCTTGTTGAGTTAAGGACTTGGCAGTATTTGTGGAACAGATGCAGGCATTGTTGTTCTAGCAAGCTTTAATTATTCTGCAGTCTCATCCTAATGTATATTTTTATATGTATTAGTGTAAAAATAACTGAAAATTCAACCAAAGTACTCTGTGCTTCATACAAACCAGGACATCTGTTAGAAAACAAAGCTCAGTGTTCCCACATCTAATGCTCTGTTTGTCAGGAGTGGAAAAAATTATCACTGTTATGGTGAAAGTATGGAAAAATCACTGTAATTTTCATTTTCATCTTAGTTTTTAGTGAGAAATGTAAAATTTTGGCATAGGCTCTTGCCTTTTTGTTCTGGAAAAACTTGCTGAGCAGTGTTTGAAAAAAGGAGGGTCTTGAGGAGGTATGTCCCAAACCCAATTCTGTCCAAGAAACATTAGTGTCACTTTTTTTCCGAAGTTTTGTGTGTAGGATACTCTGTTTAATTCAGTTGCACATACCATATGTTGTAAATGTAACTGGTCTGGAATATGTGTTCTAGTGTAGATGGATAGCTGTGTCCAAAATTTGAGAGGCATAACTGCTTATAGTGTCTTGGATAAAATTTCTTTGGGGTGTGTTTAGGGAGACTGTGTGTAAAGCTTTCCTCAAACTTCAAACAACTTATGCCTTGTGATTTTTTACTCTTACACCTTTCTTTGGTGCCATTTGATGATTTTCTTGGATTCTGAAGGCATTTTCAGAATCCACGAAAAAGAATGACACTGTTAAGCTATTGTCTCTGCATAATGAAGTTTGCTTCCTTTGTTGTATTCTCTATTGTGGCTCAAGTCACCAAGTGTGTTATTTTTGGGGGGTTTTTATCTTAAATGCAAACATTTGTGTGAGTGTTGGCTGAACTTTTCAGTAGTGGTAATTCACTTCTGAATTTGTTTGGTTGCTTGGTTTAGTTTTTGTGTTAGTTTTTGTTGTTTCAGTTTTATTTTTTAAATAGGTCTAGTAGTAGAGAAGAGCAGATGCTGATCATGCTAGATTGCAGTGTGCCTAAGAAAGTCATGTCTCAAGATGCTGGACTGACACTACACATCTTGTTCTTTAAAGTAGTGGTAGGGTGCTTTTTAAGTTCACATTGCTTAAATATTGAATGCACAAAACCATGAATGTTCAGTGTTTCCAGAAAAAAAATCATCTGTGAGATCTTAAAGGTTCCTTAAAACCAAAGTATGTATGGATTGGTAGTCAACTTTGTAATTATGTTTTCCAAAATAGAGTAGTGAGGTGCTTTTTCCCCTTTTTGAAATTCCAACATAATTTTGTCTTCTAGCCGTATCTGATGAAGCTCAGCTTCAGTATGAAGTAATTAACAGTAAAAGTTCTCAGTGTGAAGCATAATACATATTGTTAGATGCAAGTTGATTTGTTTTTTGGTAAGCTAAGGAGATCTTGGAAATGGCTTTGTTTTGTAGTTGTAGATTTGGGTGCTAAGGATTACATAATGGTTTTCAACATCACATAAATGGAATAGATTTTTATTTTTTTTTGTTACTTTGTACACAAATTCCACCCTGAGACATATCTAGTGTAGTAACTAATGCTAAAATTATGGGCTCGCTTCTATATCCTCTTCTGGCTGCTGCTGTGCTGGTTGTGAGAAAGTAACATTTCCCAGCTGTTGGTGACATCCAGCGGTTGCTGTTGCCATTAAACTCTGTCCAGCTGTTGTGAACATCTTGTTGCCAGCTTCAGTTAGAAGTTGCTTTCTCCTGTATGGTATTTGAGCAGAAGTACCTTTGAAATTTTTGCTTTGCTTTTTTCTGAATGGCTCTCAGCAGTTTTTTTGTAGTGTACACAGACATAAACCATATTAAAAGAAAGATATTATGTCAGTCTAAAATACACTTTCTTACAGATCCATACATAAAGCCTCTGTACTGTAGAGGCCTTTTGTGCACTGCAATTTCTATTCCATTTGTTCAGGAAAGAAATTTAAGCACGTTTACATGGTTTCCTGCTTGGCCATGCATCAAATGATATGTGGCTGTATCCTCAAATTTGTGCCAATTCGTGAGTAACGTTGTGAAAACTGATATTGCTTTGTCTTCCTAGTGAAACTGTCAATCGACCTCTTCTTTCTGAGGATTTAATGAGGTTTTTGGTTATGAAACCTTTTGAGAGATGCTAACGTTTAAATGCTTATATTATGAAATACACTTCAGTGCTACTGAGAAGTTGTAATTTGGATTATGTATTAATATGCTTGAGAAATAGTACTGTTATTTCTAAATGAGTAAACTGGAAAACCTTAAGAGACAGTATTTTTGTAAGTAAATAACTATGTAATTTTGTTTTTCAGTAGAGTTGAAAGCTAAACTCATTGTAACATGACACTTGTTCATTTTATTTTTTTCTAAGTGTTATTCTTCTTTCAGTGACAAGTGTAAAGCTAGAGGATTTACTGTGATAGTGGATGGCAGAAAATCTCAATGGAACGTGGTAAAGACGGTTGTGTTAATGCTACAGGTAAATAAAGATTTATACATTCATAGTTGACTCATTAATTTTATAGATGTAAACCTAATAGTTGTGTTATTGTAGAGACAGTAATTTCTTTATTGAGAAGTAGGCAATTTATGGACTTGTAAAATCACAAAATGTGGTTCTGTGACAGAATTCTGTGCAGGAAGAAACACTGAAAATAAGATGATACAGCTTACTTAAGTGAGGGACAAATTCACTACATGCTGGCAACACATGATTGTAGACATTTTTCTGAAACAAATTTTTAGTTGAAAAAGTACAGAAATATGCTCCCGACATGAACTGTGAATAGTAGGAATGTCTATAGAGGAAGAGTTCACACTGATAGAGCAGCTAAGCAGGCTCTGATGCAGTATGTTCGTCTGCTTGATTTCCATTGGAATTCGCTATAGTTGGGTTTGTTGTGTATAATAGTCCCAATCACAAATCATATTCTGGATACTAGACAAAGTAGGAGGAGAAAAAAAAAGTGCCAATTCCCAATGAAAGAAATTCATAATAATTTATTATGAACTGTGGTATTGCAAGTCTTACTTCTGCTTAACAGTATAAATTATTTTCTGGGTTCAATGGTGAAAGAAAATGCAAGATGCAGCACTGAATAGAAGAATAGAGAGCCTAAACTACTGCCTTTCTTAGTGCACAGATGACTCCTCTTTATCAGAGCAGTTTTCCTCTCAGACTTAAATGAAGCCTCAGAAAGTGTGTCAAATACGAATAATTTGATTTTGTTGCCCTGCTAGGTCATTGTTGCTCATTGTTTCAAGGTGTCTTTCACCTATTCTTGACTAAGATGGCATTCCTAGTAGTTGTAGTATTTGGATCCATTAAATTCTGGCTGTGATCCTGATTGAGCTTTCACTTCAGCTAACGTACAGTTATGACATTAAGTGAGAACTTCAGCTGAAGGGGAGGTGGCTTCCTGGCTGCACACTTCCTGCTGGTGTGAAGCCCGGAGAAACAAGTTGGACATATATATCTTTAATTTGAGAAGGAAGCAATACAGATTTTCATAAGTAAACTAATCACTTGTGCAGACCACTTGAGATTTGCTGTCTGCTTGGACACATGTAGTTCTCAAAGGTGCTGGTTGGTCATCAAAGAGACACTTCTGTGTTAAAAACATGGTCTGCTAGTTTTCATGTATTCATTAAAATGATGCAAGAATGAAATATCCTTTTTTTTCAGTGCTTTGCTGAATTGGCTTTATATAACTTTTTTTTAGAATTGTATTTTTATAAATAAAATGAGGTATTTGAAGGAAAGTCACATGCAGTGTCAGCTCTATATCAGTACTGTGATTGATCACTGTTGCTTATCGTTATAGCTCATGATTTCAGAGTAATCAACAATCTCTTTTCCTTGATCTACATTCAGTGTGACAACATAAAATCAACTTGATAGATGAAATTTCTCTTTTAGGCTGAGGAATATGTTAATAATAATAGGTTTATGAATTAATATGCTGAAATGTTAACATTAAGCCCTTTCGTTGTAGTCTAAGCAATATGTACTAGAGAAGTATAGGATATAATTGTGATTTAATAAAAACATATACAATTGTTTTCTAACTTTAT
>NW_009970695.1:0-7382 GCF_000747805.2 Chaetura pelagica | reverse complement strand
CAGCTCAGGTAATTTCTCAGACTATTCCGTTTGCTTTTTTGTGTTCTTAAGATTTTTTCAACCCCACACAGTTCCTCTCCTGAATGACATTCCACATTCACTTACTGACAATGCATTTTTTGTTCCATCTGAATTGCTTCCCAGTTCTTCCAGCATCACTTCCAAACAAGCCTCCCTAGCCATGAAAGCTCTGCAGAATTTGGCTCAACATCTCATTCATACTTCCTGCATCTGAACCTCATTCTGTGAGCTAGCATCCTCATTTAATCATCTCTCTCTCCTTTGGCACTTCTCAGATGTGAAATGTACTCGGAAACATTACACACCAGTATCTTTAAAAAAATAAACCTTTCTTTAAAGACAGTAGTTGCAGAGCTATTCCACATTTAATTGCTGAAATGTATTACCCTGTTTGATCTTCTGCATATTAAATATGTATTCAATTTTTTTACCCAAGGATTACTTTTCAGCTTCATTTTCTAAGACTAGAAACAACTGCTCATCTATTATGATACAGGGTTTAAGGACTCAAAAAAAATATAATTCCATGTATCTAAAATGAGCTGCTGAATATATTGGTATAAAGGAAGATTTCCTTCTTACTCTAGCTAGAGATCTATGCCTTGTTTGAAACATCTATTTCAGACTATCTAATCTCAATCTACTGAGACTAGAGATAGAAATCACATTAAAAAGTAACCACTGTTTTTATTCTCAGTTCTCTCTGATCTGAAGATTTGCAAATAAAGGAGACATTTGTTGATGACACTTGATGCTTCAAGTCACCAAGTAAAAATTAAAATAATAATGAAACAGTCATAGAAATATTCCTAAACATGACTAAAACAAAAATGTAAAAGGAATTTAATTTCCTACCATATAAATTTTATTACCTTAGCATCTATCAAAATCAGTGTGACAAAACCAGAGAAAATAAGTAAACCTCCTAGAAGAGATTATGATACATGTCATCTCATCTGGTTTTTGAACTTATCTTTATGCTAATCTCTGAATTCTCCATCTTCAAATCAAATCGGTCACAAGTTTACTAACAAGAATTCAGATTAACTCCAGTCTCAACAACAGTGACACTACAACATTCGGAGTCATTAAAGGATATTCTGTTTGGTAATCACCCTAGTTCTACACCTTTACCTGCAGCATTTAACAACTGTAGATATCTGTTATGTGCTTACAAGGCAATAGCCAGAATGCTCCCTAAGATCTACAGCAACATACCTGGAACAGAATGTCATTAATATGACTAAAACTTGTAGAAAAATTCTTACCAATGTTATCCACAAATACTGATCAAACATAATACACTGATAATTACCAGGTAGCTATAGCGCGATAAAATATGAACTCTCCACATCAACCATTTCTGTTACCAATTAATTAAAGGAAGAAAAATGTAATGTTTTCACTGCATAAAAATAGTTTAATGCTACTTGCTTAAGTTAAACTAAGAGCTCTAGTAAACTAATAGGCTCTAGTGTAGTGAGGACTTAGGAGAGAGTGAAACAATAAAGCAAAATTCAACTTAAAATTAACAATGCCACATCTCCCAGAAGAGAAATGCTGAGAAATAATACTGGGGACAATCCATCATTAACCCCTAACGTATTTTTTAATAAGTGTCAGCTTAAACTATGTAGCTGATTCTGAAAAAAAGATATTATTTCAGACAATGATAAAAAGCAGTCAGTCTTGTATTTAATCACACCACAGACTTGTAGCAACCTATGACCTTTCAAACAAAGAACAGAAAAATTAGACATAGACAGTAACAGATATGCAAACATGCACCTAGGCTTAGTGTTTCAAAATTAAAAAGGAAGAAAAATCTATTTTCTCCTCTGAAATTTTCTTATTCATAGCTACTATCAAAGACAAGAAACTCAAGATAAGAAATACACTGAAAAAGCAAATCAATCAGTAATCATGGATGAAAAAATAGTAAAGACAAAATCAAATTAAAACAAAATTCTGATAACTTAAAAAGGCAATACAAGACAGAAAGCAGCAATGACATTACACAGAAGGAGAAAGATTAATAGACAACATGTTAGTCTACTGTGATGTAGAGACACCTACACTCAATTTCTGTGCATTCTCATCACTCCTTACTACCATCCTAGAAAATTAAAGAGATTTGTGAAGAAACTTGTGTAGAAATTTTCCCAATAATTTAAATATTACTTACATCAGAAATTCCTGGCCCTACAAAGGACTATACTGTGCCTGAGAATTGTAAACATTTCTATTTGCTCCTGCCCAAGAGCACTATGCTTGATTATATGACTCAACTACTAAAACTTCAGCTGACTGTACATACTGTACCTTCTCAGCAAGGAACTGGAGCTAGAACCTTTTATCTGGGTTCATAAGCTTTAAATAAATTTAATTTGAACCTCTGTTTTTCCGGTCTACTTTGGGAGGGGAGCAGAGGGGAATTAATTTCTATAAAAACTGTTAGTCTTTGAACTAAACATCTATTTTAATTAATGAAGAATTAACTACATGTTTCTCCTGGGTAACTTGCTAGAGATCAGAGACACTGTCAAAAAAAAATGTACTGTTTTGAAGTGCAGACAACTGACTCGTTATTTTAATAGGAGACACTTGCACTCCATTCTCTAATGAGCTCACTATTGCAATGATGCTCTGTAGCCTACTATCCAAAACAACATTAAAGAGTATGCAACTTTTTCTAACTCTAGAAAATTACTGTCTAACAAAACAAATACATTTTCCTTAAAACTGGTAAGTCTTAATGCCAGAAATGAACACTGCACCATCATGTTACTACCATCCATTCTCATTTACTTCTTTTCTATTGTGTGTGTACTCACTAAACATTAAGCCAGTATGTATGGCAAACTAAAAATCACATGCTCCAGAAGATACAAATAGAAATTAGTGTATTACCCTCTAAAACTTATAAAGGTATCAGTAAAAAGCAAAATTTATCTGTAAATCAACACAAGATTAAATACAGATCCTAGTAAATTATCAATAAACATTACAATATTTAGATAAATTTAACTTTTAAAAAAAAAAATCCCCTTCCAGTAAAATACTTTACAATATTCATACAATTGAACTTTATGTTTAAGAAAGTGAGAAGTAAACAGAGCAGGAAACTAGATGACCCCAGTAAAATGGTTTGAACATACAATTATAATGGAAAAGCTTATTTCATGAGTGATAAATATTTCCAAGTCCTCTTTCACATCCACAAGCAAGAAAGCTTAAACAACTTGTCCTGTCACCAGTTCTAGAAAAAAAAACCCCACAAAAGATATCTGTGTGTCTGAAGGCATCTTTTTCAGATATTGTCAACAAGGCAAAGCTAAATAATGATGTTTGCAGATCACCTGCTGACAGCTTTTATTATAAAACTTGATAAAGCATTTAGTGATATGGTTTATATGTTACCTAGTAGCAAGAGAGCTAACTTTCAAACATTAGCATACTTCTAACTTTTACAGATTATTCAGGTGAACAAATTGTTTGTAACATAAGACAGACATCACACGTTTCTATAAGGAGAGGATGTAAAAAAAGAATATATAGTTGAAAGAGATTGTGAACTTCCAAGTATTATGTTAGTGAACAGCAACAGTAGAAATCATTAATATCCAAAGAGAGATGTGGGCTCAAAAGAGACTGAATGTAACCTTTATTCACACAACCAAGCTATTTGCCTTTATATCCCTGCAGCTTGGATATTTTGCTCAAACTTCTAGCACTTTTGCTAGAGACTGTGCTTCAACACTGCCACCTCCTCTTCAGTAACACCTGAGCATTGGCTGATGACTTCTCAGTATTGTTTAGACCTTCATTCTCAAGTCAGCCTCCTCCTGCACACTTAACATGGAAGAATAAATTTGGTCTGAAAATTACACTCTGTTGCTCAGAACAACTAAACTCATTCAGTAAGATGACATCTGCAAGGTTTTCCATTCATGCTTCTTCACTTGTGATAAGACTACCCTTTCCTCTCAGGAAACGGGCATGTGTCTGTATCTGCCCAAACTATACCCAGCATGCAAAGAGCAGAGAGAATTCCTCACCTCCACCTCCCAACACTGTACATAAAACTGACCCTAACAACCCAAAATATTTCCTAAATCCATTGCTTACAGCTTATGTTCCTGGAAGGGACAAGTTTGTTGCTTTCTATTACAAGACAGTTTAAAGCACATATAAATACACATGTATCCTGCTTTTAAAAGTAACTTAGAGAATTTGTGTGCACCCATTTTTTCTGCACACTGTTTGAGGTTATAAATGAAGACCAAACATCGTTTCCATCCTTAAGTAGCTATTCCCAAGTCCACTTCAAAGAATCTCTAGTAAAGAATAAGCAATCTTGTAGTTATCTACCTTTAAGGCATGACTGTGAGCTAAAAGGTATCTTAGTATATGTTGAACTATACACTATCTTGTTGGCTTTAGAATTATTATTTCCCAGAGAAGTGTTAGGCAGTCTCTGTTTGTCTAGATGCCTTCAGAGCACCTACTCAAAAAGCCTTTGATTCATTTACTAATGAATAAAAAGCACAAACCACAACAGCACATTTATTTTATGCTCCAGGAAAAGACAAGGGAATTAATAGGTTAATGACAGCTCCTTCCATGCAAGAAATAAAAGTTTGTTCTAATAACAAATCTCTTTTCACACTGGGTGCTTTTCTAACCTCAGATAATATTAATTCAATCTCTTCAGCTAACAATAGAGCACTTTCTCTACACCAGTTTCCTGTCACTACAGCAAAGCATGGATAAAGTGGTAACTGCAAAGGGAGTGCATAGCCTGAGGCAGAGAAGAAAGAAGAGGTGAAATGCACATGCTGCTTACTTCAAGTCCTACGTT
Organism: Chaetura pelagica; assembly: GCF_000747805.2. Taxonomy (NCBI): domain Eukaryota; kingdom Metazoa; phylum Chordata; class Aves; order Apodiformes; family Apodidae; genus Chaetura; species Chaetura pelagica. The sequence continues at coordinate 2,500 of NW_009970695.1, read as the reverse complement.
TATATATTTCTAAAACTAGAAAAGACACTTTCATGGAAAAGTATTAAACCCTGCTAAAATATACCACTAGGAATACTGAAAGAAGGCTTAAATCCTTGAAGAGTACACAAAAGGGAATAGATTGGATAAGCCAAAGACTGAGAAGCTAAAAAGAAAATTCAGCTGCAAGCAACAGAGGCTCTTGTTCAGTGTTTTGGGACAGAAAGAAAATCAAATCTGCCTGAGCAAGGGACAGATTTAAAAAAAGATACTCCTCAGGAAAGTTTGACTTAATACATTTTACTTTATATAGAGGCTGGCTGAGAGTGTGCACACAATTCCTCAGTTTGACCCAGTTAACATACAGAATTTGCTATGCCAAGGAATGAGATTTCTTGGAATCATGATGAAAATACTTTCACATGCCTGCCACAGTAAAAACATCAATACTCTTTGGTTAGAAACCCTTTAGTAAGGGTTTCAAGGATAGAAACCACCAGAAAGATCATAACCCTAATGAAAACAATATAATTCCCTCCTTGAAAGTCATTAGCCTAGGTAATCCAATCCTTTTTAGATACTTACTGCAGAAAATTGTTACTTCTCAAACAAAAAGAAGAAACATCTGATGAAAAATTACCTGATGCTACAGTTAATCTGCTTTCTGAAGAACCTCTATATTCTATAAAAGGCTGCAAACAGTGATGATACTTTCAAATACAACCACTAGCTACACTAATTTACATTGAAGAAACTATACACATTTCATAGACAAGTGCACCTCAATTGCATATAAACTTCACTTCCCCTCAGTGGAATCAGATCAGCTGAGATTTAGTAGCCCAGGGCTTTGGATTTATTAAATTCAACTAATGCAGACTTTACTGTGTGTTCTACCAAAGCCATAGCAATCCATTAAAACTGTCTGCATTCATTCTCACAGTCACACTGTGCAGCAGGAAAGTGCCTACTGTGAGCAGTGGTCACAGATAAGTTAAATCCAATACAGCATAAAGCTTTTTAACTCTCAGCCTTGCACATTAATGGCTGGTCTCATCTTTCTACTCTGCTGCCTAGTCTGGAAGCATAAAATAGATGGTTTGCTTCATTCCCTGAAGACAACTACATTATAATTGCCACAGGTTTTTTGCCAAATGAAGATAATTTAAGCTAAAAGCTTCAGAGGAAATTTTAGTTGATCAGAAGTTGCATGTAATTGCAACTGATGATAAAACATTCCTTTCCAATTTTTCACCTTTAGAAAAGGAGATGCACATTTCTTCTAAAAAATCAGAAATGTTAGCAAGCAACCAATCCCCTTAGGCCTCCTGTACTGAGCAAGATAATGAAAAAATCAGAAACTAACTTAATCTAAAACTTAAGCTAAAATAATTCCATTTGTGCAACACCTCTAAAATGTCATTGCTTTCTAAACAAGCAACATACAGTAGATACATGGCTTTCAGTTGCAATTGTCTAAATTTTCTGAAGTTTCTGTGTGGAAACAGCATTCCCCTTCCCTCTTTTGCCCCTGTAAATTTATAACAAGCTCTTACTCAGCAAAATATTTCAATCCTCTGCTGCATAAACTATTTTTCTGACTTATCAGGTACTTCACAGAACCTCTATCAGTTCTCTGCTCCACCACTTGCTGCACTTGCTAACTGAGCACCCTGCAAGGCTTTTTCTGCTCTGCTGTTGCAGCTCAGTGAGTTCCAGAACACCCTGATTACATGCCAGAATTGTACCGAGTCTAAAATAGAATACCACACAGATGCATCAAGATCTGTTAGTCATTCTCTTAACAGCCCTACCACACCATTAAGAACTAACGAAACAAATGTGAATTAACTTATTTAAAAAATCTCTATTAGCATGACAAAAAGGATGGTCCTACAGATATCAAACCTCCTCTTATGTGAGGAGGTTTTTGATACTACAATCCTCCTTTGCATAACACATCATTAAATAGTTCTTCATCCTCTGCGGAAAAAAACAAAACCACCACTTATTTTAAACCACCTTATCTTCTAGTTTAAGAAAAAATTCTGTAATAAAACTCTCCTAAAAGCTGTTGGTATTCCACAGCCTTTGTAAAAATTAATTTACTTTTACCTGAAATAATTGTTTTTAGCATATGATACAATAAGGATTTTACCTGCCATTTCTCTGAAGTGCAAATATAATGCCCTCCTCTTGGAAAGGAAGCAGTTTCTTCCTCAGTCTTTCAGGTAGAAAGGACAGCTTAGCATCAACATTTTCTGAACAAGAAGCTTTAACTGTAGGTGTTCTCTGGAGTGTATTAGCCATGTTGAACCTAAGGGAAACAGAAACAAAATGTCTTAGTCAAACAACAGGTTTGCAATATGTTACAGACTAAAACTCCATCTTGAAATATTTGATATCAACAAAACTCTTCTCAATTCTTGAGAATCCTCCTTAGGAGCATAAAATAATGCAGATGATGTAAGAATCAAATCAGGAAAAAAAGAGTAAAACATGCACTTTGGGGAAAAAAAAA
>NW_009970694.1:0-7360 GCF_000747805.2 Chaetura pelagica | reverse complement strand
GCTCCCCAGATCCTCCTTCCAGGCCTTCTTGAGGATGGGCACCATGTTGGCAAGCCTCCAGTCATCTGGGACCTGCCCTGTTAACCAAGACTGCTGGTGAATTATAGAGATGTTTAATTAAGCACTGCTCTCCTCTAGGAAAATGTTCAATTGATTAGTCAGTAACTTAAGTGATCAGACAGAGGCAGAGTTGTGAGGTTTGCACAGAGCCCCAGGACACGGAATAAAATAGAATCATTTTTCCAGAACACTCAGTGAGAGGCTTTAAAAAAAACCCCAAAACAAATAAAGTATAAGGTTGTATTCCCTACTGAGTGCAAAGTGATGTAGTTTCCACAGTGGGAAATACTACAACTTACTTCTAATTAATTTGTCTCTTTGGTAGCTGCATTTCAACTCCCAGAACTATTCTCAGTGTGTTGCTGGAGGTTGTGCTCTGCCTCACAAATCCCTGCTTTCAGTAGCAAGTACCTGGCGTAGCCTAGAGTGAGGTCTTCTACTTTTTTTCTTAGTCCTTAAGGCGCTCTTTTCTAGGCTGTTTTTTTCCTCAAGTGGACAGTTTTACCACATCTCTGTATTATTCCTACTGGGACTAGTAGGAATAGTTACATTTTCATGTTTTTTGGACATTTGAGAAGATTTAAAAAAACCAACACTTTATTTCTGAACTTGAGTTTTTAAACGTGTTTTAGACATGTCATTTTATTTAAGCATAAAATATTTGTAGGCAGTTTTCATTTAGAAAAATGTTCAGGCAATGCATCTTGTCTTTCAGAAAAACCATTCTGGTTTCTACGAATAAACCAGAAAACTTAGCTGAGAGAACAGTTTGATACAATGAAATTTGTGCCAGCTGCTGCTTTGCAACAAAGTTTTTTGCATTTCCCCAAGTCTGCTCCTAATACCTTTGCAGGTGAAAAACAGCTTTCTTGTTAACTGATTTAAAGGAACAAGGCTCTATTTTTAAAGATTATCTGGAAAATTCCTGGATGGTTAGAATGTTATTCTAAGTAATATATTATTCTACCATTAGAATTATGTCATGTTATGAAAGAACTGGGGTGCTTTTCTGCAAATTTGGCTTCCCACCACCACCTAAGAATTTTCCTGAATGCTTTCCACTCTCCTGCAGTCTCCTTCAAGACCTAAACCACCAGAAAGTAGAGGTGAATGGGTGGTCTATGATCATGGAAATTATTTAGAATGTTGTTATGTATTATTTACAGGTGGATAATGGGAATTATGATAAGCAATCTGGACCTTGCTGCTTTAGCCTAACAAAATCTCAGGCAAGAGCCAGTTAAACCCTTCAGCCTGGAATTGTTTTTACTTACATATAGCTCTACCAATGAAGAACCCACCACTAAAAGTTGGATCTTTTTGATTAACTCTAGACTATCAGCATTCTGAGTTTGGAAACTTCACAGAAGTACCTTCTGACCCAATGAAAGCCACTGTAAAAATGGAATCTCATACCTACAAACATCAGTTTGGAAACATTGCCCAGAGTGAAAGTGGTGAAAAAAATGTGGTAGTGGCACATCATGCCCTGGAATAGCCCTTGGAATGCTCTCAGGCTGCATCAAAGCAGCCCTCAGAAAATGACAGCTAAGGACTGAGAGAGGAAAGTATTTTCTGTTATACTGAAATTTAACACAAGAAAAAATTCTCAATATGCAATGTTGCATCTTCAAAGCCATCTGGAATTTTCCCCTGCAGCCTTGTGCAGTGTTAGCAAGAACACTACTGGTCCCCTAGAGTTAATATGTAAGTAGGTAATACAGGGTCCATGTTTATTTCTAGATATCTTCTGTTGTCTGTCCTGTACTTCATGCCAACATTTCATATAACTGCTGAAAGAGAGATCTGAACTCCAATGCTGGTGTTTGTTTAACCATATTTAATATTATACTGAGCTTCCTCTTACTCAATTCTTCCATACTGTGTTGAGTACACTTCCAACAAAGTTGTCCTGGTGTGAATGAAAGGAAGATGTCATTTGCATTTTAAGATGAGTGTGTTTTCATACACAGTTATGCCCAAAGTTACAGATGGTAACTAGTGTTATTTCAGATGTGGAGACCAAAGGACAGTAATTCTAAGAGTAACTGACCTGGGAAAAAAGGATGGATCATTTTTAAATATTGTGCTGTGCAAACACAGACTCCCACTGGAGAAAGACTTTCAGGGGTAGCCAGGCTTCATTTTGTGATCTCTGTTTTCTTAGGCTGGATCTAACATAATAAGAAAGGACAAAGAGATGCTGTGGTAGAGCCATAGCTCTCCAGGAATTTCTGAGCCATGAATTTTTCAATAAAATCTCTTTTATCAGGAAAGACCTCTCATTCATCTCTGTGTTCAGGAGGTTTGCACTTGAAGGAGATTGCAGGAGAGTGGAAAACGTTTAGAAATGGAAATCAATTCCTATTTCATTGGGATTCCTACTGAAAATTACCCATGTGTTGAATAGAGTGTTCTAAAATTGCATGAGACTGAATAACAAATTTGATATATCATCATAAGAACAACTCCCAGAGAACTTTTGGGAAGTAAGTCCTTTTCAAAGTGATCTCTCAAAAAACAAAGATCTTTAGTAACCCTCTAATTTTGTGCCCCTCAATTTTATTTACTGCTGTTTCTTCTTCCTTTTAAAGACCACAAGTTTTGTTTGTGTGAATGGACTGTGAGACATGCCAAACCTCCAGATGTTTATGTGCCAGGATCTCGCCCACTACCAGTAACTGCAGGTCTGGTCTGGAGGTGGTTTTGTTCTTTGCTCTGCTTTGGCTTTTTCTGTATCTAATGATAACATGAAGGAGGGCAGCCAACCTCTTTTTTTAATTCCTCAAAATGAAAAATAGCCTTTTGCCAAAGCACATGGAACTACACCATCAAAAGGCATGCTACTTCTTGGCCTGCAGGTGGAGGAGGTAAGATAATGCTGAAAAAGGTATCATCATCTCCTAGGCACATCGCCTGTGCCTACAGACATGGGGTTTGGCTGTTACTTTTTTCCATTAGACAATAACTAATTTTTAAAATAACTGTGATTATCACTATATTTCTAAATAAATATCTGTAGTTCTGGATACATGGACAGGTATCAGTCTTATCCTGCTCTGCTGCATTATGTTTGCTATTCTTATCACTGATGTTTGGCTTCAATGCAAACCAAGTCAAACATCTCAAATAGATATATGCCTTTTATTTGAACACAGATGGACTCACAGATACAGTATGAGCAAGAAGGCCCATCTGATGAGCAAACATAAACACAGAAAGGCTTTGATCACTGTAGCAGAATAGGCAGAGACCTGCTAAGGTGTAGCCAACAGCATTCCCTGACAAGGATATCTTCTGGGCACATCCTCAGTTCTGATGCTAAGCTGTTCATCCGGGGTGGCCAGCCAAGATGCTGTTATGTTGCCTGTACTGCTTTTCAAATGTACATTTGACCTCTAGGATGTCCTACCCTCCCTACCAATTTGTCTCACGAAATCCACAACCTGGCAATGTATCTGTTTTGCTTGTCAAGTAACGTTTGCCAGTATCAGCCTTTGGCAGCATGTACAAGAAAGGTTTTGTTTGGCCTGGTGAGGCCCTACTGCTGGTAGGCATTTCATAGTGACTCCTCTAGAATGCCTTCCCTTGCTTGAACCTCTCCAAATATACAGCCTGCAATGTTGTGTGAGGGCTGTCAGCTGGCAAGGTTTCTGACTTCTCAGGATTAATCTTTTTCACCTTTTCATGAGGTTTTTTTTTTCCTGTTGGCAAAATGCAAAGTAGATGAGGTGCTGGCTTGATCATTTTAGCCATTTCTAGTTGTAAGGTCCCTCAAAAAAACATAAGAGTGGTGTTTTGGTATGAGCGAAATGCACGTCTAATTATAGAGCAGAGGTAGGAAAGAATTCTCCTAGGTGCAGCATTACTCAGCTTCCAAAGTCCTTGTTAGATAGAGCCTTTTTCTTCAGTATTTTTAATAGATTTCTCTGATATGCAATCTGGAATTCCAACTGTTGCAGTGGTGTGATTGGTGTTTGTTTCATGATAAAACTGTTGGTGGCAGATCTTTTCTCTTCCTCTTACCTAACTCTCGGGAGGCCTTTGGAATCTAGCAAGTTCACTTGTGCCCTAGAAACTTTTTGGCATTCAGTTTCCAGCTCCCATGCTGCTGCCTGAGCTCTGCAGTCTGTATTCTTCTGAGGTCTATGAGCCAGTTATTTTTTCTGTTTTGTGTCCTACTGGTATCATGTCACCATAGATGCTCATGCTCTCAAGGGCTGCTTGAACTTTTAGGTTCTATTTAAAAACAATTGGCAGAGCTGATATATGTGGAACCACATACATTTCATGACTGTTTTTTCAATAGCACACAAAACATTGATTTTGTTTAAACTCTTGAATTCTGTGATTCATTTCCCAACAATTTTGATACATTTTTCATGTTTAATACTGTTGTTGATTCTGTTCTACCTGGGCTCTAGCTGTGAGCTACTTTGTGTATTTCTAACCATTCTAACAGATCTGCTCTAAGTTCTCTGCAAGACCTCACCACGAGTCTCTGAAGTTCATCCATTTCACCAGCCTGTCTCCATCGTGGCTATTCTGGTTCTGATAGCTAATAAATGGCATTCAAGCTCAGAGAAATAGCTGGGGTCCTGTGCCTGGAAAAGTGCAACTGCAGTCAACTGAAGATCAATGGTCTTGGGCTGTATAGAACATAGAGACTGAACACAGTTCAGTCGAGAGCCAAAGCTGAAAATTTTTGTTGGCAAGAGATTGTTAATATCTCTTTCCAAGGCTTGATGTACTTGAGGTTTAGAGTGAAAGATATCAAAAACTTCTGAGGAATGCCAGGAAATGTTTGGAGGTTTTGTTTTGTATTCCTATAAGGCATTTATCTGTGACATTGAGTTTAGAAAAGTCGTGGCTACAAACTCTTTTGTAAGAGCAAGCAGGTGTCTTTGCTAAATTCAGAAGAAAAGCATGTTGAAAATGAACTAATGATCTTGAGAATCATTGTTTTTGCTCCCCATCTGAAACACTTCAAGAATTTAAAACACTGCTTTATGTCCTGTGGGGCTGTAGGACTTCTGGAAAACTTATGAGATTTTTCCCCATTCTGCAGCTGACACACCCAGATGTTATGGCATCACTGACAGCCTGTGCCCTTGGCCCTCCTGACACTTTATCCTGTTTTTTTAATTTAGTTTCATCATAAACTTACAGCTTTCCCATTCTGGCCTAAGCACTGCAGAGCTGCTAAATATTTTCCCCTTCATGTCCATCTCCATAGAAACAGCTTCTGTGTTGTTGCTATCATTGTTCTCTAATTTTGTGCTGTTTTTTTTCTGTTAGGGCCTCTGGATATTTTTATGTTGGCTTGTTTCTTGGGAAGATATTAGTTTATTCAATTTGAGAGAACTTGTAAATGTTAAAGCACTAAGAAGAGGGTGATCCTGTTCTTTCCTCCATCTCTGAGTAAGCAGTTCCTGAAAGGGAAGCTCTCACAATTTTTAAAACTGGAAAGCCAGTTGTTTGAAATGAAGCCTAGGACTTCATTTCAAACTGCAGGACTAGCATTTTCCAACTCAAATATATACAACTGCCTTTGGAATTTCTTTAGGTAAGAGTCAGGGCCTGAACTGGCACCTTAACAGGAGAATAAAAGTTTAGAGAGCCATTTGTAGGTTGTTGGCACTGAAGGAGCATTTATAATGCCAGAGAGACAGATGAACATACAGGGCAGAATCCTTTCAATCCTGTATATACCGATAAGGTTCTTTCACTATTGCATTTGAAAATATTTCTGCTTTCAGCACTCCTGTCAGAACCCAGATTTTCAATTTCCTTAAAACCAGGACTTGCCTCCTGACATCCCAGCAGGGAACTCTGAAACTCTGAGAGCAGAGAGCTAAGGATGAACAGGAAGAAAGAGGGTGCAGAGCCCTGCAGCCCACGAAGCAGGTCTGCTACTGCTAGGACTGAGCCTGTGCCACTCTTTTGAAGTGGGCATGTTAAGACATATTGAAACTTGGCAATGTCATTTACTCATTGACATAAAAAGATAATCCACTTCTGCATATTATTCTGCTACAATATACATATATTCATAAATTAAAAGTAAAGCTTTCTGTCCCCACAGATGAAATTCAAAACCACACAGTGAAATATTTCAACATTTTTTGGTTTTGCTTCAGAAGCAAAGTTCAGTTAGTCAAACCTAAACATGTATACTTGTCTGCCTGAAAAAAATCAATTGTTTTTAACAGCTAAAAGCTCTTTAAGCAGCATGTAGTATGGGAAACCTGGGACTTCCCATGGTTACGGAAGCATAGTGTATTTCATAGTGTGAAACTGAGAAAATGTTGCTTTTTTTGTTAGTTTTTTCTTTAAGAGTAGTGCTTGCAAAGTCTCATACCTAATTTGAGAGCCTTCAGGAAGACCTGTTTTTAAAAGACAGGCTCTTCAGTATATTCCAAGAATCAGAAAAAGTTCAGCCCAGACCACAAATGTGATTAAGTTTAGCAGAGATCTGTATGGTTTATGCAGTTCCTTAAAATAAGTGATAAAAAGATTGGTCTAGACAGTCACTCAGAGGAATTAAAAAGAGACACAGACATGTGGTAGATCTGTGGCTTTGTGAAGTCTGAACTGCTGTGGTGGTGCTTTTTTTTTTTAAAATTTGAATGCTAGCCTGAGAATCCTTCTCAAGTCATGAAAGGAAACATTAACAAACTCTTTGCCCATGAAACTCTTAGTGTTGTCTTTTGGATCAATTAGTCAGTGGCTGTACTCGCTAGGCCATTCCTCTACACTGCCCTCCAACCCCACGCTGACAGTCCTTGACATTTGCTTTCTGACCAAATGCCTTTTATTCTAATACCAGCAGTGGCTCAATATTGCCATTCAAGCATACTCATAATTTGTCACTCTCAAAAATAATGCATGAAGTTAAATTGTAAGAATGAATTTAGAATTGTCCTTATCTGGCTTCTGCACTTCTAAGTGAATTTAGGTTTCTGACTTTTCTCCATGACTATGAGTGCTGAAAACACAGACTGGGATTCATCTTACAAAGCTTCAGGTATCTACAAAACAGGAACCTGAGCTCCTGTCACTGCAAGGAAACTTGAAGCTTTCAAGTCAGTGCAGATCTAGTCAATATAGCCATGAAGGGAAGGACACATATCAGCTAAGCAGAAGTATGTGCATGATTTAGAAGGAGATGAATCCTGCCCTGTGTCCTGTAGGATTACAGGAGGGTTGCCCTATCCCTGTTCATAAATAGCAAGTTATATTACTTGATTGATATGTTACATCTCTTTCCTGTGTCTTAATAATTTGGGTTTTTTTTTTT
>NW_009970693.1:0-7236 GCF_000747805.2 Chaetura pelagica | reverse complement strand
GGGCACCTGGTGTCCAGCCAGGGTCAACCCATCACAGAGCTGTGCTGGACAGTGTGTTGTAGGCTGGCTGGTATTCTCAGTAAATTATGGCCCTATTTTGTACTAGCTATAGGGAGAAACAAAACTGAAATGCAAGCCTGCTCTGAAAGTTTCCTGAACTCTGAATCATTCCCAGAAGATTTATGAAAAATTCTTCAGAAGGAGAATGTGCAGTAGATATCTTAAGGGAACGGCCAACAGCTTGTCACAAATCTCTCTCCAGAGTGAGTGCTAATTTGACCTAGGCAGTAGAAAAAGTCTACAGACAACTTTAGGGTATTCATTACCATTTTACTTTCATAGACTGGATGACACAATTCTTTGGGAGTTGAATCCAGATAACTCTCAGTCTATCTATACTTGTAGCAATCAAGTTTTAAAATAAGGCTGTGTTGAGGGAGAGATGAAGATGAACCCACCTAAGTCTGTAAATGTTCCACCTCTTCATAGCACCAAGACATGAACCATTGATCAGTCTCTTGTACCCTTGGGAAACAAGTCATTCCTTCTGCAAGTATGAGTGGAGCATAAGATTTATATTCTTACAGAAGCTGAAATCCTATATCCAAATAGGTGGATGCATTTGCTTGAGACATGGATAACAGAGCACAGAATTAGCAGGAGCACAGGTGAGCAGGGATGCTCTGCACTTTGTGCAATTACAGCCAGCAAGACTTGTTTCTTTTGAGAGCAGAAAGATGATGACAACAATTACTGAGGAAGATTGTATCACTTCATAGTTAATGTTTCTGATAGCTCATGTACAAGTATCACGGTGTTTGTTGTAAAAGAGAGTAGTTGATGCAAGTTGTAGTGAGTTTGACTACTGCTTTATCCAGGGTGGTGTGAGGTAATTATATTATTTCATCTTATTCCGGACTGAAAGCATTTCAGTTTCAACAAACCCCTGTTCTTCAAAGAACCACATCCCCTTTTGTTTATGTGATTTTTTTTTGACTGCTAGGAACCAGAAATATATTAGCAGCACATGGCAAATGTTTTGTATCTTATTTGAAATGTCCTAGCAGGCTTCAGGCTTAGCACTGCTCTTACTGTGTCTCCCAGTAAGAATAGAAAGTACTTTTTGATACCTACCAGAAGGAAGCTAGAGGTACAGTTGGTGGTGGAGAATGAGTTCTGCACTTTGTGGAGACTCTACTGCTTGTTGTCCTTTATACCTGCACAGTTTGTTGAAAGAGCAGATGGAAAATATTGAATGGGAATAGTAGGCGTTTGCAAAGCGTAAGTGATGCACGTTGCAGTGCTTAGAAGTCATGTTTTTCTGCTTTTCTAATTCTTGTTGAAACAAGTAGAATGACGGAATTGCAATTTATTTGTCTCTGTCCATCTCAGAAATTGATTCATCCCAAAATATGTTTTGCAAAGATGGATCTCTAGCTCAGGTGTATGTGAGAGGAGAAGAAATTGCAAAATACGTATGTTAAGATTCCTTCGTAATAGGAAATAGTGGAAACAGGTTTCTAAAAATGCAGATAGGAGTGTAGTGTTTTAAATGACTTTAAAAAACATGTCAGATAACTTCAGATTTCCCATTGAAAGCACACAGGAGTTGGACAATTTAAATCGTATGGTGTAAAGATGTGTAATTACAGACATCAAAATATCTTTGTAAACTTGGCTGTAGGTCTCAAACTTTATTACTGATGTGGTTTAATTTTACTCTTCTTGCCAAAGTAAATAGCTTCCCAGGTTTTTGGAAGAAGAATAGAAAATAGCTCGAGTTGAGTATTTCTAAGGTGTCTTAGCAAATTTACTACATCTTCCCTTAGATACGTGGAACCTTTTTCTTTTCTCCACTGCTAAGGCACTTTTTACAGTTACTGTCAGCATTCCCAGTTGAACTGAATAATTTACCCTTTTAAACTGACAGCAGCTGTCATTATGAAAATTGCAGGGCCACGTTTGACAGTATTCACACAAGGGGAGAACTTAAACTTTTAACAGGCTTCGAGAAAGCCCAGACTTCTCAGCACATCTTGTCAGTCAGTACATGAGCTCATCTCTTCCTTGTGAAAAGTTGGCAGATTAGAAGATTATATCTGACAGATCTGAAACCGCACTGATGACATCCCCCAACAATAATACCTCTGTGAGGGCTGGGGGGGGAAGAGGGCAAAATGGTATAATGAAAAAAGTGTGGATAAACGTTGGGTAAGCACTTCACAAATTGAAAGATGCTCAGTGTTCCTGGCTAGCTGTTTATAATTCCATCCTTTTCTGTGGGCTAAATGTTCACAGTTCTTAATTATCCAGAGATTTACTGCTCTCTGCCAAAAGAAGTAGTTGAAAAAGTTGTGTCCTTTCATGTTCATTAGTAGCCAGTATTTTGACATAAAGGATTAATGGTGGCACGTGTTTTAGGCAAGTGTATCGCAGCAGTAGGTACATCTGGCATTTTCATTGTCTGACACCGTGAAACAGTTGCTTAGCAAGTGAAGTCTTTACACTGGGAGGGGAGGTGTGACTGCAGTGCCTGGCCGTCCTAGTTGGTTGCACTTTGGGTTTTTTCCACATTTGGTGAGGCTGGTGTGACAAATACTCTTTTCTGCTAGGATTTATTGAATTGGTTTAGAGAAGGCTGGAATAGTTTGGTTTTGTCTGTCATAAGGATGGGGTGGTGAGGAGGACCAAGATGTGTAGAAGGTTTCTTCTCTCTGCTGTGTTTGTTTTCCAGTCTGAAATACAAAATGTGGCCTCAAGTGAGTAATACAAGTGAAAGTGAGAGGCACAGATTGCTTTAGCATTCTTGTCAGCATCTTTACAGTTTATCCTTTACTGTTGTCATCTTGTTTCTTTTAGTCTATCTAGCTTTATTTCCCTTTCTGAGCCAACAGAAGTACAATTTTATTATCACTGCTTACTGTTTAAGAGCACATCAGGAAAAAAAAAACATGTTTTCTGACCATGTTCATGCTTGGGAATGAAAAGACAGCCATTTAGAAATGTGACAAGTATTTGTGTCTTGTCTTGAAATATTCCTGTAGTATCTCCCTTTCTCACAAATCCAGTACTACCTCTCATTGTTTTGCTGCCATGCCCAGTATCATCTTTCTCAAACAATAAATGAATAAGGAATGTTTGTGTTGAGGATGTTCCATCTTGGACTCTCTATTTCTTATTTCAGAGCTTAAAGAAAAAAATACATTGTACAGCTTCCAAGTCGTGTGAGCCATCTCTGTACAAGCAGTGTCCATTGGACCCACACTAAGAAGTGCATTTGAGCTCATTTTGAGATCCCCAAATGATGTGCAGGGAGGGAAAGGCACAAAACCCATAGCACACCTTCTGCTTTGAGTTACAGCAGTCATGGGGAAGGGGTGTGTGCATCTGAAAATTCAAAATGCCATTGCAGCTCAGCTGCTCCCACATACTAGCAGCAGGCTAAAATAACTATCCATACAGCTTCAAGTCTAGTAACTAGTATTTTAGAAGGTGGAGCCAAGGCTTTCTCTACTGCCAAGGTGGAGTGAGATAGAGAAGTTGACTCCGCTTTGTCCTGTTTGTGCAAGTCTCTGGTAGTTCTCTGTTTTGTTCTGTACCTGGCAGACCACAGGCTGACTTTAATCCACTCCTCCATCCCCAAGTACTGTGAATGTGCAGTCTTAATAGCTGGCATGCTCTGCAGCCTATGACCATTTGTTGCAAGGACAGGTTAGTATTAGCTGGTATATTTGCTTTTCTTGTGAAATATATTTACACCTTCAACTGAACATGAACCAAATATGTTTTATTTTAATGGAGCAAACTAAAAGAAAAAAAAAATCCCGCTTAATCAGGTGGATGTTCTCATATAAGTACTGAAATGGAGTATAAATGCTGAAACCAAATAATTTCAGCTCAACAAAACCAAGTGTCCAAATATTCTCCGAATGAAATGGAAAACCTCAAACAAAAGATTTTTAGTTACAAAGTTGCTCTGCCAGTACAGACACATTTCCATGTAATGTTTCCATTCCAGTTTAAATGAAATTTTACATTCTGAGGGAAGACTGCTCACTGAAACGTGTGCTCATCCTCACTCAGTAGTGATGGCTCTTAAGAGCCTGGATGGACCATTTTTAATATTTTTTCCTTTCAAATGCTTAGTGTAAAACCCAAACTGCCACCTTCAGTTTCACAGTTCCAGAACAAAAAAGTCTTTTCAATAATTAAGAGAAGTAAAAAGGTGTTCAAGGTCTGTGTGCTCTGTATCATGCAGTAGTGAAACCAGTTATGGTGATGGTTTTGCTATCTCCATAATTACCTTTTTCTCATGAGACAGAAGAAACTGCTTGATCATATCATGGCTGCTTCCCATAACCATCAGCCTTCATCTCATTGTAGTGAGTGGAAGAGGAAGGTTTCTCACCCTCCAAGATGTTATTAATCTATCATTTTTCCTAATACTATTCTTTATAAAAATAGGAAAAAAAATAATTAAAAAATCCGTATTTGGTGCAGTGTGGTTATAAAGTGCTAAACTCATCAATGATTCAGGTTATTTTTGCACATTTAAAGTCACAGACATTATGTGGGTTCCTTTCTTTCAAGAGGAATTGAAAAGAGAATTAGGATGAGTATAACATCCTGCTGAGCTTGTGGTTTAGGCTGTTTGGGTTTGTTGTGTGTGGTTTTCCCCACTCCTCTCTGCAGGTGTCAATAGTAGGGTGATTGGTTACAAACAGACAAAACTGTACTGAAATCCAAGGGATTTAGTCTCAATGTACCTGATGCTTGACCCAGTGGGCACAGCACAAAACAGGGACACAACAGATACTAACTGTATTTCCTGCTTAGGTTCAATTTTGCTTGATCATCAGAAGTTTTTGTCTTCTCCTGTTGTAAAGGTCCTAAAGGAATAACTGGATTCTTGGAAGTAATATTGATGAGGGCCTCACAGTTACCTCCTCTGACAGGGTCTGTGTTTCACCTGTGTCCCCAGACAGTGCAGAGCAACAGCTGTGGCTGGTGTCATTGTGGTGAATCTTCTGTATTTCATATATTCAGGTGGGAAGCATCATGTAACAGACCCTGGTTTCAGATCCTATAAAAGGACCTCCCTAATGAGAATAGCTGGGAGGTTGATTTCACTGTCCAGAATATTGTTTAGGAATAATTTGTAATGAGGACAGTTATTTTGGTGTTCATATCTACTTGGGATTTGTAACTGTAACCAGAGAAGATGGCTATTATGGTCGTATTTGGACAGAGCAGTGAGCAGAATGCAGTGAGCAGTCTGGCTGGAAACGGGCTGAGCAAGTGTAGTTCCAGTAAATCAGTTAGTATGGACAGAATCCAAAGCAGGTAACTCTTACCTACTACAACCATTGTAAATGAGTAGCTGTTAAGAACAATTTATGTTGCTATCATGAAGTGATGAGGGTGCTCAGTATGTTGCATTATCCAGCTGCACTGGACTTGAAATGATTAAGATCATGTTAAGTATTTTAGACCTACTGCAGCAATTGGAGTGGCTCTGTCTGGGATAATTGTGTTTGTTTCTTTATGTTAAACTTACAATCACTTTTATGCCTTCTCCCCATGTGCTTGCAGATTTTACATGGTAATTTGCAAAATAACCCTGATTGCTCTTTCAAAACTCCTTTCAGCATGCTGTCTGCAAAAAAGTCTAAAATGGCATTTGGACAGTGCTTGGAGCTGACAGTTAATCCTGCAGACTACTGCTGCTTCACCACTATTCATGTTTTCTGTCTTCTTCAGTCTCGTCATGAGCTTGAAAAAATCTTTGTGTCGGGAATGTTCTTTTTTGGTGGTGTATTACCAGAAGTTATTTGGATTGCCTTATAACTGTTGTTGCAGTATTTATGGTCATTTGCTAAATGCTGTAAATTGTTCACATTGATTTATAAATAACCCAGAAAATGTCTGATCTTTTTCTATAGGTTAAGTCAAGTGACAGCTGCAACCTGTCTTGCTGCTGTAACCACTGCATTCTAGTCTCCCTATCCACCCTAATTTACAAAGAGAAAATGTTCTCTTCAGAATTCTACTAGTGTATAGTGCAATATGACAGTCCCTTTGGCCCTCTGAGTGATGAATGGCTCTACTTAGACTGTATTGTATTTGGTTTAATTTCAGTGGACACACATGATTCATTTGATTTTGTGCTGCAGAGACCCTGCAGCACATAAGGTAGCTGAGAGTTTCATTTTGGCAACTTGGTAATTGCCTGCCCTCGGTATGGTTATTGTAGTATTGGCCCATGTCAGTTTGCAGGGAGAGGGAAAGTTGGGGAGGAAGTCATGAGTGTGACTGAAATGAAAATGTAGGATGCAAAATAAAAAAAAACCCCAAACATAAAACGGAGCAGGATTTTCAAAAGATTCACACCTTTGGTGAGGCCAGAAAGGAGCTCCAGAAAGTAGCAGTCACCAACCTTGCTAGCTCTAGTGCTAGATGCTGGTTTTTTCTAAAAATCTAGCTTCTAGTATTTTGCTGGAGTTACTTCATTTTGATATTTAGGGATTTCTGCTGATTTTTGTGCTTGGTGTATATGTCATGAATGGGGTTTTTTGTTGTTGTTTTTGAACGAGATCCAGGAATTCCAGAGCCAGGAATTTTACTGTCCCTGCTACCCTTCAGTCTCTCCCTTCTTCTGCCAAACCTCTGATTTGTTTTATTTTTCTCCTGTTCCTGTCTGGCAGACTGACTCCAGGTGCTTATGTTTCTGGTTCTGCTTAACTGACAGGGTAAAAAAATATGCCCAAATATGTGGTAGTTTACATGTGTAAAGCTAATATGATGACAAAAAATCAATCTTGGTAATAAAATTGACTGGGTTTTTTACTTACTCTTTCACACAACTGAACCCCGTATTATCTGCATTAGGGCAGTTTTACAGCCTAATTTTTTACTGGAGTGTAAACCAGCATTAATCATGTGGGGAGGGGAGAAGGTGTCAAGCATGAATCCCATAAACCTCCAACAGTTTTTTGTGCATCTAACCACTTAGAGATGATGAAGTGCTGACAAATTATAAGAAATTTTGTACTGTGCTTTTCAGTCAGCTCAAAAAAAACCAATTGCTGAACCTCTCCTTGCATTATTCAATAAAAATATCATGAGGGAGAAGAGTTTAACATCTGAAGGTCTTCTGGCTCAGCACTCCTGTAAGAACATTCATACGGTTATGTGACATTTTTGGGCTCATAGAATCATTTTGGTTGGAAAAGACCT
>NW_009970692.1:0-6525 GCF_000747805.2 Chaetura pelagica | reverse complement strand
TTATGGGAACTTCTCTCAGGTAAAGGTACAAGACTGGTACAATCATCACCATCACACACACCATATTAATAATCAGTTGCACAGACCTAAACAAGTGAAACTCCAGCCCCATATCAAACTACTCCTATACAACTTTGCACCAGAAGTATCCTTAGCCATCATTACTCATCATTTACTTTATTGATGCCTCCTCAAATAAGAGCCATTTCAGTGATCAAGCACTTTCCTGAAGGTCAAACACACAGAAATCTGATTCCTAGATCATCAGAGAAGGAAAAGGAAAACAAGAATACATGCAAATGGAAAACAAGAAAAAACAAGATCACGTTGGCCACGTTAACAGGCAAAATGGTCTATTAGTCTGGCTTTTCTGAGAACCAGCCAGCATCTTTGTTGTACCCTTCCCAAGAAACACACCACTCAAAGCAGCCACACAGATGCCACCAAGCAGCCTGCAACGGAGACTGCACAACACTCCTCCTTACCTCACAGCATCAGCCAGGTAGTGCCAGCACAAGTAGACTGTGTTGGAGTAATACATCATAATGTGGTATTGAGACTTGGGACTTGATTTGGTGAGATAGATGTTGGAAACCTCTGTGTTTCGGTAGAGAGCTAAAGGGTGAAATAAATATATTTACTAACATGTATGATATATAAGTTTAGGCGTATAGAGCCCTTCACCTGAGTTTCACTTTACACCTTTAATCATGCTGACATTTGCTGCTTCTCTTTCAGCTTTAAAGGAAATGGCTTTCCCAAGGGACTTTCTCCTCCTTTTCAGATACAGTAACTGGCCTAACTATAGTCACACTTCCCCCACACATCCTGCCTCGCCTCCAGAACCATCAGAGGTTAAGTATTTTAGTTTCTTCCTTTTCTTCTGACTTTATTACCTCCTTCTTGTGTCAACTCTACTGCCAAGAGCTTCAATCCCACACAGGCATCCAACAGTCTTTCCATCCCCGTGGTGCTGGTACCCAAGCGTGCAGCAATGGCATTTGAAGACAGAGGCTCTTCTGACTCCAGCAGATCAAACACTCCCAACTGACAGGCAGTGAACATAACCTCGGGGTAAGGAGAGGTGAGAGCAAGGGATCAGGTGAAAGCACCTACTGCCTTTCAAAAACTGCTTTGTTGGTGAAAATAAACCCATAATTTCTTTAATGGAAAATCATATTTCATATAAAGAAGTCCAATGATTAAAGTGAAGTTTCTCTGAACACAGGTAATAACCATACAGTGCTTGTAGTGCACCTTTTTCCATTTCTTTTCCTTTTCTGGATAAGCCAGCCAGTGCTTTTCGCTCACAAATGTTCATATTTAGAGACCAGATTTTGGGTGTGAATGCTCCTGCCTCTTCCTTAGTTTCAGAGCTCATTCTCAAAGTCTCTTATGCATTTTGCCTGGAGAGTACAAAGGCAACACTGCTCAGTGGTGGGCTTTTCTGTTGTTTTTGCTCTTTAACTAAGGCTCTAACATACACTCAGTGAACCCTGGAGACTCTCCTGTGGTTTGCAGCAGGGGGGAATATCCTGCTGTACAGATATTTTCAGGGAGATTGACATGCATGACTACAGTGGTCTCCTTGAGGCAAGGAGGTTCTTCTCATCCAAAAGAACTGCCCCATTTGGGACAGCAGAATTGCCCTACCGTTTCACAGAGAAAGTGTGTAATATCTTCAGGAACAACCCTCAGCCTTCAGACAGACATACATAAACATACATAAGCTGTACATGGTGAAGTTTACAAGTATTAGCCTATTTCTCTAACCATGTAAATACTCTTAGAACAGTAACAAATGCATCAAGTCATTTGACTGCCTATCTCTACAATGATTTGATGAAATCCATGGGAATCTCCTTTTAACCTCAGGATGAACATGGTTTAACCAAAGTTGAGATTGTTTCTCAAAAACATGGTACCAGTCTTAAACTGGAAAGCATTGGGCATTCCTCTTTCTCACCACGCAAAAGGATTTTTCATTATCCATTTTTCCTCTCTTTACTGTCAGCTCTGCCTTTCAGGAGCCTTAGGATGCAGCAGTATTTGCACAACAAAGAACATTCCATGTTACCAGGTTGGCCAGAGGTGCAGTAAGGGACAATAAGGAAGGTAACTAAATAGTAAACAAAGAAAAAATCTCCACTGCACTGGATATTATAATTTTATGCCCATGTGCTTACACACACAGAAAGGCAAGGAACATCAGTAAGCAATAAGGGAAGTAGAACTACTAGTTTGACCTTTGTGGCTTAATCAAATGCCATTTGGAAAAACAGTCAGTATACTAGACTCTTTCTCTCATCTGAAAAGAGGCAATATACAGAAGTTCTCAAGCACAGGATTCTGCATAATATATACAGACAAACCATGGACCAAGGAAGGACATTCTGTGAGAAGGTATTTGAAAAATCTTTTTTCTTTGCATGGTTTAACGGGGAGGGCATTTGGCAATTCAGGTCAGCGTTCTGTTTCTCAAACTCCCAAAAATAAAAGTAGGAAGAAACCCCACCACTGAAGGAACCTTCCACATCTGATGCAGTCAGACAGCAACTCCTCAGCTATAAGCCCCTGTGTTTTTTATAAAGCCTCACACTGAGACAAGGTCTGTTCATCCAAGACGTCAAAGGCCAGAGAAGTCTCACTAAATGCTGAGTCTACCCTGAAGGGTCAGGTTGCTTTCAGATCTTTTTTCTTACCAAATTTCCTGCCTGTCTAGATGAGCAGACAGGATGCTTCTGTATGGGATGGTTTTCATTCCAAAGACTTACATGCAGGATCTAAAGGGAGATCTTTGAATATTTCTGTCTGCATACTCTTAGACATCTATCCAAGACTGAGTTATATTTCTTACCTTTGAGACTAAAAATCCACTGCTGTACTGCAAGATGACTTGGGGATAGTCAAGGTCTTCTGTGGAACCCATCTTCTTTCTGGACTGCAGCACTGATTCTCTGGTCCTCTTAATTTAAATAAGCTTCTTTCCACCAGACACAAAGCACACCAGCTGATCCACTTAATCTTATTGCTTCTGAGAAACACACTGCTTACAAACATGTTAGCTAAGTGATTTGGCCTTTCCACCAGCTTCAGATGTTCCTTTGGGTCTTCCATCATCAAGTTCAGGGCTAAAGAATCAGTGAGGATGAAAGCCTGTGTTGTCAGTTCAGTAGTTGATTAACATGCTGGTACTTTAGAAGCGCCTGAAAGCTTCTAACAGGCAAAACAGAAATCCTACAGAACAGCATCAAGAACCTGAACTCAATGTGATGAAGTTCATAAACCAAGGCAGAGTCTTTCTTGGGGCTTGCTCAAAAGCAGCTCTGTTTGCATTTTGATGCTGGAAGACTTCCCAAGATTAGAAATCATTACCTATGCCTGTCAGCCCAATGACGGTGACTCCAGAGGAAAGACAACAATTTGGCAAAATAATTCTTTAAGTGAAAGGAGGGCATTCCCAGGTGTGTAAGTGTGAAGGACTACCAGCTCAGCTTAAAGTGGTCATGACATACTCCTGGCCAATTCTAGCACCTCCCATGGCCCTAATTTCACTCACCCCTCTCACCCAAAAGATGTTGTGTTTCTTTTAGCCAATAGTGAAATAGCAATCTGCTTTAAGAGTTAATTGTTAAAGTTAGCTAAGCAGGTGTCACAGTTATCAGCCTTACTTGGAAACAGTACTGGTTCTCCAGGTTCTAACACCATGGGCTATCCCTTGTTATTAGAACAATAGGTCTGAACACACAGAAGTTACAGCAAACATCAAACCGTAGAAACACTTAGATCTCCTTGTCATGGCCAACAGTCTGTAAATATACTGCTACTGCCTTGCTAGGGCACCGGATTTCACTGTTCAGTGTTGGTTAGACACTAACATTCTATTTAATCTGTACTGTGGAGGCTGGAGATCACAAGCCACCTTTCTGCCAGAGTGACTGTGAATCTATACAGCTTGCATTTAATGAGACAGTTTCTCCTAAGGAAAAGCCTGGACAACAGGTTTCAAGTGCACAGCTACATTCATAATGAACGTCTTCTCCTGCAATCCCCACCTCAGGAAGAGCACCCATGCTCAGTTTCTATTCAGGAAATTTTGTCTGTACATGCCCTAAGTGCGAGTTTGCAGAGTTCACTCACTTGCCCAAATCTAGATCCGCTCATAGTGAACAGACTATGGCTTTTTCAGCTCCTCAGATCCATTCCAAAGACAGTTCTATGGGAAAAGAAAGTTTAAAAACTTCTGAATCTCCATTCATATGGACGTTGAGGTCAGCTTCTCTCCCCCAATAGCCTTCCCTCTCCTCTGATTAAAATAAATTGTACATAGATAAATATCACTAACCAAAGACAAATAGTTAGCCAAAAGATTGGAAATATGTAGGAAAATAAAAACACTTTTCTGCTAAAGGCCAGCTCTTGCTGCCTGCTCCTAAGAAATAAATTGGTGCGATTTTGCCCAAGCATAAAGATTTCCCATTCCTGGAATCATAATAACTCTTTAGATCCAGGCCATCAGCCACATTGTAAGCAAATGCTCACCACACTGGATTATACATTTCTCTTCCATGGAGATAAACAAAACAAGCCTAGGAAGAGCTAGTTGCTACTCACCAGCTTACGCTTTCCTCAAATGACTTGGCTACTGATTGGTAATCAGATATTACAGTGGCGTTTAGTACAGCTGCATTAAAGATGCACCAGTACAAAAATGCTCAGCCCTTGATTCTTGGAGTTTTGACTAAATAACAGACAGTTACATGCATAACTGTAGGCTAGTGTGCCCTAGTGGGACACAAATTCACTTCACTTGAGGTAAAGTTACAGGGTACAAGAGGCTCTGGTAATAAACTTACTAGACAGTTAATTAAATCCACTAGAAGTACTTTTTCAATTACAACTAAATCTGTCTGTTGAGGACACCAGATGTAATCACCTAATAGGATTACTACCAGTAGTGAGACGTAGGGGACAAGGGCTACAGATAACCCACACCAGATTCATGTAAAGCCACACAGTGACTATTTCTAAGTAAATTGTTAGTGAGGCTTAGAGTCTAAGCTCCTCCTAAGCTACAAATGCATTCATGAAGATGAAATTGCACTGGCTTGCTTTCTCTGAAAAATCCATCAAGGTTTTTATCACAGCACTAATACCAGGTTCAGCCTAAAGCTGTTACTTTACCTCAGCAGTTCTGTTTTGGTGATTAACTTCTCTTTGTCTCAATTACTACAGAAAAATACTACACAAAAAATAATTAAGTCATTTTTGCATCATATTTGAAGGTAAGAACTTATCCATGAACAAGGCAGATTTAATAATGTATCTGCCAGTGAGAAATGGTAGATGACACTGTTCTCACAGGTACAACTTACCTGATAAGGAACAAGGACAAATCTCAGGGACATGACTAGAGTACCAAGTTTCAGTAATGCCAGTATGAAAACAACCATGCTTTGCCATCTTTATGAAGCTTCTGTGTATGCCCAGATTACATGAGATGGCCTGGAAGTGCACCAAGATAGTGCGGTCTGTGCCTCCCATACCCCATCACCATTTTTTAAGAATCCTAAAAAGCCAAGATACTCAGTATCATATTTTATCTTTGAAACAGAACATACAAGTTTAACAAAATGCTCTTTTTCTTCTTTACAACTTCTAATGCTTTTCATGTTTTTCAATGAATGTTTCCCTAGTAGCATGACTACTGTTTCTGTCAATTTTTGACACCAATTAATTTTTTTATTCCTGTTGTACATCACATATGCTACTGGCAGACATTTGGAGAAGACAGGAAAACCTGTATACCCAGCTCATTCTCTACGCAAACCCTCCCTTCTGCTCAGTTTTTCTTATAGTAAAAACTCTTGACTGAGAATGTCTTTTAAAGTCCATCACAAGCAATCTGGATTTATATTTGCTTTAACTTCCTGGCCTGCAAATAATCTCTCAACAAAGAATTTACCCAACTAATCATTAAGATCTCTGTCAGAGGAAGGGCCCAGCAGATAAGAGGCATGGTAGCCCTTAGGACAGGCAGGTTTGTAAGCTAAAAATGGTAGAGGCTGAAACTTTTAAAGAGAGAGAGATGCAAAAAGAAGATGAAGACTGACAGAAACTGAAGCAGGCTCTTACATCAGAAATTACTTGCACTCTGTCAACTATCACAAAAGCCATCAGTGAGCATGTAACTGCCTGTACAGGCCATTTTACACTTGCTAATCTGATAATCCTCTCCTCCATTTATTCAAAAAGAAACTTCAGAAATCAGTGTTCCTGTGGCTTTGTGTAGGTACCCCTGAAGTCCTTTTACCTGGTGGCCCACCTCAAGCATTGTTCACAGCCTCATGCTGTTTGCAAGTGTGCTGGTTTTGGCTGGGATTAAGCTCATTTTCTTCTTAGTAGCTGGTATGGGGCTATGTTTTAGATTTGTCACCAAAACAGTGTTGATAACAAGGGATGTTTAGCTGTTGCTGTGCAGTGCTTGCTCAGCCTCAAGGCCTTTTCTGCTTCTCACACCACCCT
>NW_009970691.1:0-7179 GCF_000747805.2 Chaetura pelagica | reverse complement strand
TTTTTTTTTCATTAAAGGAGGTATACTCAGTTCCATGTTAATACTTTTTATAATTTCTTGTTTATTGTATTATAAGAACTGTTATACAAAGGTCTATCCTGCTAAGGGGACACATCCCAAACTCCTGTGTAGACCTTTGTCACCCTGATAAAGCACTGAAACCTGCAAATGCAATGGTCAGGTGGTTGTGACAGAGCCAGAGTAACAGGTTTCTGCCTCCAGCCCATCCCTGGTTCATTTCCACCCCAGCTACCAGGAGTATTCTGAGCTCAGCCTTGCTGACTGTACTACAAAGTTTTTTGCAATCAAAATTGTCAAGTAAGACCAGGAATGAGCAAGAACCCCTAGTGACTATATAATAGTGATTGCTTTGAGCTAAGTAGATTTTCCAGCCTTGCCCAAAGAATGGATGTCACATGAACTGTATTATTTTGGCAACTAATTTTAAGCTGTAGTCCCCTGAGTCAATGTCATCTTCCTTCCCCTTTTCTGCTTGTAAAGTTACAATTACCTTGTATGGTAGGATTAGGGGGGTAAAGGGGTTAAAAGGGAGATTTCCCTCTTCCCCTTGTTACTCATGTGGCTCATTTTCAGTTGTGTAACTGCTTCATCATTGATTCTGTTTATTTAATGGAAAGCTCCAAAGAGGAGGAGCTGTATATCTGAGCAGCCCAGTGCACTTTAGCTGTCTGATCATGTCATCTTAATTTGGCCCTTGAAGCCACACCTTTCTGGTGTAATAGAACTGTTTTGTAGGTCACTGCAGTCTCTGACTTGCTTAAGAGACAGTCTTGTCTCGTCATGCATGAGTCTTGAGAGTATGTTTATGCTCTGAAGCAGTAAAAGTAAAAGTTTTTTGTTTGTATGTACTTAGTATTTGTCATGGGGCATCAGGAAATGTCCGTGGTATCTGATGGTACCTGTAGGAAAACCTCTATAAATTACTCCTTAAAATAATTTCTCAAAAAGATTGAATCGTAGGAGTCAAGCCTAATTATTTGGGGTTCAGCAAGCTTAGGTGTACCACCATTGTCCCACACATTCTGGTGATATAGAGAGAACTACAGTGGGCTTGTGGTTTGTGTAGCTCTAATAGTACAAGTAAATTTTTGATCAGACAGTAAGAGGTGTTTTGTTGACAGCGAAGGAAATCACAAAATAAAGATCTATTTAAATAATAATTTGTTACAGTAGTTTTGTATTTTGAAAGACAAACTTGTCATTTTCCTGAAAGTCAGAGCCTTAGGAATTTCACCCTATGTTTTTTAAAAGTCATTACTGTCTGTATATCTTTGTTGTGCCCCTCAGGCTGGGATACTAGATGTAAATTCTCATAATATACTTGTTTTTTTCCCCTTGAGTGAAATACTTCACAAGTATTTTCAGGAGCTCCAGCTGAAATGAGTAGGAGAGGTCTCATCCTGAGTTGTATATATAAGGATTTCTACAAACATATCTGCTATAGTTACCGTTTACATTTTTAGTAAACTTTAAATGTCTGCAGTTTTTAAAGAGAGAGTGAAGGCTCAGATGCTCTATGCAGTTGAAATATTTGTCTTTCCTAGTTCTGCCTCTAACCTCCTCAAAAGGGCAGGCTTCTACTTTTGGAATTGCTGTTTGAATAGAATGGAAAAAAAAATTGTTGTGCAAATAATTTCTGTGTGTACCTAAATTATTGGACATTGAGATCTCAGTGGACATTTGCAAGTAGATAATCAATACTTGGAAAATTTTGTTGATCTAAAAGTATTTATATTACTAGCAGTACTGGAAGTGCTCCAGCAGGGGGTGCTGAATATTCTTTGTGAGAGATGTGGCTGCTTTCAAAAACTAAAGTGACCATCTCTAAGATAGGATTTTTCTTTAAAAAGTATACTCGAAGTTTGAAAATCTCACTTGCAGCGAGTAGATCGTGTGCTTGTTTCTTTGGTCAGTAAAGGTGTGAGAGTTGTTTATGTGCAGGGGAAAATGTTTGTAATTGTATAACTTCAGGTGAGTTTGGGCTTTTTTCTTTTCTTTCCCTGTGTTTATCGTTCATTCTGATAATTCTGTCTGCTTTATTTTTTTTTCTGTAGTTGTTTTTCTCTTATGACTCTGAAAAACTGAAGTCCATTATTATTGTGATGGTGAATGTTTTATTTTGAATAATTCTATGTCATTCTATTTTTATTTTAATCAATTAATACTCTAAGTGAAACTTGAGTACATATCCATTGCCAATTTATACAATTGCCACAGCTTTTGTGGTCACAAAGAGGACTGGCTTTGAGGGTGCTCTTTCAGTCTGAAATTGGATATCTTTCAAACTGATAATGTAGCAAAAGTCTGTGAGGGTAACAGGTGGTATCCTCTGCTTTTTTCTCCTCCCCCCAGGTACCTTCATTCAAATAACATAGTTGTTGTACCTGAAGGTAAGTAATCTACAACCTCACAAAAAGTGGCGGGAATCATAAAATATTAATTTTTCTTCTCTGAAGAGGCCTATTTTCTCTTTATTTTCACATAACACACTAAAGATTTGCATACAAAGTAAACCAGTGTAGTGTTTAGTTGATAATATCCATTTCAATGCTGTGTTAAGTTCTTTTAATGAATTATCAAATGCACCTAAATGCTGTTTGCTTCAGTTCTAGCTGCAGATAGTGAAAAGGCTAAATGGCATTCATCTACAGAAACAGAAATCCAGAGTGTCTTCTGCTTTCAGTCATTACCACAGAGAGTACTTGACTGGTTTAGAATGAGACATTTGAAACTTATCAAGAACTTGTGTTGGTTACTTTTCCTTGCCTTAAATGTAGAGTTACATGCCCAACTTCTGGAAAGTACTTAAAGCTCTTTCAGAAAATATAAATTGCATAGACTCAAAAGCAAAGGGTTGGAAAAAGTGATTGCAGACAGAGCTATCTGAGGAGAATCTAGAAATGGGAGTATTCTCTACATCCCACTTTTTTCCCCTCCCTGTCTCACTGCCAGCAGAGCTGTTGGGTGGGTAGGTAGAGAAGCATTTCCACCAACTATGCCTTCAGTTGTGAGCCCGACTTTAATACGTCCAAATCTGCTCAGACATAGGTCTTAGGGACTGTGTCTTTTTATCCTCTCCTAGTCCTATTAAGATGTTAACGTTACTGTTGGGTCACATTCATGTTTTAATCTGTTCTCTCACAAGCCATTGGCTCCCTCGTTAAACTGCAGTTTTTGGACCTAAGTGATAATGCCCTGGAAATTGTGTGTCCAGAGATTGGCCGCCTGAGATCTTTACGTCACCTCCGTTTGGCCAACAACCAGCTGAGATATTTACCTGCGGGTAAGTACAGATGCAGGAGGGATTACAGCAATGACAAATTACATTTGAACTTCATTGGCATAGTGATCTGCTCTAGGTTTATTCCTATCTTAACAGGTGAAACATTTGAAGGCTAGGCAGGGATTGCCTTTGTATGTATGCTAAATAGACTCTGTGGTTACAAAAAAGCCATGCTATATGGATTTAAGGTAAAGAAAAGTGAAATGCTTCTGAAATAGGAAAAAAAATGTATCTATTTAACAGTCTTTGCCATTGTATAAAGACAATATTGAACTTTCTTGAGAAGACACAAAATGCCAGTGACAACTTGGCATTATGATAACATGTTTCTTCTGATTTTTCAGAATATAAAGGATTCCAGCCTTTCCTTCTTTTCTTTTCACCCAACAGCCTCCTTTTTGTATTCTTTAAAAATACATGTCTACTAGGTTTGCCTGCAGCAAATCTACCTCACTATGACAGTAAATAACAAATGTTTGTCTTGCTAGCTTATAATAAAAAAGCAAAATTTATTCAAAGTAAATGTGACATAAAGTCAGCAAAAGTTGGCCATAGGCACGTTTTGAATATGGTTTTTTTGCCTTCTAAATACTTTGATAAGCAGACATAAATGGTTATTCTTCCATTGCCCTTATATCTTAACAAATAAAATAATGATGGTTATTAATTATTTCAAATTAAAAAAAATAAAATTCTGTCGTGTATCTGCATTTTTTTGCTCTGCAGAGATGATAAAAATCTGAAGGCCAGCATTTGAAAAAACTGGTGTAATATAACAGGATTAGCTTTTGGGCTCCAATTTTAACATAACTTTTCAATGTGACCTTCATGTGTTTGCAAGTTCACGTTGCTTATTCTCAAGAAAGATGTTGCAATTGCTCCTTGAATTTTTGGGTGCAGAAATCTATCTGTCCTTTCCTTGTGCTTTTCTAGGCATAACAAGCATAATAAGAACAAGTCAAAGGATAATTATTATTATAAGGAGAAAAATTATATGACTATGTAAATGAAATTAGGTAAACCTGTTAAACCCTATGACCCAAGGCCAATAAAAATTCCATCAATTTTCAGATGTCCTACATTCAAAAGCAAGGAGTGACTCGAGTGTGCTTTATGTTCCTCAAAGATAATTTACCTTATGGTGATGTACCATGAAAGAAAGACTTGCTGAAAGAAAAAAGTGACACATTTTCTGCAAAACTTCACACATTAGCTTAAAAAGGTTCCAAAAAAAGACTTTCAAAAGGATGATTTACATTACTGAAGAGTTCATTTTGAGTCTACCACATTTGATTAGGAACTGGTATCAGCTGCAGAGGCACATTGCATCGCATTTGTCCTGAAATTTACAAAATTTGGTACTGAGCATTGTTCCTAAGTGCATTGAGTTTTGTATGCATGAAAATTTTGCATGCTTAGAAATAATACTGCTGTTGCTTCCTTCTGAATCAGAGAATGTAGTGGTGTCTGGTCTTTCTGGTTTTGCTGGTAGTGTACAATCAATTAATCCATATGACATTAGTGCTATCAGTACTAATCCTGTCTGTTCAGAAGCTGTCATTATTAACATGACTGGATGTCTCACAGCTTGAGGGTTATCAGTCTGAGCAAGATTAATCTTTCACACTGGAGAGTTTGTCCACTGGAGAGTTAATCTCCTGCACTGTTTCCTAAACATAATGCTTCCTGAAGAGGGCTTCCAAGCATATTTTCATCATTTTTCTTTGCAAAAATTTTAAAGATTTGCAATATAACTTTGAAACAAAATATTTGAGTTAGAAAACAGTAAGTTTTGATGAATTGTTTTAGCCTCAATTATATTGGTTGCATGAATCTTCCATAATAGTATTTTAAAAAGTGTTCTGTCAGGAAAGCTACCAAAGTTAATAGAATGAAGCAGGATGGGATGTGATTTTGCTGCAGTACATCATGTTTTTGTGTGCTCATTGCTTTATACTGCCTTGCAATGCATTGTCAGGGAAAGACAACTCTTAATTGTTCTTAATTCTTAATAAGTAACCATTTAAGATATAATTTAGCTGCTACTTGTTCTGCTTGCACAGAATTTAAAGATCTGCAGTGAAAAAGAGCTTTCAGATATAAGTGGTGGTCCCTTATGGAAGTAACTTCCAAACGTGTGACCATCATTTTCTTCCAGACTCAGTCCTGCACGTACCACACAAGTGGCAGTGAGTTGTTTATCACAGCAGAGAATCCAGTTAAGAAAGGCTGATCAGTGTTCACCTTGTGTAACCAGATAGGTCAACTTACAGCATGATGTCATCACATAAAAAGCTTACTTGAGAGTTGTTGCCCTGTCATTCCTCTTGTGTCTCCCAGTCGTGGTGTTATACGTACCAGTAGTTTTTGTTGAAACTACATGGATATCTAGGAGAAGACTTTAGCAATATCCTCAGTCAGTTACAAAAAAATAAATCTTTTCATTACAACTGCAGAACATTTCGATGGTACATGTTTGTGGGTGTTAAGACTCTTATTAGCACTAGTGCATTTAATATGTTAAGAATAATTCCCTATTGTGTTTTCATTAATTGTGATTAAGAACTGAAAGAAATAATGCAATTAATAGCATACGTTGATTAATGATAACATTTTACTGTTTTTGTTCCACAAAAATGTTTTAATGTTTGTGCTCCCAAGTTTTAGTATTTAAGATTTACCTTACAGAAATCTAGTATAACTCTCATTTAAAAACAATTGAAATGGTATGCATAATGAAGCCCTACACAGATTTATGGCTGACTGTAGACATTCTTCAGCTAATGAAGGCTGAACCTCTCCTGCAGTTTACCTTCAGAGTGATGGGCAAGATTTTAGCCTTTAAGTACATGTTTTCATAAAACTTGTGAGAATGTAATAGTGATCTCTTTTTGTCAGGTTTGGTCACGATTGCCCAACTGGTTTGAAATTGTTGCTTTGAGGGAGGAGGTGGGGAGGAAGTATGAAAATACCTGGAAACACCATGGATACATAAGCCTTAGTTTACTGAAGAAATCTGGCAGTACAGGACTGTTGAGAGGAAAAAGTGCATTAAGTAAAGCATGGAAATGATGCTCCCTGGAGATAAGAAAGCACTCTCTATGCTAAAGCACACTTGTAGTGTAAATTACCCTACCTTTGTCCTTAGCAAATGCTACCAAATCTGTGTTGCCCATGGATAGGATAAGTACTTAGGCCTCAAGGCACCTTGTTTAATTGTGCATTACCATGGAAACAATGGGAGTTCCATCACACATCATCACATTGTTGTGAGAATTGTTGAAAGAAGACTAAGCTAAACTTGATGAGAGGCAAAGGGAAAAATTTCTCCATATATAAAACATGTTGGAATTGAAATAGGATAAAATGGCTGGAAGAAAACGCTTTGTGAAATTCTCTTGAAGCCATGTTTTGAATATTCTTTGGGTAAGGTTAATAAGTAGTTGCAGAATCACCAGTATCTAGGTTTGGTGATAATCAGAATCTCTGAGAGACTGTCTTTGAGAGGAGAGGTGATTAAGAGAGTTGCAGATAACAAGAGATTTAATACCAAGTTCTCAAGTTTAATGTTAAGTTCTCATGAGCACTTTTTTCATTGAAATACACAGCAGTTTTTGTTCTGCCAACCATAAATCCTGTAGCTTCTGTCTTTAACAAATTCTTGGTTCTTTGGCTCTGGTATATGTAATTCTTCAATGTGAAGAAATGTTTTGTAGCTGTAGCACTGAAATAATCTAAATTCTTGAGGGCTATTTGGAAATAGGTAGTGTCAGGGACCATATTTGAAAAAACTTAAGAGCTGCAGCATAGACAGAAGATGATGTTTATTTCACATTATTCCATTACAGAATCACAGAATTACTTTGGTTGGAAAA
>NW_009970690.1:0-7068 GCF_000747805.2 Chaetura pelagica | reverse complement strand
AAAAAAAAAAAATAACTCTGGAGAAGCTGAATATTAGATCATGACAAGATACTCAGCTTGGTAGTGAGGCCTTGTGAATAATTAGATTAGGACAGAGGATTGCAGCAGGATCTGCTGCACAGTGGGTCCAAAGGCACCGTTACCTGTTGATAGCAACAGCAAATATTTACCATTGGCTCTTATTTTTACATTATAAACATGGAGTTTAAAACATCATTCCCAGCTGTGACTGGTAAAATGAAGGCTTTTGTAATGGACACCCTTGTTTGCTGAGGGGTATGGTTAGTGTGTGTGTACATCAGCAGCCATCCCAAGAGACCATCATGGTAATGGATCAAGACCAGGCTTTGCTGCAGCAGGAGAGGCTATAAAACCACGTGTTGCAGCTCTGCTCAGATGAAGGAATTAATGCTGACAGACCCAGTCATGAGCTGCCTGCACATCCCTGATGGGAATCCCATAGCTTAATATTTTAAGTTTTGCATACTAATTCCTTGGTGGCTTTCCAGCTCTAGCCATGCTTACTTAACAGACCTTTTACATCAAATGCAGAAACAATTTCCTTCCAACTAGTAATTTAAACCAAGACAAAAAAACCCAACAAGTTAGATAGCACCAACAGAATATTTTTAGATTTGCAGCTGCTTACGTAAGTTTCTTTCTTTCTTTCTTTCTTTTTATGAAAACAGGTAATCAGATCCTCTCTCTTGGGACTTTGTCAAAAGAGCAGGTTTATCCGTTGAAACTCAAGGGCATTTCCATCTGTTACTCTGCACTCAAATCTGCCTTGTGTGGAAATTATGTCAGCTTTGGCGTCTTCAAGTTGTACGGGGACAACCACTTTGACAATGTACTTCAGGCCTTTGTCAAAATGCTGCTTTCAGTATCCCACAGTGACTTGCTAGTAAGCAATTCCTCATCTTGGGAGTCTTTACATGAAATATGAAATAACAGCACCACAGGCTTTGTATTGTTCTAATGAGACAGAGGGATCCAGGACAGCTCAAATGCAGTTTTCAGTTCAATTACTTGAGTTTATTTCTGTAGTGACATCTAAAATTACAGATATGACTTGAACTGCCATGTTTTCCAGAATTTGAACTAGACTTGTCCAGAAAGAGAGAAATGCCCATTTTTTTTTTCCTTCCTGTGTTGCAAACCCATTCAGGGTGCCTGCACACACTCTAAAACATCCTCATCTATCCAGTCACTCTGCAATTAGTTTCAATCTGTAAATTGTCACTGTGCATTCCCCATAACATGTCAAACTTTAATTTGCAAGTACATCATGTTCCCACTTCTCTGTGGGAAGACAACAGATCTTGTGCAGTATCAGCCTAAAGTTGAACTGTGACATCTTCTTCGTGTCACTTTAGTTCAGAAGTGGCATTTTCTTGCAGGAAGGGACAAATTTGGGACAGTTAAAGATGGTTAATGCCCAGATTTGTGCTTGCCATGGAAAGAAAGTCCTTGGAAGTGAGAAGCTGCTCTCTATAAAAAGGGCCTATTTGTTGCATGTTTGGCACATTCCAAGCCATCCAACAACACATGCCCTAAATATGAGTCCATAAGAGGAAGATGCTGATTGGGCCAGTGGGTTCAACCCTCTGACAGACCTCAATTAAGCACAAAAAAAGATAAAAGCCCCTTCTCTGAGATAATTTGGGGAATTCTGTGATAAATCCTCATAAGATTTCCTGCAGCAGGTAAGATACAGGCTGTATCTCCTGGCACCTGGGCTGAGGCTTTTACAGCCCAAGAGCTGTGCAGAATGGCACAGCATGAGAGTGCTGTTGGATTATCTTCAGCTTATTTTAAACTAAGGCCAAATTTCTATCATGTGGTAAATTTAAGAAGCTGAAATCTGCTGAAGACAAGAAAATACTTAGTCTCTATAAATACTCTGATTTAATGGCTAAATTAGAATGTGTCACATCATCTAAAATTAAGACTATTCTGTTGATGCTAAGATTAGTCCATGCTCATACCTACACTGACTAGGAATGTCTGCTTTCTTTTTCAGCAATATCGAAAGCTAAGCCAGGCTTATTACCCACTTCTGGAGTGTCTGACCCAAGATCATATGAGTTTCATTACCAGTGTAGAACCTCACGTCCTCATCTATATTCTCACCTCCATCTCTGAAGGACTCACTGCAGTAGGTAAGCATTTCTTACCCTCAGCTCACTGAAGAATG
Organism: Chaetura pelagica; assembly: GCF_000747805.2. Classification (NCBI taxonomy): domain Eukaryota; kingdom Metazoa; phylum Chordata; class Aves; order Apodiformes; family Apodidae; genus Chaetura; species Chaetura pelagica. The sequence continues at coordinate 4,871 of NW_009970690.1, read as the reverse complement.
TCAGGATTTGGGCATCCAGGGTTTTCAAAGAAGCACATTCATTTATGTCTTAAAAAGAAAAAGAAGTATCAAGTGACAGTGGGAGATGTTGGCTTTTGAATGTTTTAGGAATGGGACTGTTTAATGGAGCTAATTTAAGCATCTAAGCAGTAAATTTTTACAGGTGGTGTTTTTAAATTGTCTTTTCTTACAAGCCAGAATAGTAAAAATTACTCTGGTGCCTCCTCAAGGATCAGACTGAAAATTCATGCATTTGTTCAGAAGTGAAGTGTGTTAAAATGTGTACAGGAATCTGTGGGGTTTGGGTTTTATTTGATCAACATAGCTGTTGTATAAGTAATGCTTGTTCTGCACAGCTGTGCTATGATTTGAGAAATTGAAAGGTATCTTTATCCATGGAAGAGAAAGGAACTAGTTCTTCAGTACTCCCTGAATATACTTGAGAGGACAATTAGTCTGAAATCATTCTTGGAGTCATGATAAAAATGCAGCAGTCTGATTGAGGTTCATTTCATTCTCTTGCTTGGTTTAATTTCAGTTCTTTAACCAGATGACTGTCCAAATATTTGGGGTTTTGGAAGTGGAGAGTGATATCCTAAATTCATTTGGAATGTGAAGGAGACTGGGCATTTGGGGGAAGAAAAAATAAATGGTGCAGTTGCATTCTGCTCACCAAGGAATGCCATGTCTGGATAAAGTCTTTGACTAAGAAATTGTTCAAAAACCTTACAGTGGTATTTCTCGATTAAGGGGTTTATTAAGGAAAAAAAAACCAAGGAGCATGTAACATCAGTGTGTGTAGATGTTGCTGCATAATAGCTGGTTGTTCCCATTTCTGCCAAGTGTCAGTCAGACCCACAGGAATGTGGGAATGCACCCGGGCTCTGGAGGCACTTGCTGTGTTAAACACATTCAGCAGCTTTTGCTGCAACAGGGGAGCTGCTCTTGGAGAGGAAATGGGTAGTGAAGAGCTCAGCAACAGTGGAAAAGAAGTATTATGTCATAAAATGATCTCAGTGTTGAAATCCATCTTGTCCCACGTGTTTTGAGTGCACTGACACCTGTGGTGGTGGAGCAGTTCCTGCAGGAAGGAGGCTGCCTGTTGATCACTGGCAAGTGGATTTGTTGTGAGGGTGCCTGACAGCTGCCAGTGTAACCAGCCCTGTTCCTGCTCTCTCTGGCCACTCCATGTTACATCTCCTCCATCTGAGATGCTGGATCTGTTCCTGTTGATCATTCACTTGCATACCAGCTTTACTTTGCAACCCAATTTGAATACATGTCAAATCACAGAATGGTTTGAGTTGGGATGGACCAAGCTGTTACACTCACTTTTGGGTTCCTTTCTTTCTTTGTTTACTCCCATTCCTCCAAACTCAAGTAGTTTTCCAGCTTCTGAGACTTGACAGACCTGTCTGTCAAGCACAACTTGGCTGTTTCCATATTTCCTCCAGAGAGGGCATGGAATCTCCATCCTTGGAGGTACTCCTGAGATACTGGACAACGTCCTGAGGAACCTGTGTGACACTGACCCAGGTTTAGGCCAGAGGATGGACTGCAGGATGGTCCTATCTGGTTTTTGCCACCACCTCTAAGACCCACTGGCATTTTTCCTACATTCTCCATTTGCATTCTCTGGCTTTCCCAAACAGTTTTTCCCTTGGTCCACCTACCTGTGCAGCCCTTACTCTCTGTGAATGTCTCTTGCACATTAAAAGTAATGCTTACTTTCCATGATTAGTCAACTGGAAAATGCCTTTACCTTTCACATTGAAGTGATAAAGTGATTATTCTTCCTTCATATCATGTTTCTAAGTACTGCCTATCTGAAGAACTGATACTGATCTCAGCCATTAAATTCCTCATTTGTGTTCAAGAAGTTTTTTTTTATAGTGAACTGAATTACTTCCCACACTCTTATGATGACATGTCCAGCTGAATTACTCTTTCATGAGTTTGTAGCTCTTAACATTCACTAATTTGTGAAATCTTCTCAGAAAGACCTGTCATTGTACTTTCTCAAGATTCCTTCTTCTAAGTCTTTTATCCCTTTTAAAATTGTTGGTATTTGGAGCATTTCAGGCAGTGAAATACAGATTTCTTTTTTATGTGTTCACTTGGTCACATCCATCCCTCTGCCCTTGGAAACTGGATAAGTAGATCCCAGCATTGCCTTTTTCACTGAATTATATCAGTGCCACAAGAACATCTCAGAATAGTAGGGCTCAGGGCTATAAGCCATCTGAGGGGGAATTGTGTTTTTAAACTGATTAGAACATACAAGTCATTTTCAGAAATGTTTATAAAAATGAAATAGCTGTCTTTTTGATTTTAAAAATTAAATACCAGGAGATCACTTCTCTTTCACAGGAAAAAAAAAAGATCTGACTTTTTTCTCTGTTCCCTGTATGTATGTGAAACCTCTGAGACTCTCATTGTTGTCAGCTGTAGGATAAACATTCCCCAAGTCCTTATTTCTGAGGAGTGTTCCTTCTGATGCTGAGTAAATACCTTGTTTGGTTCCACACTCCAGAAGCACTGAGGAAGATGATGTGTTCCTTGGGAAGTGCCTGCCTGTAAATCAGCTATAATGGAAGCCCTCATCTCAGCTTTTATTGCGAGGATAAACACTCCAATAGTTCTCTTCTAAAGTGTTTACCTGGCTTTTTCACAGCTGACTCAGTGGATCAGAGCCTTTTAATGTAGTCTGCCTGGCATGTTGTCACTAATCTCTGCAAAGCTTTTCTAATTCTCATATGATTAATAGTATAGTATGCTATTCATTCAGGAAAAAGTAAAACATTTTTTCTGTCTTGCTGCCTAATTTAGATGTTAAATTGCTAAATCCATTTACTTTCCAGGTTCAGTCTCAAAGGCAAATAATGCCAGTATTGAACTGTAAGCAATTGATGGACAAGGAAAATACCACTTAACTGCCTCTCCTTGCCTTTATGTGAAAACAAAACAAAACAAAACAAAATCTTTTAATTTGCAGAGATTCCACTACGTCATTAAACTGCTGAAAAATAATTCCCCTTCAGCATGCTGTTGTCATATTTTTAAGACCAAATGGCATCCTGAAATTGTTTGGGATTTTTCTTGCCTTCTTTAAATAAGACAACCCATTCCAACATACATTTTCAACTTCCTTAGGGCACAAACACACAGGTAATAAAGAAGGCCATGTAAAGTTAGCCCCCCAAACATGACCTGAATACATGCTGAAAGGAGAGGAGCTGGTTGAACGTGATGGTGACTGGCACCAGAGTCCTTCTTGTCCTCAGCCCACCAGCAGCACCTTCTTTGCCAACAGGCCAGCCCAGAGAGCTCAGTTTTGTTTGAGAAAACTCCTGAGCTCAGCCTGGGTCTGTGCTGCCACACCTGGAACTGGTCTGGGGTTTGTGTAACCATGGCCTCCTTGCTTCCTGAGCCACCTGATTAGTTCACAGGTGACAACTGCCTTGACCAGCATTGAGAAATGTGGTTCCTCTGCATTCTTCCTCACCATCCCAAGCTTTCATCTCAGTCTCTTTTATTATTCTGTCTTTATTCTGTCTTCTCCATCCATTTCTGGGCCCATAGCCCAGAACTGGTAGCTCCTTGTTACTGCTGTTTACTTGGTTGGCTGGCTTGTCTCACTGAGATTTACTGAGAACACTGTTCTGCTCCAGCACAAGGTTCCTCATGCCCAGAAGAGCCATTCGAGGGAGTTTGCTTGACGCTCCCTGTCTGTACTGTCCTTGCCATCAGAAGGAAAAATTAGCATAGGGAAGCAGATTTGATATATAGTTATGGGCAAATTTAAGTAGCTCTTAACACTCATATCAGATTCTCAGGAGCAGATGATAGCAGAGACCTGCCTGCTGTCCTGCTAAAATCACTTACTGTCGAATGTAAAATACCTACTTGTACAGTATCAGCATGTTTAGAACTACTGCTCTTTTGTAAACTGATGATGGTGATTTACTTTGTATTATTCAATTTAAAAAGAAATAGAGTTAAGCAGTGGTTTAGAAATACAGCAGAGCCCTCCTATGAAATATGTATTTTCAAATCTCTCACTTGTTACTGATGGTGATTCAATTCTACCATGAATTGCATTTCTACTTGATGTGCAGGACTGGTTTGGGTGGGAGCACGATGAGTGCCAGGGTCTGTGGTCTTGACTTTGGCAAGGCTCCTGAGGGTGAGCTCAGCCGTGCTCAGGCCACGTGTCTGAAGCTCCTGCCCTGCTGAGGACAGTCCTGGGAAGCCCACTGGTCCAGTGTAGGCAGAGCAGAGCTGCTCCAGCTCCTTGCTGTGAGCTGTTCAATCACTCAGCTCCTGCTGCTGAGTGAGTTGGTTGCTTCAGAAGATCAAGTCTTGGGAGACCACTTGTCTCTTCTTGGCCTGTAAATGTTTCTTCAGCATTTACTTTGAAACACTCTTAGCAAAATACAAGTAGCTTTTAGGTGGCAAAGAGTTAAGTGTCAGCACAGAGCTTAAGGAGTTAAACAGACACAGATCAAAATACTTCAGTGTCTAGAGGGATGTGTTTAAATGAACACTGCAAGGTTGGCAGGCCTCCAAATTAGCATAGTTTAAAGAATTCAAGGTACATTTAATTGGATCCTTCTAATCCCTTTTCCCTCAGAATGAGCATTTTAACAGTTTAATTCCTTTTGCAACCCCCACACATCCCTTACTCCAGTGGCCCATCTAAAATAAATACTGTAAACTATAAAAGGCCTAGACAAGTTCTAGCTGAAGTCAGTGGCAACAGGATGGAGTCCCAAATGCTCCACTCAGTTGGATTTGGTGTTTGAAATCATGGAGCAGGTCACGTAGGGCTAATCATAGCATCACAGAATGGTTCAGGTTGGAAGGGACCT
>NW_009970689.1:0-5959 GCF_000747805.2 Chaetura pelagica | reverse complement strand
TTTTTTTTTTTCCTTTCAACTCCTTGTTTCTCACTAACCAGACGAAGCTGAAAAAATCTGGGTCAAGATTACTCATCCTGTCACAGCCCAGCCTCATGCCAGTGGCACAGGCACTCCTGGCTCATGTATGAGCTTCCAAGTGCTTTGTATGGGAAGGGAATGTGGCTGCATCCCACGGTGTGGTGTGGGGGGAGCAAAGCCCTACACACACTGCTGCACACAGAGCTTCTGCACCTACCTACAGAATGTGCTCAAGCCAGTGTCAATAATGCAGGTGATCAGGGAGGAAACAATTATTATCCTTAATCCTTGTAGGGCAAAGCTACCAGCTAGTGCTGGGGGGAGGCCCACTTTGTTGCAGCTCTGTATTATCCCCATTTCAGATCTTTGCTAGCACATGCTACTGCTCCTGAATGGTTTAAAGTGTGGTAGTCATTGGTGGACAGGTGAGTTCAGGATTTTTGGGCTAAGTGACTATATAAACTTAAAAGAAATTGCAAAGCTATCCTAGGTACTTTATCATCCCATCACCACAACACTTGACATTGCTGGGAAACTTTCAGGATTTCAGATTGTTACTGTCTCTACAGCTTGGTGAAGGAATTACTGGAGTGAGGTAGGAATATGGGCACATCTTCCAACTGACCAATTTTCCTTGGAAACTGAGAGAAAAATCAGTGTAGATTCACTGCTCTGCTAAAAGAGGGAGAATGAATATTCTCTTGGCATTTCAGCACGCACTTCCAGGACAACTGGGATTTCTTTTCCAAGCTCTATTGACAGAGATTTTAAATTGTTGTTGTCTAAGATTTTTCTCACCTGTACCAAAAGCTAGATGGTTCAGATCTGTTTACTTGGCTGTCATGAATGGGCCACTTGTTCTTAACTAAGCAATCTCTGTCTCAGCATGCTTGTTTTAAGCTTGTGCTTAGGGTAAAACATAAAACTGAGGAATGCACAATCCTTTTCCTCCTTTTCTTCAAAGCTGGGGACTGTTTTTCACTTTGTACTTGCCTATACTCCTCTGTTTAGGAGCACAGATAGTGCTGCTGACTTGACCAGTTACTCATATGGTTAATGTTATACATGTGCCCAGGAGCCTTGCTGATTTGTGGCCTAAGGTCACATCTATTAAAGTGCATAACAAAACACTAAAACCTCTCCTACTTATCCAAACCCTGTTAATCTAAACTACTTTCATGTCTCTGTTCCATTTGGCTAATCAAGCTTTCAGTAGAGTTGCTCTGTAAGGATAAATACCAAAATCAGCTGAAGTCTGCCCTCAACAAAGTACTTCTGGCTCCCAGTGCCTTTAATGAGAGCCCCGAGTGTGTATCTGAGGTTGGAATTTGGCTCTAATGGAAGGTGGATTTTTCAAATCTTCTGTGAAGTGCTTCACAAAATAAAGGGTTTCAGTTTTTATACCCACACATGATATTATACTTACAGTTACCTTTGGCTGAACGACTCTTGGAATTTCTTGCTATCACATCCAAAAAAATGACACATTGAATTGCATATCAGCTGCGTATGTAAGAAAAGATTGTACTGTAAGACAACATAGGGTTGTCAAGGTTTGCATTGAAAATGCTGCTTGGATTGTCCCTTGTGTCTCAATTTCAGTTCAGTTTTGCTCTTAGACTGTTTTTGTGTGTGTTTCATTTGCTTTTTAGTAACCTTGGGGATAGCAGCATCTCTGACGTTCTAGATCTCTTGTCAGCTGTGGAAAAAATGGAAAGACAGCCAATTGTTTAAAAAGAATAGGAGTTTAGTTTTCTTGTCAAGGAATGAGTTTACATTGACAATGGAGGCTTGATAGATACTCACAGATCACAGAAAAAATATATCTAACTCTTGAACTATGAAAAAAACCAGTTAAAAATGTATTAATTCTGCTAATAAGTACAAACAAGGTGTGCTCAGATGTGGACCTACAATGACAAAATGCTGACAGTGAGGAAAAAAAATCTTGTGCCTGTGGCTCAAAAGAATCTCTGTGCATTCAGTAGCTGAGTATATCTCATATCCTGAGATCTGCAGGAGCTGAAACAGTACTAACAGATAGGGCCTCACTCCTGCAAAGCAGTACTCAAGCTTTTCCTTAGAAAATAAATTATGAGAAATGTCTAGGATGAATGGAGTGAATTCCTCTCTGGACAGATTTATCTCTTCTCACGGACTTCAGAAGGGAGATTGGTGGCTACTTTAGACTAGGCACATCACTTGAAAGGGTTTAAAATGAATGGGGTAAATCTCAGCCAAGCTGTCTGGCTGTGTGCTGAAGCTGCTTTCCGAGAGCTGTGTCTTCAGCACCCAAGGGAGAAATACCCAGGCAGTGATTGCTGCAGAACCCAGAGGGACTTGGGTGCTCCTCCCAAAGATGCTGAGTCACTTGCTGTTGTGTCTCAGACTCTTCTCTGTCACTGTTCCCTGCCATGAGATGCCCACATTCACACTAGTAAACCCTCTTATACTACAGGAAGGATCCGTAGGAGTGGTCCTATAGGATCAACGGCTGTATCAGCCCCTATCCCACCAACAGAGGTTTTGCAACTGAATGTTGACCCACCTTGGAGAGACCACTTTTGCCACCGTTTCTCCTACACCAGGCACTCTTTGGGGAAGGAGGTAATTATTTTGCAGTTTTGGATGGAGGGTGACTCAGCCATACCCCTGTCTGCATCTCCTCCCATGTAGGACAAGGTGCATTGAAACACCCTGTCATGTTACCCAAGATCCATGGATGGAGATTAGTTCCAGCATTGCATGGAGTGAGTAATTCTGAAGCACCAGAGAAACCTCAGTATCTCTGCTAAACCTCAGCTCCTAACTTAACTCTTTCTGAGTCAGAAATTTCCTTTTTAGGTCCAGTGGGTGCTGATGTTCAGTGCCCTCAATGAGTATCTTGGCTCCAAGTCTAAAAAGCTTTTGCAAATTGTACCTAATATTTTTAAGGACTCAGACAAGGTGGGATTACTAAGGAATTCTAGTGCTTGATACCTACTGAGGCTTTTAAAAATGGAAATAATTTAAAGAGCTGCACAATCTCAGTCTCCTCGTGTTGAAGGTGCTCTGCTAATTTCTCAGTGAGACAGTGTTTCCTTTCTCAGTGGGACTATGCCCTAATCTCACTATGTGATCTGATTTCTCAGTAAGAATTAATTTTCAGATCTGACCTTTTTATGAGTCCAGGGACTCAGAGGGATTTAAGCTTCTAATCTTCAATGCAAGCTAAGTGTGTAAATGCTTTTGGTAATCTGGGCAAGAGTCAAAGTTTAGTTGGCTTTGTGGCAAGCTCTCATCATGCCATTATTTGGACCACAAACATTCATTTGCTTGTTTTAATGGATATTTTATGTGGGAAGCATTTTATTTCTGGTAAAAGCTTCCTACCTAACACAGCTTTTGGGTTAGAATCAAACAGACCCAACAATGTGTATTCATAGTTGACACTTAAAACACAAATTCATCCTTTTTCACTGAAGGTAAAAGTTATTCATCCTTTTAATGGACAGATTCTTCTGATTTTGGAAAGAGATTAAGACAATAATTTTATAGATTTATTTTTTGCCTTCAATACTAGCACAACCTTCCTCCCTTTCCAAATTCTTCCTGTCATCATAGCAAACCAGTGCTGCTGATTTAGTGAACAGGATTGAGGGAGACAAGCAATCCAGCATGTTGAATTTGAACCTTGACCTTCCCTTTGCATTGTTGCACAACTTCTTAGTTTTTCTAATCAAAAAGCATTTGCCCTCCCCCTCGTTTCCCAAATCAGCACAAACTAGAAATGTAGAGGGACGGGGTCGTTTTGGAAATGATCAGGAAAAGACACCTGTACATTTCTCTGGTTTGGCTCTGTGTTAGGTATTTCTGATGGATCTGAAATCTGGTATTAGTTGCATTGTTCTTCAAATATCAAGACAAGACTAAATTCCTTAAAATTCCCGTTGTGTTTAAACACTGGAACATGTCCAAACACATGATTTCTCATTTGCTGTCTTCATCAATACTGAGCCTTTGACTTACAATTCATGATTAATTGAGATGGACAAGACATCATCTGCATTTTAGCTCCACAACAGCTAAATTCAGAGAGACTTCTAGTGTGGTTGTGCACGTCGTGAAAGGCCACAATGCTCTTGCTAGAGCTGTGGTGTGTTTAATGCTTGCTAGTCTTCTGTTAGGTCATACAGTGGGAAAAAGTACAAGAACAACAAACTTGTTAGTCTACTAATTGCAGGCTTGTTAAATGATATTCCATTTCTGGGTGTTTTTTTTCTCCTCTCCATTGCTCTGATTAATGACTTTTCAAAACAAATACAAAAAATCTTCTGTAAAAAAATAAATAAATCAGACTTGCACCTGAAAGATCTTTTACTGGATTTTTCTCATGCAAATCGTGTGTTTGAATATGTAGCTGAAAACACCACTGATGTATCCTATTTGATTTCTTTGTTCAAGTGATATCCAGCTCCTCAGAAAATCATCAGCTCTAATGTGACTTCAGGGTGCCCTGAATTTCACCTTTCTTCTTCCCTTTATAGCTGTAAGTTTTGTTTTATAACTGCAAATTTTGTTTCTTATGTTCTTTCACCACAAGTGTTGCCTCAGTAGTTAGGACGTTTCCCTTCCCTATGCTGTGTGATAGGAACCTGAACGTCAGGGACAAGTTTCCTATAGACTTTGAGGACTTGTGGATAGACCTAACACAGCAGGAACCCTCAAAACTCTTGTTTCAGTGGAAATAAATAATTCTGCTTTTGGTATTTCATGAGAGAGGGCTTTTGTGAAACCAGCTATGTTATCTTTTTGGTTCAGATGTGTTTTTAAGAGCCTTGAGGATTTTGATAGCAAGTACTTAATAAGCAGCATTTATTATTATTTTATCTGGACACCTAACATGTAAAATAACAGAATTTTGTGTTACTCTTTTTCAGTCATGTCAGACTATATTACAAAAAGCACCATCCAGCAACACTGCTGAGCCATCAGGGAGCTCCTCAGCAAGGCCATGGTTGCCTGGGAAGAAAGTATTTAAGAAGTTATTTCTTTCTATTTGAAGCTTTTTGCTTCTGGATTACCAGGTCAGATTCAGGTTTTTCTACACTGGGTGAAAGTAATTACTAGAGTTGTTTGAAATTGGGGAGTTTTTGCAAAGAAGACCTCACATTTACATTGGAGAACCTTTGGAGCACCCTCTCGGGTGCACTTTCTGCCCTCTGCCACCACACACTGCACAGACAACTCGCCACATCCCGACTCTCTGGGCATCTCTGCTTAAGTGCAAAATACCCCTTCAATTTCACCGAAAGCCCAGATTTCCCAGGTCAAGAATCTCCAGTGTTGCTACTTCAAAATAAAATCTTTTTGCTCACGATCAACCTGAAGTTGTTTCTTGCAGGATGGACTCAGTTTTGAAGCAGAAGTCAAATCCTCTCGCAACTTTGCTTTCAAAAGGCATTTCATTATGACTCTAAAATGAAGTAGAGGAATTTAATTAGAAAAATGGCTTTGATCAGAGGTTGGACTAAACCCTAGTCTGTGTTGTCATATGCTTTCCTCCCTGCTAGTGGTCTCTGAGCAGATCATTGGAAGGTTCTCCATAGATTGTACTTCATGGAAGTCATATATGTGCATCTGAAATATAATCAGAGAGAACTGGAAGCTGATCTTTGCCCTGCAAAGACATCGTTGCTCTTTGAAACATACACAGTTGTTGTTGTGGAAAGGCGTAACACTGAGCAGCTGAAAACAACAAGGGAGAGCTCCAGAAGTTATCACTGCAACAGCAAAGACACAAGTTGGCAGCTTTTTTCCAGCTACACTGCTCCAGCAGGTCTGCAATCTAACAAGTCATTTACCCCTTGTAGCTTTACCATTCCATAAGAAATGACTCACAGATGAAATTGGTCAGTTTGCCATGGAAGGATGACATTTATGGGCAGAAACTCTTTTT
>NW_009970688.1:0-6595 GCF_000747805.2 Chaetura pelagica | reverse complement strand
TCTCTGTGCAGGCTTAGTGAGTGAAGCCTTAGTAAGCAGTCACATAGTCCTGTACAAGTATCATGATGGAGCACAGCACTTTCTTTTCAGAAGAGTGCTTCCTAGTATTAGGATAAACTTACACAAAATAGAAAAATTAAAGACAACTTTGAAATAAATCCTGAAATGCAGCTAGAGGGATCTTGGATTAAAAACCTCTTGTGTGCTGCTTTATGAACAAACAACTTCATCTATGATAGATTGTGTGCCCCAAGCGTACATAACAAGGCAATTAAGAGAAAGCACAGTCAATGAAATAATATTGTATTATCTTTTTGTTTCTCATAAGTCCTGTATCTCCTTTCCACTGCCAGTTTGCTGTAAATTGCACCTTGTCATTAATAGGATTATTGATAACTCTGCCCAACGCAGCTTCTGCAGCATGTACTGTTTGCTAAATGCCTCCTTCATCATTAAAAAGTGTTACTAATATGCTTTAAACATAAATCTTGTGCAGTGTTAATGCTCTAGAGCTCTGCAGCTGGCTAAAGCTGGAAGACAGGGACACGTGCCTGCTTTGGGCTGCAGTGTCTCAAGCTGTTTGAATTTTTTTCAAGTCTGTAAACTCTTAAAAGTGAATTTGCCCTTTCCCCCCTGGGGCAAATTCAGGGTGAATTCCACCCTGGATAATTCAGCTTGTGCTGTGATTGTTCACCAGACAGCTCACATTTCTCTTGATCTCACCCTCTCACTCTGCTTGTTTGGAGGCAACAGCTCTGGTGCAGGTAGCCCCAGGTTGTACTGCTGGTTTTGGCTCTTTGGAGCCCTGCAGCTTGGGAAGCGGCATTGTGGGTGGTTTGCACTGGCCTTGGCCATGGGGATGTGGTGATAGGCAGGTCCAAAGTCTGATGGCCTCTGGGAAGTCAGCTGAAGGAGCTGGGTTCACATCTAGCACGGAAAAGAAGCTGATTTCCTGCCAGCAAGGCTGTCAGCAGTGTGGTGAGCTTGTCGCACACTGTCCCTCAGCCCACACCCAGGATGGGTTGCTGCAGAGCCCAGGCTCATTTCAGGCTAAAAGACAGTATTGTGGCTGGAAGTTTCTCCAAACCACTCAGCTTTGCTGAGTAGGATCCTGTCTCTGAAGTTTGGGTTGTTTCACCCAGCTCCTTCCTGTGCCTTTGTCATTCTGCATCGTGCAGTGTATCGCCTTGGTACCTGCAGCATGGCTGTGTTGAGCAAAGAGCAGGCAGTGCTGTGTCTTCTCTGCCCTTTGACAGATTTTCATATCCTCCTTGCATGTCCCTTCTGCTGAATGGGATTGATAGTGGAGGTGCCATTGTGCATCAATCCACTTTATTTGGAAAAACTGTGTTGCAGAGCTATCCTGGGCAACTCTACTCCTGCCAGGCACTACTTTATTGTCAGTAAGTCTGAAGGCTGCAGAAAGATCTGAAGGAAGGAGAATAGATGATTCTCCCATCTTTGGTGAGACCCAGAGATCATCTGTCATTGCTTTTTCAGTCCCACTTCCAGCTTGAATTTGAATTGTTGTCTAGAACACCAGACACCTTTAAGAGATCGCTGCCCTTCCTTGTGTGCCTGGTCTCTGTAGCATTTGTAGTGCTCAGTCCAGCTCAGGCTGAAATAACCCAAAGGAATTTAATCATATCTGTGAGACATGATTTATTATTATTTGATGGAGCTGTGTGGTATCAATCTGGAGGTGTAGCAAGGCACGAACAGACTTGTCTTGGTACCATCCTGACATTTCGGCATGTTAACTGATTGCAGGCTGAGCAAGGACAGTGCAGAGTAATTCCCTGGAATTTTCATTAGCGAGGCAGTAACGTTCAGATGTCTTTGAAGCCTGGGACTTGCACGGACTTAGAGCAGTGAGTGCTACTCATTCTTTTGTGGCCCCTTCTCTAGCTCATGTCAAACAATGATTTGGGACAGCCTGCCCAGTCATTTAGAAGATAAGCATTCTCTCAAAGCAGCAGTTTGTCAGACTGTAATTTTAAAATTACATTATGTTTTGCTAGGACTTGGCAGAACTTCTCCTGGGCCTAGGCTTTTAAAATAATAGCCTAAAAACCTTCATTCCTGGTGCAACTGAAAACAAACAGAAGAAGGAAGAGCAATTTGAAATAGACTGCTTTTTTTGGAGTTTTTATTTTTTTTAAGAGAATGTTGTTTGAAACTCTTGCTTTTGAAGATGTATTCCCACACTGAGTCGCATCCAAAGTTCATACAGAGAAGCCTGGCTGGTGTTTTAGAGGTCGATATTTGTTGCCTGCTTTAGAGGAGCTGCTAGTGCACAGCAGCAGGGTCTTGCAGAGGAGGGCTACAGGCATGCCCTGAGATAAATTGATTCAAAAGGTAGGCACTGCCTCTTTGCTGCTTTCCTTTCTCCCCCACCTTGGGTTCACTGCTGGTGTGATTACAGCCCACGCTGGGCTGGGATTGCCATCTTTTGCTGGGTGACAAGAGCAAGTATTTTTGCCTTCAGAGAGACTGAAGGTTTCTCTATTGTGTGTCACTGCTGTCTGGGGAGCACGTAACTTCATGTCACCTCTGACAAACACAGCATTAGAAATAAGCCTGTTATGGGTTAAGAGCCTCTATCTCGAGGTGATGTGGCTGTTATGCTACTAAATGTCATTTTAACTTACAGTCTCACTCTAGCCTGATTTCTCAGTGCTTCAGTCAGTGATCATCTGGTTCTGTTACTGCTGCTCACAGAGTGAGTGAGCGAGTGTGTAACTCAGCACGAGTAGAGACACCCACCTGCAGTCATAGTGCACAGCTACACTGAGCCCCATTAGTCAAGAGTTGGCCTGGTTACAAGTGAGAGTAAAATGCACACTCCATTACTGCATCTCTCTCTTCTCTATGTGTGTTTAATTTTGTGAACAAAGGGTGGGGAATTAAGAGACACCTCTCTGATACATTTGCTGCCGTTTTGAGCCTACCCAGGTCTGGGAGAGCAATTGTATTTTAATCAGTTCTGTGAGTCATCATGAAAAATGCCAGCTCAGGTTTGGTTGCTGAGTTTGTATTGTTGCTGATGTGCGAGACATGAAGTAGAAAGAACACAATGTGGTATTTAGCTGCAAGACTGAGCCCAAGATGCTGACAATTTGAAAAAGCTTGGTTTTGACTTTGCATGCCAAACAAACTTACTGTAGGAAGAACATGTTTGCCACACAGTGATGTAATTTTTGTAGAGTCACTTCACAGATAGTGCTCACAGCTCAGCAGAAGGCTTGCACTGAATACAAAGACCTCTTTGAGATTCTTTTAAGTCACCTGGTTGGAAGAAAGTCAGTAGTGATGTGATGGCAAAATGCATGCAGAGAGCAAAACTACTCATCTGGGAAAATTCCTGTCTGAACTCACTTGTGGATCAAAAGTGTCATTGAACTGCCTAGAGAAGGTGAAAAATATCAAACATTCACAGGTGTCAGAGAGAAAAACAATCACAGAATTCTAGAGAGGATGGAGACAAGGCACAGGTCCTCAACCTTTCCTTGTGGGAAGGTCATTTGGAAACTGGAAACTCCTGGAGTTTTATTGAGATGGGCACTGAATATGATAGGCTGAGCTCTGGAATAACCTCTTGACTCTGGCTTCTCATGGCGAGTGGTGTGGCAGTGAAGCAGAATGAAGAGCCAATGTAACATGAAAAGAGATGCTTTAGAAGTAGAGGATTTTGGAATTTCAGAATTGAATTCCCACTGAGGAGTCACTTGGCTGATAAAAGGGACTACAGTCCTGGAAAATGTTGGTGAATTGTACCATATTATAAGATGGAAATTTTTTCTTCCCAGGTAATTACATGGAAGCCATCTAAATACTCACTATGGAAGTAAAATTATAAGCAAGAAAGCAGTTATATATTTATTAATGACAGATACAGACGTAATAATGCTCTAGACAAGAAAGAGTAATACTGGTCATTAGTATGGTAAAAATGTCATAATGTGCTAAATAACTTAATTTCCCAGACATTTCTGGACTTGGCCAACACAAAAGATCTCACTGAAATGCTGACAAAACATACTGAGATAATCTTGGTCAATATTCTCCTTTTTGACAAAACAGATTCTAATAAAGTTTTGCATTTGATTGCTTAGCCCAATGAAAGGCTTTTAGTGGTCTTTCCTTTTCGTACTGTTTCTTAGGCTGTAGCAATATTGCCAACCAGTCCAGAGCAGGAAGGGAAGGAGTATTTTGTCTTGGCCTTGGCAGGAAGGTTGGAACACAGATCTAGCCTAAGTGTGGTGGCACTTTCAGGGACCAGCTGGGAGGATTATTGAATGTACAGAATAGAAGTGAATGGGTCACCTGCCATGGCTGTAGACATGTATTGCTTTTGATGTTAGCAGAGTAAGTAAATAGCCCCTAGAGCTGTGCTTTTGGACACTGCAGCTTTCTTGCAGTTTGATCTGCTAAAACATTTTGAAGAACCTAAATACCCAGAGTCTGTCTAAAGCTGAATTACATCTTGTCCTGTTCTTGTAGCATAATGTGGTTGAGCAATCACTGAGGTTTTTTTTTCTTCACTGACCATTAAAAAGCATCCACTTCCACCATGTTGTTTTAAAGTCTGAGTATTTCATTTTTGTGGATATTTTAAGCAGGGATCCTTGAAATCCCTAAAAAACCAGCTTGTTTCTCTGAGTCCCAGGCACGTCTGCTACAAACACTGTAAATGTCATAAGAAGCAATTTCACTGTACAGGCTGCTCAAAACAGACATATTGATGTTATTTAGCCTTCACTTGCCAAGTTGAGCATTAGGATTGTGTTTTCACATGTGAAGAAGCTATCAGCTTTACAGATAGCCATATTTTCATAAGCTGCATTTGGCTGTCACACCTTCTCCTGTAGTCTTTTGATATAACAAGTCTCAGTTATATATGCTCCTGGCCTATAAACTGATATCCCTGAAGAGTTCCTGATTATGCTTCCATTAAGTTTTGCTCTCCTCCTTTTCCCTCAGGGAGGTAACAAGTAGTCTTCATCAGGGGTTTCCAGCTGGTTCCCTCCTAAATAGATTCTCTTTGTCGTTTTGTGTGTCACTAAGGAAATACTGACTGTGAAATTTCAGCACCATCTAAAAGTACAGCAGGGACTGCTGAAATGGAGATTTGAAAATCTGAAATGCAAGGAAAGCATCCTGGGCTGAAAGTGTCATCCCAAAGAACAGAGTACCCATACATCATATCTAAAGCATGCTGTCATAGTGCAACCATGAGAAGGGGCATCACTGTTCACAGGTGGTGTTGAGAACTTTGGCAAAGGCTTGTGTTTTCTGGTCTAATCAGCATTGCTTACAAACCAACATTCAAACCCATACCTTGGTTGCATTGAATGCTGCACACTTCATAATCTTTCTCACTTCCACAGTTTTTCCTTTATGAAGTTCAAACTGTTTCTTATTCAGATCTCGTGCCCTGTGTCCATCATAGAGCTGCAGGTGGGGACATCACAGCAAAGCATTTAGGAATTGAATCTTCATCGGCCCTGTGTCCTTCCTTCTGCTAACTCCTGAAACAGTAGATGTTTGTGTGAGTACAAACTGAGTCCTATTTCCAAGGAGTGGGTCTGTGCAGGGTGTTTTGCACTGGGAACCCATCCATGTAAGTTTTGGACACACTGCTCATGTCTTGACCACTAATCTTTAATATTATTTAAATTCTATATAGTACTGAAATAGCCTTTGAAACCTCTCCTATTGCATATTCCAACTTGTTTTATATCCAGTTGACAATGGGCTCTATGTTTCAAGTAGTTATTGCCTTAAATTGAGCATCAACCACTATTTGCTTGTTTCTTTCAATATTCTTTGTTTGAAACAGGCTGCTAGCTCAGCTGCTTTAGAATTACTCAAGCTGAAATTATTATTTAGCTGAATAAACATTTCAAGACAAGTTGCACATTTCTGGTTTTGGTATTAGCACTCCTAGAAAATTTGCAAATATCAGAGACTTAATTTTTAAATGCAATATGTAACCTTGCTGCTGTAAATATTTATGTGAGCAACCAGTTGTATCTGGGAAGCAGAGGTGACTCCCCTTATCCTCATGAAGCAGAAGCATACTTTTTGAATAGTCATACTGATGTGAAGGGCTTGTTGAGTTTGTGGCCACTGAACAGAAATAAGATGGTTAGAATATGGCCCAGCTATGATGCAATGCCAGACCTAATCTGAGCATGAGATTTATCCAGTTTCCCAAGTGGAGTGGAAAGTCAAGGGTTTTCTTCAATTGCATGTGTAAATCTACAGGCTGGAGGGATTACAGGTGACATTAGACTCTTCCTTTTGCAGATCCCACATATTTGCATAGCTGTACATGTGTAATTTCAGCAGAAATTCCCCTACAGTGTTTAAAGTCCTGTTGTGTATGTCTCTGTCTGTGCAGGTCTGGAGTCTTAGAAGATTAAGTAAGGGTGAGACATTTAGCCACAGGGTAACAACTGTGGTGTACACTCCAATTTTGTTTTGGGTAGTTTGTTGTATTATTAAAATAGTACCATTTCGTAACAGTGGTAGTTGCTGCTTTAAAAACCTTCCTGTTGCTTAAGCAATATGCAAAGTGAATGAATGAATG
>NW_009970687.1:0-6584 GCF_000747805.2 Chaetura pelagica | reverse complement strand
ACTGATCTCCTCTTACTTGCTGAAAGTAGAAAAGAGAAAAGCATTTAGTATCTTTAGTAGCCCAGGCACTGATGAATTGCATCCCATAATGCTTTCTAATGTATCTTCTAGAATGCCTTATAAATCATGTGTGGGCTTTTTCTCTTTAAATGCTACTTTATCAACTCTCAATTGCTCAACTTTCAAAATACAGGCAGACAATTAGGGTCTGAGTGGCTGGGGTTTCTCTTCCTTCTGAGGGCCTTGATTCAGTTCAGTATTCAGGTGCGTGCAAAGCCCTGAAGCAGGTGTGCAATCCCATTAAAGATGTGTGCATAAACACCTTTGTGAACGGAGACCATTTTTGATCTTTCAAAACACTCTGACATTTGGTGTGTGTTAGAAAATCACCCTGCAGGAAAAAGGTCACACAAAGAAACAAGTAGAAAGAGGAAGCACATTTACAAAGACAGAAAAAGTAACTAACAGGGCCTTGGCCACTCAAGCGTTATCTACCCTTCCATGATGTTCATTTTTATTTATTTCAGCCTCCTGAGCACGGCCACTCCTTCTCCCAAGTGAGGTTTTTTTCAGCCCTATGTTTTCAAACCTAGAAAACTCTTCAAACTTGGGCCTATTTGCAACATCTTGTGAGGAATATCTTGCAAAACCTTTTTCAAGCATGAGCTACACCTTGCATTCATTCAAGCACAGCTGCGCACAAGGTTTTGAAACAGATTTGGAAATATAAAGTGATAGTGGAAAATTTTGTAACTCTGGTAGAAAGCAAGGTTCAGCAAAACATTGATAATTATGGGGTTTTGCAGAAGCTGTCATTCAGGTTGAATAGAGATTAAATAACTGCTTTTATTGCCCATTCCTTTGGCCAAATTTTTTTAAAGATGTGGGAAATAAGACTGAAGAGGTATGTAAAACAGCAATAGAGCAAGTCTGTATCTGAGCCAGGAAACCATGTTCAGGATGTCTTTTGTTGTTACCCCTCTTCCCACCTGCTGATGAAAGAAAGCAGAGCACTACATCTCAGCTAGTATTTGGATCCATTTTAAATTGCCACCAAACGATGAGTTGCCCTTCCGAATTACACTAGTAAAAGTTTATTCTGAAAATATTATTAAGTTACATTTCATATGTGGTTATTATAACTTAAAATTATATTCTGAATTTCTGTATAGGCATATTTTGAGGGTCTCCTTATTTTTCTCTCCAAAAAAAAAATGTTATTAATGGAATCAGAATCATAAATGGAACAGGTTATTAGAGCACTCAGTCCATCTCCAATCAAGAGGAAAGGCTAATAAGCATAAGCCAAATTTTTAATAAATAGTCACTATTATAGTCATAATGATGCAGAAAATTGTAACCAAAGCAAGTCCATGTGTACCATACAGTAGTCACTTTCCTAACATGGATTTAAAGAGATTTGTAGGATCCCTGTCTAAAAACTCTGTCCTGGCTTTTGAGCTAATGTGTGTGTGATTTTCCAGGTTCTGATAGAAATCATGTCTCCTTCAGATATTATATTCTTTTCCTGTCAGA
Organism: Chaetura pelagica; assembly: GCF_000747805.2. Taxonomy (NCBI): domain Eukaryota; kingdom Metazoa; phylum Chordata; class Aves; order Apodiformes; family Apodidae; genus Chaetura; species Chaetura pelagica. Next base: position 5,048 of record NW_009970687.1, on the reverse strand, counting down.
ATTATTTCTGGGGCTTTGAAGACCAACATTAAATGGATTTGAAAATATTTCCAGAAACTGACTTTAAACTGAATTATGTACTCTTCAGTATGTGACTAGATGGAGCCAAAACTTGCTTATAATCTAGTTCAGCAAGTACGCTTGTCATACTTGCAAAGCAGAACCATGATGTTTGAGTTCCTCATGGGGGCTATGCCTGTTGGAGCAGCCCATCACACCATGGCTGCAGAGTTACTGATCCCTGTGCCAATGTCACTTGGTCCTCCTAAGATTTTTGGTGGCTTCTCCAGATGCAAAGCCTTAAGGGTACCAGCAGTTTTAGTCACCATGATTCAAAACCAATTTCCCAAGAATAAGCAATGTTCTTACAATGAAAAGGAGAGGGGAAACCAAGGAAATGGGATTGCTCAGCATAGTTCAAGAATAAGGTGCAGCTTTTTGGAGCACATCTGTCCAAAGTAAACTTCCCTGTGAAGCAAATCTGCTTTCCTGCTCAGTTAGTGCTGAAAGGATTTACATTTAATGGGAACAATGAATAATCCTCCTCGTTCTTCACTCCTCCTGTCAATGAGCTCATGTACTATGCAGGACTTAAAGTTTATCACAAAATGCTAGAGGATCAGGGGACTGCAGGGATAAAGTGACTGTCAAGTTCTGCTACATCTGGCTACGGTGATGTTACTCTGTGACATTAGCCACACACAGCTGGATGCACAGAGGTCTGTTGACATTCCACTAGAGTAGAGAAACTGCCTTCCTTAATTTCTGTAGCTCTAAACTCCTTCATTGGGCAACATCTAATACATCTTTGATGCTCTTCATGCTATCAGAGCAGTTCTTTGCAGATAATATCCTTGTCATAACTGACATGCTGGATAGCATGTTTAACAGATAAAACATTACAACAGCATCACAGAAGCTGAACGTGTTCCCCTTCCTCTTCTACCTGACATATTCTTCAAACACTAATTTCCACTTAAAAAACAAAATAAAATAAAGTGATTTTTCCAAGCTAATCCTCCCATGGTGAAAAGGAAGCCATTGATCAGGGCAGTAAAGAGCCCTGTGACAGCAGTATCCCATAGGACCTCAAGGTGCTAAAACATCTGCAGTCCTTTGCCCCATGTGGCAAAGTCAGCCTCTCTCCTGCTGAGCATCAACACTGCCAGTGATCCACTGAACACAGCACAAATAAAGGAGGAAGTCAGGGAAATGAAAAATTAGGAGGGAGGACAAGGAAAACGTCAATATTCTCAGCACCATTCCCTAAATAAAAGACAAGGAAGAATAACAATCAGCTGTAAAAGCTAGACCACCCTGGAAGGAAAACAAATATGTGAATTATGTATTCAAAACATCAGATCTTTGATAGAAAAATGATAAGTCTGATAAAGAAAAAAGCTTTTAAAAAATATATGTATGTTTATGTAAGCAGAAGAGCCTGAAGAACCCCTCATAGCAAATTAAAGTTGTATAGTGATATTGGCACTATTAAGTTCCTTCATTAATTTAATCTTCTTTGTATTTTCTGTACAGATTTTTTCTTTAAATTACAAATTTATTCATTTATAATATTGTAAGCACTGGAAAATATGTTATGTTTCACCTAAAATATTAATAATGTTCTCAGTTTGAAAAATTTGGTCTCCTGTGCCCCTATGTTCAGTTATAATATCCACAGTTAAAAATGTCCTCAAGAGTATGAAAAAAGTTGCTAGGTTGAAAAAAATATTCTACACTGAGCGTAGAGAATTTGTTCAAACAAACATATAACAGAAAGCAAAAGTATGACTCAAGGGCTGTGATTTAGAAAATCAATAGAAAAAATTCAGGTAGAAGACATGAAGAATTACAAAGTTATAAACAACAGATTGGAAATACGGGTGAGATCTCAGAATAAAAACAAATCTTAAGCAATCTTGTCAAGTAGACAGGTACAGATGATACAGAAATCTTAACTGCAAAGCGTTAATATTTGGGGTAATATTTTTTTCAGAAATGTGTGTTATTAAGAAAATTGAACCATCTCAAGGAGGAAGCACAGTTACCCACTGAGTATTAGAAAAAAATAGCTTGATAGAGAATATGAAATGCTGAGGAAAAAAGTGAAATGTGAGTCATTACATCAGCAGAAAAATGTAAACTTACAAACTGCATGAATTCATGCTGACTTGAAATTGGAAAATATCTGAACATGGTTGTTCTATTTTCAAGTGATTATGAAAGACCCTACAGTATAAGGCAAAAGAGGTGCTAAAGGATGCAGGCCACTAGTTACTGAAGCTGTCAAGATGACATGGGAGATGCAGAAGTCACAAGAGTCGACCTGGAAAGACCCTAAGGATTCAGTAGAACATGCAAACATCTGTCACCCAAACACCTCCAGGTAAAGTCTTTCTAGAGTCCTCCAATCTCAGTAATGCCATGCAATTTTATATTGCATGATCACAAAGTGAAACAAAGTTTGATTTTAAAGTCTCCATTAGCTGATGTTCCAGTGTCAGAAAATTTTTGCACGTAATATCTCAGTTCTTCATATCTCCTAATACATTAATGGCCTCTTAATAGCACCAGTTTTGAGCAGTTCTGCATACTATAAACTCTTAAATTGAGAAAATCCTGGATTAGTATCAGGGCACAGAGGTAGATTTTGCTTCATTGGTGTTCAGATGTATATACATGGAAGCTAGATGAAAACCCTGAAGACTGTATAATTCTCTCCATTCAAGGAATGGTGTTGCACTAACCTACACTTTCTCAGAAACTTTCCTAAGACAATTTTGAGTATTTACAACATTTTAAATGATACCTGGCCATGTGTTTTGAGTCAACTACCTTTCCAGCAGTCCATTGTATATTAATATTTTGGCATCTTTAACATTTGGTTAATTGTTATAGCAAGGAGAAATTGCACTGAATTCTGCTACTGCATTTGTTACACATTTCATGCAAGTTATGTCAATGAGTTATTTATACATTGTATTTCCACTAATTATTATGCATGGTCTGATCCTCTAAATGTGACAGTTTGGTTTTGCACCTATTAGGGAGACTGAAATGTCTTAAACAGGACACAAATATTGAATGACTTATATCTGACAATTAAATACCCTTCTTCAACACCAGCTTTAATAAGCAAAAAAATTAATTGTTCTATAATTTTTGAAGCATGCTAGATTTAGCAAGGCAAATTCACTGCCTGTTGTTTGCAACATCTTTTGGAAGATTCTTTTTTTTTAAGATTGAAAAGCTCTGATTTCAAACAGTGTCTGCTGTTGTACAGCTTATATAAATCGATGTTGCTGACTGAGGGTATCTAAATAAGTGGAAGCATGTGACTATTGAGATCTGGCAAACTCAGGTTTTGTTTAATTTTAATCACACTTCATTCTTTTTTACTGCTCCATTTATTCACATCAAAGGATAAGACGATTGAACTGCTCAATATGTCTATCCTTGGTCTTTAGTATAAGCGTTGTAATTGCTTGGTCTCTATTGCTAAGTCCATTATTTAATTGGTGTTATAAAAAGGGGGAGTTTTGGTCTGTGTGTTGTCCCATTTGATTCTGTTTACCTCAAAGAGGGGAGGAGCTACAAGGATGAGACCTGGATTTCAGTCTCTGCATACGCACAGGACAGGGAAGCTCCAAAATATCCAGTGTTAGGAAGCAGTAGGACATGCACATGACTGGGGAATACTCCTACTGGTGTGTAATCCCAGGATGACCCATTCTCTCAGGTTCAGAGAATCAAAGATGAGGAAATCTGTTTCTTCTGTGACAAATGCCAAATAGTAAGTCATTGGAAGGAATATGCTTTGATAGAGCAACATCTAAGACTCTCTTTTGTAACTAGGTCACAAAAGAGTTCGGCAAAACCTCTTGCTTGGTACGAGATTCTCTTCATATTTTTATCTGATGTAGGCAAATAGCATGGTTGATATGATAGAATGTTATAAGGCAAGAAGAAACTCATGAAGCCAAGGTACTGAAAAAACAGTTTCTCAGAGGATGAAAATGATGTGAAAGGTGCTTTCATGAGGGAATTTACCTCAACCTCTAATCCAATATGCTAGTTTGTCCCTGTGATAGCTGAGATTGTTGTTTTGTCAGCTTCTTAACCTCTCAGAGATGGCTGATTCTCACTGCTGACACAAATGAATCCAGTTTATAAAATGGTATGAGATAATTTGGGTTGAAAGATGCTATAGAAATATGATTTTTAAAAATAAATGTTGTGTAAATAATGGGACAGCTTTGATTTACAACTACTTAAGGGGTTTTAAATGTTACTTTCCATACAATCACTTTGACAATTTGGATGCTACAAGACTTAGTAGTCCCAGAGCAATACAAAGCCAGAGGGAGAGAAATTTATAGACCTATGATTTTTGTTTCCTTTTGTTTGAGGATATGGTTCATCAAAATTCACATTTAAAACAAAATGGCTTTTTCCTTAATCAGTCATTTGAGGAAATAAAAGCAACTAAAAGGCACATTGATGTAAAATTTCCTTCTTCCATACTTGAAGTATATCTTGTCTGGGAACTAACAATGAAATGCTGTTATTTTACATGCATTTCAAGCTGTGGCACAGTTATGCAGAGGGGAGCCCAGCAAATTAAACTGATGTCATATTCCCCATAAACAAGTAGTGAGGGGTGAGGTGTCATTTCAGGAATAATTGTGATTGAGTTAAGCTAGGGACAGGCAGTTCAGGTAGTGTAAACTTTGTGTTGAATTTTTTTTTTTTTAAATAGATCTTCTAAATAATGCTGAGTACTAGACTCTTTTCTCTCCTGTAGCAATGGAAGCATCTATATGGACCCTGCATGGATTACCCATAAGGACAGAAGAACAACTATATCCAGTCCAGCTGAAATTTCCTCTCTCCCATCAGCCTGCATCTGACAGCACCTAACATCAGGCACTTAGGGAAGAGGATAAGATTAGGTAAACTATTTGCTGATGTTCTTCCAATCTCCAACAATATGCGGCTCATATTTGAGCCAAAGGTGGTATCTTTATATTTAATGGTCCTCAGTGGAT
>NW_009970686.1:0-6381 GCF_000747805.2 Chaetura pelagica | reverse complement strand
TCTTTCCCCCTCCCCAGCTTTCTGCATTTTTATTTTAGAGCTTCACAAGGGGTATTTAACATAACCATTGCAGTGTGCTCCAGGCAGAACACAAGTGGCCATACAGAGCAGAACAGCATTAGCTCCCAGAGACCACATGGTGGAGTAGATGTTTACAGAATGAGCACTGCATGGTGTACTGACATAATTTTAAATGGTACATGACGGTTAAAGATGTGTTTCTCCATTTTCTGTGTAAACAATGTTAAATAAGAATAAACACAAAGGGATATTTTCTCCTTCTGATGAATACATGCATTTCTCAGAGCTGGTAATAGGCGTTAGAGACACAAGCACCAAGGAGACCACACAACCCCACCTGACATGGGCAGGCTCCCTTCTCTGATCTTGAGGATATATCTCAATTCCAGTATTTAACTCTCCCTACACACCTCGGGTCCCCAGTAATACCAGAAAGATTCCTGGGCATGAAGCAGAATACTGAAAATAAAAATTCAGTTAGGAGAATCACACTCTGCAAGTGTGCCTGGGATGAAAGACTAAGATCCTGTCATTAGCATAACTCATCACTGTGGCTATCATGGGGACTCATCCCCCTCTGCACATTTTCCTGCACAGTGTCCAGTCCAATTTTTCAGTTTTTCAAGGGACAGGGTTTCCAGTGCACACCCTGAGAGGCAAGTCACAGTTTAGCAAAGTTCTCCCATAGGCAGCACGTGTCTGGCCCCATGTGTGGATCTCTGAATGAGCATTCTGCAGGAGTGGGTCTCATCTGTCCTGCCCTAGAAGGTGTTCTCAGGAGTCCAACTCCCAGCTGCACACTGAGTCACACTGGTATATCAGCTTTGTGCACCCAGATGCCTTAACCAAGTTACTGAGAAACACCTACAGCTCTTCTATTTTAAAAACTGATTCATTGTTTGGCCTTTTCAAAACCAAACATATGAGACCAGACACATGAGACAACAACCACAGACAGTGGTTCTTTTCCAACTTTTGGAACCCAAAACATTTCCACTGCTATAGCTGACCCTTCAGAAATTTCACATACATAAGACCACAGTGCAGCATTGTAAGAACTTTCTTTTCTCATGTAGTCCAAAAGCCACATACTATTCATGGATCACAAGCTGTAAACATTGAGAAAGAGAATTTTAACTTCACATTTGCTCAATTTACTTAACTCCCATCTATGTGAGTGGGAGGTGAGTGGGAGTGGCTGTCAACAGGTCTAGTTTCTCTAGGTCCTCCTGGACAGTCTGCCTGACACTTCCACTGTCTCCTTATAAATCTTTCCCTTCAGATAGGCAGACCTTCTTTAAACTATTTGCATTTCTTTGTCATTTTGCATTCCTGGCTTTCGCCTCTCTTGGCAGGTTGGGTGGAGATAAGGTAAACTCATCACAATGGTTCACAGAAAACAAATAATATATACTTAAGCCTTCCTGGTAGCATGGCTCATCTTGAATCATACTTTTGTTCCCACTTCTTCCCCTCCTCAGACTATGCAACTTGTCTGACACACAAGATACCTCACAATTATTAGTGAATATTCCAGCTGCTGTAGAATAAAATTTCCCCACATTACAACGTATAGTTCACATGCCTCCTGGCAGATGAAACTGGCAGATTTGCTTAACCTACTGCCTTGCAGGCAAGATGAAATTAGGGCAATGTTCCCTGTGGACAGGCATTATATGAACACCACCAAAAGATGGTTCAACTTGTACTATCAGACCTATTACACACAAAGCTGCAGTCAAAGGAGCCACCTTTAATGTCACAAAGTTGAGATCTTCAAAGTCTGGATACACCACAGCTTCACATATAGATACAATGTTCATTCAGCCCCAGGTCTGACATTGTTATGACACAGCCTTTAACTACAGGAGCACAGGGGGCGTTTCCACAGGGCTCTTGCTTTATTCTCTGCACAGGATCAACACTGTTCATTAACAAGCAGATTATTCAATATTTTGGCTTTTCCTTATTGTTCAATATGCAGCCCTAGACTTCTGCTTGCTGCATGCTCCTCAAAGCCTGCTCTGAGGGCAGAGCTATTCAGTTCTTCATGGCTTTTCTAAAGTGCTTAGCACTGCAGGAGACAACTGCTTTATAAACACCAATGGACTAATTTTCCCACTAGTACAAGAGGGGATCACATTGTCCCTGATTCATAAAAGAGCAATTGGGACAAAAGCTGACTTACATAAGAGACACCTGCTAATTTGGGCCACTGTATCTGGGAGGCCAAGGACAGGATTTTTGTTTAAGAGAACTTAAACTTACACAGCATTGCTTAGCATCAGCACAGAGGTTTGGCACTTAACCCTGATTTGAGCTGAAGCTGACTGTACTCAAGGCTTCTCCAAATCTCAGCCCAAAATGGCAATGTGAGTGGATAGAATATTAGAAACGCTGACGTTTGTGGAATTAGGATGTTACTATAAAATGGTAAGACATGACTGAACCATGAATGGGTTTGGGGTGTTTTTCATTTCTACTTTGATTCAGCAGTTTTACTTGGCTTTGGATCTCAATACTGCCTCATTCAACTGTGTCTGAGAACCTGCTCTAATTCATGGTGGTTACAGTTAGCACTGTATCTGATCTTGCCCTTATTCTCCTGAAAAGGATTAAATTATTACTCTGCCACGTGACAGGCTATGAGGCTATTTGCATCCAGAACATCACTTAGGCAAAGGCAGAGACGATGCACATGGATCGTTGGTAGGTCATGCTAAAACTCAGCCAGGAGTCCATCTCCATCATCACAAAGGCCTTTTCCTCTTTGATATCTTTAAGTGAGGGTTTGACTTGATACCAAAACTGTCAAGAAGGTGCATGCTGTTCTGGTCAGATGGCAAACAGAAAAGCAACACAGGACTGGCAAGCTGCTGGCTGAATACTGACTAGCAAGGCTGAACTACCCAGGACCAGCGAGCACACTTGCTGGCTTTCTTTTATGACCATGTTTGCTAACAGGCTCTAACACACTTAATGTATTTCTCACTCCTATACACAGCCAGAATATTGATTGTATTCCTGCATAGTCTTGCCAGGGCTGTAACTTATTCAGCCTGCAAATGGCATTTTGGATACATAAGCATCCATCTATTTTGTTTTGTGTGGGAGAGAAGAACCCACAGATTACTCAACCCATGCACATCACCTGCATTCAATCTACCCCCTGCTTCATTACTTAACATTTGAAGTTTTCATCAAAAGTTAGGGTGAGGGATATGCCCATTAGCCAGGCACTCCAACGCAAAGTCCCTTTACCATTACTAAATGACAAATTTACAGTTGTATGAGCAGTCCTGAACAAGACCCCAGGTCTCTAATAGTACAGAAGAGGGGGAAATTGCTTCAGTGATTCACACAGGGTGACAACATGAGACTGTTTAGACCTCTTATGCAACCTAGGAAAAAACTGCAATGTCTCAGTTCTTCTCTTGCAGAAATAATTATATTACTGACCTTCCATGGTGTTTTAAAAGGAAATTCATGAAGGGTTATGCAGTACTTTGGTGCTACATTGATGGGCATATATTAAGCTCCACAGACAGAGATTAAGTGCTTCATGGAATTGCAGACAGGTTTTCTAACAGACCCTGAATTTTGGTGAATTTCCAGCAGGATAACACTACTTCACACTTAAACACTTCTGAAATGTTTGCAAAAGAGTAACAAGATAACCCAGTCCATTTTATGGGAGAAATGGTCAGGGGGTTTGGGTGGAATATGGGGATTGCATGGGGTTGTTGTATCAGTGAACATTTCCTCTTGTTCCATCTACCTCCAGCCCCCTGTAACTAAAGATTTTTTCCTCTCAAATGTGTCTCTATTCTCACTTCAATTTTCAAGGTCATCTGGCCCACTGGGTGTGTTACACATTGCTGTCTAATTAAAGAGAGAAGATTAACCTTATTCTATTAGATTGTTTTAGTACCTGCCAGATGACTAGTCTGTAGCAAAGGGACAATGTGGCCAAGTCAGTTAAAAAAACCCCAACAAATAAACAAAACCCAAACAAAACGACACTAAAAAACCAGACAGTTTTGTCTTTGGAAAGTCCACTAGAAACTCTGAGCATGATGCAAATATTCTTCCCATAATCACTACTATGATAAAATAACAAACATTCCATAACAGAAATAATACCAGGGTCTTGTTTGTTACATAACATTTCAGAAGATGGCAGGCAAGCTGTAAAGCCCTGATCTGTCTCTGATTGCAATCAACAAAAAGCCCAGATGCTTTCTAAGAGACTTAAATCAGGCTCAGATCTTTTCCAAACACTTGATAATTTAAGGGGCAGAGTTTTACCATCTGAGCTTCACTGCCTGGTGTTGCCTCAGCTCAAACAACACAGAGGAGGAACCATTTAATAGTGTGGTGGTCTCTGTTCCACTACCAATTTCTACCTCAAATTACTTATGCTTTATATTTTTCCACCAATCCCATCAGTTAAGCACCCTATATGCCCTAGAAGGCAAGCTACCTGGCTAAGATATATTTCTCATAATACTCCATGACATCTCCTCTTACTAACTCAAAACAATGGATGAGGGGATTTGGTGCCATCACATGAGATATGGGTCAGTTGTCTGATATGGATGCTTGTCCAATGCAGAAGAATAGGAATGTAAAGCACTCAAACTGTAACTTCTATCCATCACTGCAACAAACCAGCAGAATGTGATTTGATATCAAGCCAAGCTGAAACTACACATTTTGATTCCGGAGCACTGAAACATCTCATTGCAATGAATAATGGTACAATGAGAGATTAGTTTGAGAATCCTGATGAGAATGTTAAATCTGGGAAATGTAAACCTTCAGGGACTTGGAGCATTTGCTTTTTTTCTATTCATCTCTCAAAAACAGACACTTTGGGGGGAAAAAAAATGGTCAGGAAAGCCACTTTTGCCAACTAGTTTATAGAAAATTTTAGTACTGTACCCTTTTCTATGATGCATAGAAGAATGCAACAATTACTGAGAACATGTAACAGTTGAAGAAAGGAGTTAAGAATTAAACATCACACCAAACTAAATCTTTGTGTGACTGTTATACAGGCAGACCAGGAAAGATTTCAGGTGGAATCTGACCTTAGCATCCTTCTTACCCCACCTTATACATTGAGCTTGCTTCATCCAAAAAAGCAGCTGTGTTGCCTAAATACTCATGACTGAAATCTTTCTTGTCAGTCCCATTACTTGAATTATATCTGCCATTCAAAACTGATCTGATTCTCTATGCAATCATTTGACACACCATCTAATGTGAAATTATGATACTTGTTATACATCTCACTCTTAGATATGTCGTTTTCAAACTTACCATAGAAGGCCAAGATCTTCAAAGACAAGACTGCACCCTTCAGTCTAACTGTCTCTCTGGAATTATGGTTTATATGATTTTTCTAGGGACCTCTCCCTTCAGTCAGCCAGAAATTACTGATGAATGTTAAAGCAGTAAGATACATGGGTACATTAAAATCATGCAAGATTACTGAAGCAAAAGAGCACACAATACGTTAGTTCACTGCCAAACCTGCCCATTGTCACTCAGAAAGTAAAGTCAATAGGTAGAGAACAAGCCACATATTCAGAAAATTGCATTAACTCCAGTAGCACCTCTGAGAAATTCTTATACCTGACACCACTGGCATCAGAAACACAACAGTAAGCCTATGTCATCCTATTTTGAGAAGGTGAATGTTATACCTGTTCTTCTAAGCACTTTACATGTGAAACGAGAGATGCCACAGCAATGGAAGGGCATTCAATGCAAGATCTTCTCATGGTTAAAAAGTGCAAGTGCTTACATGCTTGTGCATGCTGCAGCACTCAATATCTTCTGCCTGTCCTCGATGGTTGTTGTCAGGGTTCCATTTCCTCATCACATCTGCACTAGAGCAACAATAAGTGCCACTTTTCAGTCTGTTGTCTCAAGAATAAAATACCTGAAGAACCATACTGAGCATGTACAGAAGTGTGTTTTGCCTCTTTGTCCTTCTCTACCTGTACTCCATCTTATTGTTACATCCACTGGCCAACTTTTACTCTGTTTCACAGAAGAGGACATAATGGTAAAGAGGTTTAGATGTCCATATAAAATGTGTGCGTGTATAAAGAAAAAGGTGAGGTTTAAGGAGGGAAAAGCACTTGAAGCTCATGTAAATTCAGCCAGGCTTGAGCTCTGCTTTTCATCTGTCCTTCTGTGCACCTCTAAAGGGATTGTTGTGGAGGGGACTCCACAACATCCCTCGGCAGCCTGTTCTAGTGCTTTGTCACCCTCCTAGTAAAGAAGTTTTCCCCCATGTTCAGATGAAACTTTCAGTCTTCCAGCTTGTGCCCATTGCCCCATGTCCTG
>NW_009970685.1:0-6429 GCF_000747805.2 Chaetura pelagica | reverse complement strand
TTTTTTTTTCCTGTCTTCCAACTCATGTTTTGTACTGTAACCTTAGGAGATGCACATTAGAAGTATGTTTATTAAGTGCTCCCTTTCTGCTTGCAGACAAATGTAGCACTGGTTGCACCATTGCTACGTCTGGAGAACAATCACTGCCATATTGAGGAGAGTGAGCATGTACTAAAGAAGGCACACAAGTACAGTGAGCTCATAATACTCTATGAGAAGAAAGGTCTGCATGAGAAAGGTAGGTATGAGTGGAGAGATGAGAAGGGATAGGAGCATGTAATTCCCAGTATTGAGTTTTAACTTGTCTTCAGTGAGCAGGCAGTATTCTGCAGACACTGTTTCTGAGTCTGTCTTGTGATTACATAGTTTATTTATTCATTATCTGTTTGCTCTGGGTATTTAAAACAGAACTTTGTTTTGCCACTGGTAGCAGAACAGGAAAAATGCGATTTTTGTGGTTCAAGTTTGAGTGATACTTAAGGTTATAAAGGAATTAATCTTTTTATTGTTCTGCAAGCATTACAGGTGCTGGTGGATCAGTCAAAGAAGGCCAACTCGCCTTTGAAGGGTCATGAGAGGACAGTGCAATATCTGCAGCATTTGGGTGAGTGTGAAGGAGACCATTGGTTTTGTGAAAGTGTTACTTTTGCTGGGATTATTGGTTATTCCATTGTCCAGCAGTTTTCTATAGACTATCAAGCTGAAGGGTATCCTTGTCATCTCATCTGGTTTCTTGCATAATACAGACTTCAAGGATTAGCTCACCAGTGTCTTGTTGAAACTTGAGTATCTTGGAAAATATATTTCTGATAAAAATATCCTTTGGTACAAAATGTGCCATGGTATTTTGAGATTTCTTCCAGTGATGATTTACCATTGCTGACAAAAGGAATGTCTAACTTCAGTGTTAGGCTTTCCAGCTGAAAGTCTAGCTTCTGTTTGCTGGGGCTTGTAGTACCTTTCCTTAGACCAAGAATCCTATATGAAGTTTTTATTTTCTGTGTTTAGGTAGATACAGATATTTTATTTGTTTTAATTCACAGTCCTCATCTTCTGATTTTTAAAGTATTTCTACGATGAAGAAGCTGCTTGTTTTAAATACTTTAAAAGTAACTTACACCTGGTGATATTGTGAGATGAAGAAAAACAAACAATGGCTGCCTCTTTATATAGTTGGTGTAGGATTCTGTTCAGGGTTCTGTATTGTTGCATTGTTTGGGCAGTGAATATCTCAGTGGTTCATTCTGACTAGTAGGGTGAGCAAAAAGTCATGTTTTCTAACATGTTTTATAAACTTTGTGAACCAAGTTGTCCAAATGAAAGTATTATTTTAGAGAGATGGGTCCTAAATTTTCTTAAAAGCTGAGAAGTTATTCCCTGTCTTATAGTTTCTAAGCCAGTTATTTCAGTATTGTGATGCTTTACTACTTGTTATGAAGTCATTAGACTGGCAGGCTGGAAATGCACTGAAGGATTACATGATGCTTTTTTCTACCCTAAAAAAACAAATTGTAAGAGAAGACTTTTGGAATGTGATTAAGGAAACTGAACTTGGTTTTGGTCTGAATTGTTTGCATTTGGTGGCACTTAGTATTTCAGTTACTTCTTGTTTCTGTTTTAAATCACATTTGCAAAGTAATGAAATTGTGGCTTTAGTCTGGAATGTGTGTTTTGCTTGACTCTAGTGGGGAAAACAACCAAATTGGGTTCTTTCTGTACATTAAGCTTTGCTGGCTGTGAAAGCATCTGCTTGTGTGAGTAGCTAAATCTTTAGGATTTTAGCATTGAGCACTCCTAATTTTGTATTCCAGGCACAGAGAACTTGCACTTGGTATTCTCCTACTCTGTCTGGGTGCTAAGAGATTTTCCTGAAGATGGTCTTAAGGCAAGTATGGTTGAAACGGGCACCTTGCCACTGAAATTCTTAGTGCAGTGTATGGAATTAGGAAAACTCAACGTAAAAAGCCATGTATTAATGCTAAATCAAATATATAGTGTGTATTTTGTGTGCTCAGTACTATGATTAAGAGTAGCAGTAGATATGGTAGGATGGCATTTCAGTTTTCCTTATGCTTTTCCATTCTTGGAATACCTTACCTTTTCATAAGTAGCTAGGAACCTTTGATACAACATTTAACATTGCTGATGTCATGCGTTTTGTAAACAGCCTGATTAATTGTCAAATGTCACTTTCTTATTTTCTTCCTCCTCTTTGACATAGAATTGACTCCCTATATTTGGGAGGTATTGGGCCCTGTAAAAGTAGACTGTTAACCAAGGCAGAAGTGGGGATGTTTGTTCATCCTTTCAGTTATGAGATAGCTTCTGAATACTGGAATAAACTGCTCAGATTTTTTTTTATACTTATTGTGTGTACTTTTTGGACATATGTGATGATAGGCTGGGCTTCAGTGCCTCTGTGGCACTTAAAAAAAAAATTAAAAAATCACCATTCTGTGAATAAAACTTTGTTTAACAGATATTTACAGAAGACCTCCCTGAAGTGGAAGCTTTGCCACGAGACAAAGTGCTCAGTTTCTTGATAGAAAATTTTAAAAGCTTGACTATCCCTTATCTGGTAAGGTACTCAATCTCTTCTACTGCATTACATTCAGCACAACATGTTACAAGTAATGCTTTAGTCCTCCAGGCGTTGGAACCTGGTGCTGTCTCAGAATGCTGGCTTTTCTGTAAGTTGTGCAAAGAAAACAAAATTAAAATATGTGCAGTCCTGAAGTCATGCTTGGTAAAGGCAAGGATAGAACTGTTGCTTATAACAAATTACTTCCTAGAGGAAGTAACTGAACCTGATCGTGTATTTACAGGAACACATAATTCATGTCTGGGAGGAAACTGGTGCGGAGTTTCACAACTGTCTAATCCAGCTGTACTGTGAGAAAGTGCAGGGTTTAATGAAAGAATATCTCAGTTCGTTCCCTGCAGGTATGTTTAACCTTTTCTGGTGGCAAGACCAGGGGCATGGGGCAGCACAGGGAGCCTTCTCAGTGTATTGCTCTAAGCCTTCCCTGTTCAGATCCAGAAAAGGTATCCCAAGTGATCAAGGAACTGGAACAGCAAAACTTGTGGGTTGTAGGGAAGTCTAGTTTATTGCCTTCCTAGAGATCTTAAGGGAACAAGTGACACTTTGTTCATGATTAAGCAGAATGGCAGCTACTACTCCCTGAATTCTATGTGTTAAGGGTAAGGAAGGGTCTTGAATTAACTGCGTCTAATGTTCACCCAGTGACTTGATGTGTTTTAAGGAGTCTGAGTAATTTGTCAGGTGCACCAGAATCCCAGTCTGTGTAACAGCTTCATCAGCATTTGGTTCCTCCTGGTAGTGATTTGCTTGTTTATCTTCTGTGTACTAGCATAGTAAAACAGGGGTAATACTGTAACGTATATTGTTTTCTTCCTTATAGATAAAACTCCAGTACCTGCTGGGGAGGAAGGAGGAGACTTGGGGGATTACCGGAAAAAACTTCTGCTTTTTCTGGAGAAGTCTAGCTGCTATGAGCCTAGTCGACTAATTAGTGACTTCCCCTTTGATGGTGAGTTCAGTTTCCATAGGATAATTAAACCCTAGCTTGATGGATTGTACAGCAAAACCTCCTTACTCATTGTAGAATCATGTTAACTAGAAAAAGAGAAGGTGGCTGTATCTCTAGTTGTACACCACTGGTGTGTATACTTGTGCATATGTTTTTACTGGCATAGCTGAGTTTACCAGTCTCTGCACATTTCCTGTAACTGTTGGCCTAAGACTTTGTGGCATCTCCCATAACTGAAATATTTAGTCTAGCTCTTTGATAAGCCTGAATTGCTGAACACATCTGAAGTGTAAAAAATATACCAAAGTTACTTCAGAATTCATAAAAAGTTGCCAAGACAAGTGTGAAGTAGATGTACACTCAAAGTGTGACTTTAACCTGTGCTCAGACTACAGTTTCAAGTTCCTTCTGTTAGTCTGGTCACTAATGGAGCTTATATTGTCATTTCCCTGTGTAGCTATTGTCTGATCCTTTGTGCTTATCACTAGGTCTCCTAGAAGAACGTGCTTTGCTCTTGGGTCGTATGGGGAAGCATGAGCAAGCTCTGTTTATTTATGTTCATATTTTGAAGGACACCAACATGGCTGAAAAGTAAGGGTTTCTTTATTTCTAATTTTGCAAGACTTCATTTGCTCACAACCCTCTGGATAGGATGTGAGAAATTTTGCTGTATGTGGAGCGTGAACTCTAAGCCTTTAGGATCTTCTGAGTTTCTGTGTTTTCTTGACTTTCAGGCTCTTACAGGTATCTGTTCATTACGGATGATGATGCCATCCCCTTGAGGTTTACCTTTTCATGCTCTTCCGTCAATGCACCTTAGAGCAATATAACTCTCATCAATGAGGTTTTTTTTCCATCTGTCCTTAGCTATGAACTTCTCTATGTAGTTTTGTTTCCTTTCTCTTTGGAGAGACATTTGCTAACCCAGACGCAGTTAAGCTGCCTCTAATAAAGATAAGGCACTTTTCTAGATGCATCAGGTCAGGGAACCTTCTGAGTGAATCTAAAGTACTTAAGTGAAAGTCTGGCAGGTGTATCTGAACACATAGCTTCTTTTAAGGCTAGTCTCAGCTAATGCCTGTTACAGGACATTGAAGTGCAATATGCAGTGTTCACTGATGAACATCTCTTTGTGATTCAGATACAGATATATATATACACATACATTTTTTGCTATGATACCTTGATTAGAGCCTATTTCCCCCAATTTTTTTACACAGCTGAGCTATATTTCGTTTCTGCATTAAAACTTCTTATGTTGATGGGAAGTGGGAAACTTGCACAAAACCTCACTTTTTCTCAGTATTGTAAATGGTATAATTTTGTTGTGCAGTTTGGTTAATCAGGATCAGATGTATGGTCATCCAACCTCAATGGTTTCAGTAATCAAAGCATTTAAATGTTAATTTCTGTGGACTGATTCTCTGGGTTCCAAAACTGCCCCTGCATTTAACTTGATTCTTCTTTCTTCTAGCTACTGCCATAAACATTATGACAGAAACAAAGATGGCAACAAAGATGTAAGTCATCTTTGCAATCTTCCTTTTTGTAAGGTTGTATTAGACTATTTATAGCATGTTAGGGGCTTAAAACCCTTAAAGACTTTTTCAGGGTTTGTGTGGATGGAGAGGAACCTGCATGCAAGCTTTTGGAATTTAGAAATTACTAGATTATTGGGATTTCTTTAGTTTTATTTTTTTTTAAATTTGTTTTGTTGAGAAAATTACTATATCACTGGAATTAAGCAGATGTGTGGTAGCTGAAGTTCTGATGGAGTTAAGACAAAATGCTGTGTGCTTATCCCACATACATCTGTGGAAAAGTTAATGGTTAAAAAAATGTAGTATTGGTTTTCGAAGGTTGAGTTATGAGTTAAGCAAGATAATTGAGAGAGGCATAATTAAAACTACTTTTTATAGAAAAACTGGAATGTAGAGTAAAAGTTTTAAAAGGCCTTGAATGTCATTGGTACTTGTCAGTTTTTGTTGGTTTAGGATAAGAGCTGTTTTTAAATGAGCACCTCAGAATTTTGAATGGCATAGGTACAACTCTCTAGTGCTTTGTCTGGGTTCTGCCAGCACTGTCAATTGTGGGTGCATGCAGTGGTTTCAGAACTTTGTTTTTTTGTGCCACAGGTCTATCTGTCACTTCTCCGGATGTATCTCTCCCCACCTAGTGTTCATTGCCTGGGACCAATCAAAATGGAAGTGCTGGAGCCTCAAGCCAATCTGCAGGCTGCTCTGCAGGTTTTAGAACTACATCACAGCAAACTGGATACCACCAAGGTAAGAGAGATTTGTAAGTACTCAGTTGGAACTGTTGGCAAAAGGTGACAGAATGTGCTGAAGCAGGCAAGCAGATGGATTGTAACAGTGTTAAGCTAAATGTTCTAATTTCTATTCTATTTTGTTCAGTGTTCCTTTTTAACTTTTCCTAATGAAGTGTATTATTGCTCTAGGCGATAAACCTACTTCCAGCAAATACACAGATAAGTGAGATTAGAATCTTCCTAGAGAAAGTCCTTGAAGAAAATGCTCAGAAGAAAAGATTTAATCAAGTACTCAAGAATCTTCTCCATGCAGAGTTTCTGAGGGTAAATATCCACCACCTGTCATTTACTGAAATGGTGTTTAAAACCAGTGTTCATTGTTGCTGTAGTGCACCTGAATTTTGTAGATGGGTGTCAATTAGATTGAATGGCCCTTTTATCAGGAGATGGCAAATACATTAATTTTTGTTTGGATGGGGTGTGTGTCTTTGCTGTGAGTCTCTGGACTCACTGTGCTCTGGTGTGCATTGCAGGGCGAGTATGGACGTTTCTTTCAAATAAACTAAACCAGGTGATGCAGTTCAATAGTTCACTTGAACACTCCTTAGT
>NW_009970684.1:0-6132 GCF_000747805.2 Chaetura pelagica | reverse complement strand
ATATTTTTTTCCCATATATTTATAGTAATTTAGGAAACCTTTTGGTGGCACCTTTTAATTTTCATAATTTCTTGATAACTTTCTGTATCTCATTTGCTTTATGAACTGATCTATAACTCCCTTTCCTGTTAAACTCTGGTTCAGAAAGGAGTGAAAAATTAAGTTTTACATCCTCCAGCCCTTAATGGCCACCTTTGGGCTTGTCAGTTCCTTTTTCTTACTAAGATATGTTGATACTTAACACCATTCCCCTACAGCACCATACTGAGGATATAAAAATAAAATATTTTTTTCACAGCTTACAAACTAGAAAACAGTCTTTCATTTGAAAATTACTGGTAAGGAGTATGAATCACATTTCCAGTCTGCTAAATATATTAATTAGAGAAGTGTAACAAAACTCTTTTAATCCAAAAGTAGTTCAGCAGATCGTTTGATAGCGCTTATTATGAACTCACATGAAGTTGACAGAAAAAAGTGGCCCAGTAAAAATTAATGTGATGTAAATCGTGTCTCTTAAGACAGTAACTGAGCAGTTAAAGAGATAAATAAGTGGCTTGTTATGAGTAACAGTTTGGTATAACGCTGTAATAAGAATAAACTGGAATTTGCAGTCACTTGTTAATTTACTGCTCTGGCTAAAACAATGTTAGTTTTTCAAACTGGGAAGTTTATTAATTAACAGGATAAAAAAATGCAGTATAATATATGTATCAATTAACTGAATCTTAAACTGTGGCCACTGTTTTATCCCTGCTCCATAAGAGACTGAGGGGTGGGAGTGACAGGTTGTCATAATAATGCTACTTCTGTTACATTACCATTGTAAAGCACACAAAGCTAAGCTTACAAAAAGACTTCAGAAGAGTTTTTTAAAGAGTAGTTCGAGAATAAAATGCAAAGTTGAATTTATTGGGAGCAATAAAGGAGAGTATGACTGATGAAGTGGCATGTTGTTGCCTGAAGTGAGTAACCTTCTGTAGGCTGAACTTGCATCACCCGTTAGGGACATTTTGATGTCTTTCATTATGCATCTACATACTCTCTAAGTGCCACCTAGGATTTTTCATCTCACTCATCAAGAATTCTGTTTTGTGATCTTTTTAGACCAGTTTCTCCTGTTGTACTTTAACATCAGTTTCTTTCTTGTATCCCCTGGAGGAAGGGTACCTTGCTACACCTTTTTTTGTACTTCTCACCATTCTTTTATGCTAAAGAGCTGTTTGGTTCATTGTTATCCAACATGAAAGGGACTGCATGGACATTCCTTAGTTGCTTATCAATTTTTATTCCTTTAGTTTTTTGGGAGGTAATTTAGTATATAAGGCATAAAAAATTCTTAGTTATATGTTGGAGCATGTGCTTGTGTTTATTCAGGTATTCCGCTTCTGAACACAGAACTTTCTATTTGTCATTGGTGGCATTTTTTTATTACAGATTCTGGCCCTGGATGAGAACATGGGAGAGTAGCTTTGCCATTTGCCTGAATTTTCTTCTGTATAATTCTATGCCCAAACAAATCTGAAAGCCCCAATACTTAGTCCCAATAGAAGAAGGCATCTACTGACATTAACTTATTTTCTGTGTCTGATTTACAGGAATCTGCAAGATGTTCTCACTGGTCTTGTTTTCTTGTCGCATCACAGTATCAGCTACTTCAAAGAAAAAAAGCAAAAAGTTTGTTTGAACAGTGACTCTGTGTGGTTTCTTCTTTCAGGGCTAGATGCTATGTCACCACTGAAATATTATCAGCAGTATTTCAAAGTTTATTTTTTCCAGGCACTCTTTGGCCAGAAACAGAAGGAAGAGGAGATTGAAAACATGAAAAATAAACTGTCTCAACTTATAGAAGATGCTTCTGCAAGAACTAGAAAGGCAGTAAGTTATGATGGGAAAGCTGCTTTTGTTTTGCTCAGCTTGAAAAGCTATTGATGGTGCATGGTCATCATGAGCGGTTTTCTTACAAGAGTTTTAATAATACAGGTAGATAGGCAGCATACAGGCACTACTGTATTCTTCAGCTTTGTTACCTAGACATATATTCTTGCAAACTAAATGATACTCTCAAGTCTCTCAAGCACCAAAAGTGTTGATGTCTGTATAGACATGGGTATAGAGAAGGCTGAACTGCAAAATGTAAAGAGTGGTCCATCAATTTCAGATATTCTGTTCAGTAGATTGTCAACAGACTGCTGTATTTGTATAAAGGTATTTAATTTGTGATAATGTGGCCTTATCTTGCAAGTTGCTGATGGAAACTTAACATGTACATTTAGATGATAGGACCAGTTGAAAGTTATACTATCAGGTTTTTGGCATCTCAGTACTTAAAAATATTTTCCTATTTAGGCAAGTATGACTCTTGTACCAACTGCAGCTAACCAATGAAAAGTCTCAATATCACCATGCACTTAGAAACAGGAATTTGTAAGAGAAATTGCTAAAAAAAGTTGTAGTCTCTTTATGATTTTTGTTACTGTTGTTATGAGCAGCTGATAAATTGAAGCTCTGCTGATAAATGACTAGTCACAAAATTAGTTTTTCAATGTCATGTCCCAGCTTCAGTTAAATTGTAGACTAATCTACCTAAAGTTTCCCAGTAATTATCTGCATGTCAAAGAGACTTGCTTTAAGGCAAACTCCAGAGGAAATAAAGGCTTCTTGCAGGCATGTGTTGGCAATGTCTTTTGTTGCAAGTAGGCAATAGTGTAAATCAATTACACTACCAAAAACTTACTAAGAAGATAATTGATTTTGCCCACTTTCACTTTCTTCACTATAACACAATGTGCGTATATACTGTGTAGGGATGAAAGGATTCTTTTTCTTTCCAATCCTTTCATTTCAAGATGTTTCAGGAACATGCTGCCTAAATTTTCAGAGCCTTTAAAATGAGATTAAAAATGGTTTGTGCCTTCTATTTGGCATTTATCTGAAAGAATCACAAAAATTGTGTGGATTACTTAAAACTGCAGTATTAAATGTCATACATGGTCTGGAGAAGATGCAAGAGCCAAAAAGCAACTAGGACAACCACTGTAGTTGTGATAATGATTTACTAATCATAATTAGAAATTTAGAAGTGTCCCATTTCTTATTTTGAAATATCTTAGTAAAAGTGAATCATATAAAAAGTAAAAGTTTAAACTATGAGTTCTCATGCTTCTCCAGCTAATAACAAATATTTCTGATGTTATTGTCCTGGTCTGATCCTGGTTGAACCATGACAGTTAGGTGATTTAAAAATATGGTACACAACCTGCAAATATCTTAAACCTAATTGACAGCAGCCTTCCTGATACTCTTACTGTTCTTTTGTAAGGCCTTGTTGTGATGTCTTCCTTTCAGCTTTTCTTTGTAAACACTCTCAGCTAGAGTAGTACTGATTGATAAAAAACATTCTTTCACATTTATGTAGTAAATTTTTTCAGTTTTTGCAGTCCCATATAGTTCTGTATTTATATACATGCAACACATATGGACAATATATATGCAAAAACAAGATGGAAAAAATAGTTTGTGGGATTATTTTTTTAGTTTTACTTTCTTTTTGATCACAGATAGACTCTGCAAAGAAGCAATATAATGTGCAGATTTCTCAACTAGCAGAAGAAATTTCAGCTCTTCAGATGGTATGGTGTTGACCAGTAAAACTAGTTTTGATAGCAAAACTTTTGAGACTTCCTGTTTTTGTTGATCAAGTAAAACACTAAATTCAGGTTAAAGGAAGTCAAATAAAGTAGGATTAACAGATAATTGTTTAGGTCTATACTTTTTTACTCTATGGCACTTTACATTCTGCATGTCTTCAGATGTTAATGCAACACATAGTGTCTTTCATGTGACTTGACAAAAGCAACTGTGTGCAGTGTCTTAACAGTCAATGCAGAGACTGATATTTAGGTGTAAATGATGTTGGCTTTGAAAATTCATTTTTGATGTATAGATTTGCCTTGTGTGTATACAATCATCTTTCACTGAGAAATTGCCTGGCTCTGCAGGAAATAATACGGTTCTGGAAATTCACACATTTCTTTGTATAAGCTTATTCCCTGAGATATGTGTATTCTTATCATATCAGGCATCTTGACAGCGAGATTCTGTGCTCTGGAAAATATTTCCCATGTGATGGCTTCCTTAAGTATTCCTGTATCTTTCAGGGGTAAATAAAGCATTGAAACCTGAGTATTACATATCTATGGTTGGATATGTAGAAACAAAGTACATGAAAGTTGTGAAAATATGCTAAGATAAAGTCTATGTGCCACAATCATAGTCCTGAGTGAACCAGGAACCTGCAGCAGATTATGTGGGAGACCAAAGGAGCATGATGCATATGCACCTATTTAGGAATGCCATTTATTGAAAGAAGGTTGCATTTTACGAGTCTTAGTCTGTATAGTTGATGAGACTGATCCTATAGAGAAAATAATGAGCAGGTAAATATAGTCAAATGCATATTTACCAGCAGCAAAAACTACCTTTACAGTGGCTGGGGTTTTTTATTTGGCACTTCTTACATTTTTATTTTCAGTTATTTTTATTAGATTTATGTAAAATTTACTTTTAAAAATAGGAATGTGGAGAAAAACAGGGTCAAATTGAACAAGCCATTAGAGAAAAGAGAGCACTGGAAGAGGAACTTGAAAAGGTAAGGCAATTGCATGCATTTTTACATCACATTCAAGATCGCTTTTCAGAAGGAAAAGACATATTGTTTTTTCTAATTTATCATGTAATTTTTTCCCCTTAATTTTCTTATTTTATTTTTGAGCAGATTTTCTTAATTGTAAATTTTCAGGTAATTTTTTTTAAAGTAATTTTTAAAAATCTGTAGTGTTGCAGCAGGACACTACAAGTGTTTTAATGCTGTAATACTAAACTGAAAAAGAAGGTTCTTTGAAAAGTGCAAAAAGTCAAAGGAGAGATGCTTGACATAATCCAGAAGAATGTTGATAGATATTCCTGGTAAGCTCAATAGACAGAAAACTAAGTGAATGCCAGTTCTTCGAACACTTTTTTTTCCAAGTTGCAGCAACAATGATAGAAATTCTATTTTGTTCTGAATCCCTGAAAATAGGACCCAATGAGAAGTGGGTAGCCTCCTTTTCAGTACTACACTGCCAATCCCCAGTGCAATATAAAGATGATGTTACATGTTAAGTTTATTCTTTAGGTTTACAGGGAAGACAGAGGACATGAATCTGACAATAGAAAACTAGACCAACTGCATCAAAAATATCTACTTGCAGAAACTACAAAATGTGATCTTCAGATAACTCTACAGACAACCCAAAATAAACTAAAACAACTGGAAATAAAGTAAGATGTTACAGAAACTGGAATAAAAAGCAATGGAAATTATTGTTGGATAATTAAATTGTTGATTATGAGTTAGGTTTTTGTCACACCTTTTTAACCAGTAGCAGGAGTAGCATCAAGAAACTATAATTGTGAAGTAAGGTCAATTATGAATCACTATAAAAGGGAATCATGTGCTATAGAATAAAAGATTTTCTCAACAAGATGAGAACTGTGAGCAGGTGTTTGATGAAAAAGAAAGTATGACTGTATTATTTTGGAATCTTAGTCTATTTTTAAATGCTATTAGGAGGAAATACTACTCTGAAATATTCAAGCAGAATGTATTACTTAACTTCTATAGTGTGGTATCTTCTAGTACATGCAGAACACTGTGCTTACAGAGCATACTGAATTTCAGATCTGTGTTCAGAGCCAATACACATTATTGCAGTTCCAACAATAACATGGTAAAAAGAACAACATGGGGCATATTTTTAGATCAGGTTGTTCTTTGCAGTATGAAAAGTTTAGGATTCTCTAGAAGAATTCTGTACTCTGATGATCATAAATCCTCAGCTGGGAATCTGGAAATGTTATAAAACTCAAAATCTTCTGTTTCACATTGTGGTTTTACTTAGATTGCTACAATCTTAGATTGGTTTGATGAATTCCATCATCTTGATAAAATTATTTGCTAACTTGTGCATAGTTCTAGCTGCCAAGCCCATTAAACATGCTGAGCTGATGCAAACTTCCAGGAAGAAAAGGACAACAGCTGTACTGGTTCAGAGTAAAGATGTCTCCCAATAGATATATACAATTTTTTTT
>NW_009970683.1:0-6301 GCF_000747805.2 Chaetura pelagica | reverse complement strand
AAGAACTTTGGGCTGCTACCTGGGACAAGGACCTCTCCCCACAGTACTTACCTGAGCACCATGGATTGATTCACTCACCTTAGGCAGGTGCAACCTCGCAGGCATATATTTAACTCAAAATGAACTTGTTTGTAGGGAGGGGAGGCAGAGAAACAGTGACTGAAGCAAGCAGCAATGAAACTTTATATTCTAATGATTAAGTCCACCCATAGGACAATATTTGCTACTTCCTCACTTCTGTCAGTTTGATTTCTTGGGATTCCTAATATAACCTTGTTGCAGGTAATGTAAGAGATATATCTGCAGTTTCAGGTAGCTAGGTAATAAAGAAAGGTGCAGAAAACTGCTGAAGTATGCTGTTCCCTGCCTCTATTAATGTCTCTACAGGGAAGTCCTAGGAATGGGGAGGAGTCTGGCCTTGTGGGCCAATACCTTTCATCAGTATTTGTAAGCAAAGCAAAGGACAGAAGTCAAATAGCAGATTTTTGCAGCCCAGGTTTTTAGAGGAAAGCCTTCTAGCTGTTTTTCATCCTTAAGTACCACACAGTGATCTCTGGAACATACTGTCCTGCTGTCTGCACTCAGACTTTCAGTATCTCACATATCATAAAACAAGAAACAGTGGTATATATGTTCATAAGTTTCTTCTCTTCCAGTACCTTTTAAATTCATAATTCTAAGCTTTTCTTTGCAACACACAGACTCTATCAAATTCCTTGGAAAAAAGTTGCGAGTTGAGTTCCACATGGAATCACACTATTTTTGGGACCTTGGACTCTAAGTAAAGAATGCAACTGCAGGATCAGTTGACAGATCATCTACAGCTGGCTGGAATGTGGCAGTGGCACCTTTGCTGATGTTGGTGTTGTGGCAGAGTCGTATTTGGGTTGTACAGCTGTTACTGCAACTCTGAGCCACAAGAAGAGAGTATCTTGAGAAAGTTCTGTCCTATAAAGTCATCACAATGAAGACTCATAAAAGATACAAATAGATGGTAACTGAGTAGTAACAGGACACTACAATACTTGTAGTGGGCTCAGGTGGGTTTTGTGTGTAAAAGTGATTGACTGTTTTCAGATGAATCTGTTGTGATGAAGGGAGATATTCAAAGCATGCCAGAAACCTGCTATTTTTTCTTCCCAGAAAAGTATTACAAATGAAAATTTAAAAGTGTGGGGACTTTTCCTCCTTCAGTTGGAAGTGTTTGGCTCCTCTTTGCTCTGCTGTTGCAACCAACAGTCTGTTGCTAGATTATAAACTATCCTATTCATTAGTTCCTTGGAGACTGAGAGGAGTGATGTGTGGATCAGTGTGCTCCAGTCTTATTCTGGTATTGAAAAATGATTGATTGGTTTGTTTCTGGCCAAAAGTATCCCTGCAGAAGCTGTACCGCAGCCAGTCAAGGCATATGTGAATCTCATCCTCCTGCTCTGTGGAAGTCCTGCTAACATCGCCTCCCTGTCAGAGTATGTGTGGCAAGAAACAAGCATGCTTAAGATATTACGGGCCACGTGAGAGATTAATGTATTTCCAGTTAAAGTATCCACCATCTATGCAACCCTCTTTTTGCTTAGTTAACTAAATAGGGATATTTATGGCTCCTTGGCATTATTGCTGGCTTTCTTTCTAATGTCTGTCTACGGGGGGTAAATAAATCCTAGGTTTTGTCTCAAAGGAGAGGATATCTGCTCATTATTTTACAGTGATTGCAAATCTTTTTCTTTTGATGTCTTTTTAAAACACATGATCTCCAACTTTGGATAGTTTAGGGCCATGAGTTCAGTGCATTTGGCTAACACCAATCTATGTGGCTCTTCTGTGCAAGTAATTTCCTTGTGCATATTCAGCAATGGAGACACTTCTGGTAAGTCAGTGATTGCCTTAACAAAAAGCATATTGCGAATCTCCTATGGGACCTAAAAAGACCCTGAAAACAAACCAACAAACAAAAACCAACAAAAAAAGAAACAAAACAAAAAAAATTCAAAAGATAGAGACAATTCCTTGGCTAGCAACTGGTTTGGTCTATGTTCTTTCCTTTCATTTGCCTGAGCTCTGGCATCTTTTAAGATTAGCATAAAGGCTGAACTGAGATTCCACAGAAAATTGAGCTTGAAAGGTCATCGTGAGCCCAGTTACAGGTGCTAGCCTAGGCCAGAGCTCTAGCAGCGTCAGTGCTGCTGCCTGATAATAGGTACAGTGCACACAGCTGTTTGCAGGTTGTCCCAGTGTTTGTGTGGCACCCAGCTGGCTGCAAAGCACACAGCTCTCTCAAGGTGTGCAGCTGTCTCAGAGAACACAGCTGTCTGCAGCTGCAGAATTCCTGTAGTACTGTTCTTCCTTAACTAGATTAATCCTAATGTGGTTTAACTAAGCCTATCCAAATTCATGCCTTTCCCTAGTTCGGGTTGACTTGCACAGATTCCCATCAGCAGGTTCCCAGCAGCTGCCAGGGACACAGCTCTTTCATCCCTAAAATCAGATGAGATGCAGGGGATACACTTGTTGAGGGCTTCAAGAGATCATAGTTGATGTCACACAAGGCACTGCCCTGACTGTACATGCAGATGGTTGAAAACTTGGCAGAATCCACAATTACCTTTTTCCATGGCATCATGAAGGTCAAAAACTTGGAAGGACAGACCCTGAGAAAGGGAATGGATTGTGACAAGCTAATGTGACATCTGTCAGGAGGGTTTCAGATGAGGCTGGTCTTGCCCTGGGCAGGAGAAAAGATTAGATGATCTCTCAAGGTCCCTTTCAGCACTATGAGAAAAAAATCTAAATATCTCATGTGAAGTACGTAATGTTACTCTTATATATGACCTTCTACAAAATATTTAATAATACTGAATAATTAATAATACCACTTCCAGTTGGCTCAGCGACTCACTGAAGTTGGGAGAGGTGCCAAAAATATTTCCACCCTATCTGTTTCCCACCTTGACTGCATGTGTGGCAGTAATTTGCAGGATGATGGAGGCTGTCTGGCCAGCACAAGTCTAACAGCTTTTATATGGTCTGGTTCGAGTTTTCTCAAGACCAAAACATCCCAGGAGCGATAGTCATCTGGTGAAGAGAGCAGCTGCCTTCCCCATGCAGGGGAACAGTAATCCTGTGGCACACACTGCACCTCTGCGGTGTGATTAACTTCAGACCTCTGCTCTTCAAGTAATGAACTGTATTTTATGGACTGGAATCTGGATTACTTGCTCTGCAGTTGGCAGCACCCACTCTGGTGTGCAGCAGGGCTGTGCTAGTGGGAGGAAAACCCCAGAAAGTCTGGCAGGGTGCAGAGATTCAGAGCAGGCTGGAGAGCAGGACGATGGAGCAGAGGAGAGAGGATGGGATGTGCACAAAGGGCCCAGGCTAACGGGGAAGATGGATCCCAGAAGTTGGATACTGAGATGGGATGATGATGCATACTCCATCTGGGGATACACCAGGTTGGGACAGGTTATTGACAGGATTTAATCCCTTCCTTTTGACAAATCTGACTGCAGAGGAGCTAGAAGGCACTGCCAGGCTGCAGTCCCAGTGCAGAAAGACCCCCAAGGCTGCATGAGCCCTTCTGCCCAGTGCTGGGTATGCTTCCTGCCTCCCATCAGCTCAAATCCCCCATTAGTGCAGACCAGACCTGCAGAGGTGACATGCTGTGGGAAGCAGGGAAAGGAACTGACATGGGCTATGCAGTGCCAAGGGCTAATCTGCAATAGAAATCACAAAATCATCAGCCTCATGAGGGCAGGGATGCAGGACGAGTGTTGCTCCAGGCGCTTAAGCATCTACATTGACAGAGACCACATTGGGTGTATCTCTATTGCAGTCCTCAAATGTACACCTCATTCAGCATATTCCTGTAAAACAAGTTGCATTTCAAGTGCAGAATTTGTAACGCCTACAGTACAAATAGCTATTCCTTCTTCTGGATAAGTTTGGTACATTTGGTACAAATAGCTGAGTTTCTCCTGGGTAAATTTGAGGAGGCAGAAGAGCATCAGGGAGGTGCAAAGGTGAGGGAGGGAGCACACAGCAAGGCGGATCCAGCAGCCAACCTGTTCAGATTTGCTGAATGCAATGTGGGACTGCACTTGAAGGCTTGTCATGCTTTCTGACCATTACCAAGCAGGCAGCTGTTTCCACAGACTGCATAATGACTCCAAGATTTCTTTCCTAAGAATACCACTACCTGACATCCAACCTGTTATGTATGGGGAATTAGACTAGTTTCTTTTCCATTAATATTTCTTTGTACTTATTAGCATCAAATTTGCAAATAAAGCTCACCTTGTTCATCTGCCCACTGCTCAGTAACCTGGAATCCTCCTGCACCTCTTCTCAGTCTGTGAGCATTCCTGTACTATTGGCAAACTTTGTCACTTTCTGCTGGATCAGGAAATTGTAGTTTGTCCCAGAATATCCCAGGTTTGGATTTAATAGCTTTAATTCATTGCCTACTTGATTTACATATAACAGTGATTTGACTCAGATCCAGGCGGAATTCAAAACTGTGAGCTAGTATTATTCCATTCCTCGGGGCTTCCCTGGCAATAACATGACATTTGATAAAACAGCTAGAGGCAAAATAATCCCATCATAATCCCAGAATAGTCCCAGCAGCAGCATAACATTTTAATGTGGATCTAGTCCAGGGGATATTTCCTCTGTAGTAGGCAAGGCGCTGGTATCTAGTGGGTTGAGAAGTGATGAGAAGGAGCTGCCTTTTGAGGTAAAGGTTTAGGGGATGTTCAGCTCTCCTGTTGCTTCTCAATTGAGGAAAGGCAGTCAAAAGCAGCCAAGAAAAGATCTTTGTGTCAAAGTGATGATTTTCAGCCCTTCTAACAAGTGTCAATACTTAAGATTCCAGTCCATCCTCCTGTCCCTACTGTCCAGTCTGACTTGAAAGTGAGTAGTAGTTCTTATTAAAGGTTGGAGGAGTTTTCTAGGTGTCACTTCCTAGGTGACTTTCAGCCACTGCCTAGCACTGGTGGAGCAGAGCTGAGCTTCTCAAGGAGGTGTACCATGATAGGCTAGAGGAGCAAATTTCCCTTAAAAAAAATGTTGATTGACCAAATCCTACCTTACTCCCTTACCTGATATTACTGGTGGAGTAGGGAATGGATCAAGCACTGTCTTGTACTCCACAAGTTTAGATAAAAAGGAAGCAGAACAATCTTCCTTCTGTCCCCATCTGGCCAAACACACAACCACCAGATCAAGCCAGCTTTCACTGAAGTGTTATCATTCCTGCCAGAGACTATTAGGAATATTCAGAGCTGTGTTAGTGCACACCAACGTTAATGAGAGACATGTGAAAGCACTGAATCTCTGTCTATGGGAAACATGGATATTTTAGCTGGTCCTTTAGACAAAAATGAAAAGAGGAAAGGAACTAAAAGGAAGGAAAAGTCACAAGAATTAACATTTCTGTGGCATGGAAAGTCCCAAGAGATGTAATCTGAACCATCAAAAATGTTAATTTTCTATTGATAGGGAAGTGCTGATGGCTTTGATGTGACAAAACCTCCAGTAGGAGCAACATTTGCTATTTCAAAGGTTTGATGTGTGAATGTGGTAGGAGCTGGTGGGGCCAGTTGACTCATGAACTCACTCCACTTTCCTACTGTCACAGGCATAGGCACTGTAAATTCAGTATTTGCTTGAACACACTAAACTCAGTCAAAAAAGTAGACTCCTTTTCCAGTTTGGCTACATTTGGAGTGCCTGATATTCCATACCACTGCTTCTCATTTCTAGTAAAAATATAATTGTGCTTATTAGCTCTTGTACAAGTATTGCTCTTTGGCTCTTTTTTTCTATGCAGTTTCTGCACACTACCACCCAGTACTTTTGAAAGGTGTAACCATACTGCCTCTTCAACAGTTTTGCTAAGATATGCAAACCAGGCAGGATACTTTAGTTCTTTTGCACAGGAAAAACTCTCCAACTTCCTGAGCATCCCAGTAGCTCTTGTTAATACTGTATTACAGATAACCAGATGTGCGCAGACAAGGTCTTATTAGACCTCTGCTTTTCAACATTAATATTTCCCTCTTCACATCAAAATATCTCTCCTCATATATCCTCAGCAAACTTCTGCTTTCCTCAGTCAGTATTGCAGTGGTGATGCTCAGGCACCCCTTGCCTAAGAGCTGCAGAGATTCTTTAGTTCCCAGTGCTGGACTCGCTGCTAAAGATGTAATTCTTGAGCCTAATCTCTATGCATACAAATTTGTGTGTAGAATTTTTGCCACATTTCACTTGTTCTACTTCCTGAAATAATCCTGTTCTTCCTGTATGT
>NW_009970682.1:0-6040 GCF_000747805.2 Chaetura pelagica | reverse complement strand
GTGTGTGTGTGTGTGTGTGTGTGTGTAGAAACTGTGAGATGCATACACATGGGAGAGGAACAGAGGAGGTATTCAGTGGAGGATGCCAGAAGGCATGGACTCCTTTTTGTATGCAAGGCTGTTGGCTTTAATTGTATATATTGTCTTGGATTCTCACCTTCAGAAAAAAATGCCAGTTTGATCTCACATGGTATTCACTACCCATATTTACATCCTATTGCCTGGGGCCCAGGGAAGGCAAACAACAGGCATTTTCCTTTCAGTAAATTCCTATCTGAAAATCTATATGGCTTAAAAGACTTTTTAAAAAACAGAGCAGTATCTATCCTTGAACATTTTTAAAAAGCAAAAATTAGGTGACCTAACCTAAAGTATTACCCTTGAAAAAGCGTCAAATTGAAAACTTATTTCTACTCTAGGTGAATTTTTTCTGAAACACAAAAATATTAAAGAATTAAGAATTTGGTATATAGCTGTGAAGTCCCAGACATGATCCCCACTTCCTTGCAAAGCAAGCCACTAAATGAATTAGGCTTTGCTATACAGCCATTTTATCTATAATACATAGCTCTTTTTTCCAGTTCCCTGAAAATATGTAAGTCTGGAAAAAGCACAGATAGGAACCAATCCACTTCAAGGGAAACCCAAACAGCATGGGGCAGATCCTTACTGGAGTAAAGGATCTACACTGAAGTAGATGGAACAGGAATAGTTTATGTCAGCCAGGAATCTGCTCCACATCTGCAGACCAATTTATGAAAAAAAGGTGATAGACCATACATGGACCAGATGCACTAATGTAGTATAAGGCAAAAACAAGTTCTGCTGGGGATGTTCCAACATTTCTACACAGGATTTCACAGCATACAAAAATTACTTCATGTGATTGAAAATATTTTTCAACACTAACCTCTCTGCATGGTTTGAAAGTGCTACTGTGGACAAGGTTTTCAAAGGCCACCCAACAAGCAATGTTCAACTTTATCTTCTTCACAGGGTGGCATATGAATAGCACATTTCAATTTTAACAGACTGAAAAATAATTACTGCAGCAGCAAGGCTGAGACCTCAGAGAAATTTCCCAATAAACACATTCCTCGACAACTATTGTTTTATTTCAAAAGATTTGCTTTTGAGATAATATTTTTTTGTGTGTTATTGTGACAACTAACAAAGGAAAATTTGAATTTTTTCTTTCAGGCATGTCGATACCTTCTTATGTTTTGTAATAAACAATAATTTATTAAAATATTTATCAAATTTAAATAAGTCATTCTCTTAATGTACCCGAGGAGAGGTGAAGTTAATGAAATTCTCGCAAATTTGAAAAGCCCTCAGCAAGTAATGTGGTAAAAGTTGTGAACCTGTATCTAATTATTAAATGTTGTTTGCAAAACATTTTTCCAGAGATGTTAAATTTCTCCAAAAGTGAACTGAAACAAATAAGGAGAGAAAAAAGTTTCACCAGAAGCAACAGCAAAAATTAAAGACTCATATAACAAAGCTGTGGAAATCAGAAGACAACTTCATTTCTTTATACAGATTCTAAGAAAAGAGATAAAATAAATGTAAGGATGCAGTACTGTTTTGAATTACCAAACACTGCCACCATGTGTTTACTTCAAAGACTATCAGGCTGCTTGAAAACAGCTAGATGGTAAGTATTAAATGATAAAGTAAATCAAATTTGTTCCTCCCTTACGAGAAATGTTTCTGTATAATGCAATAGCAACGAAAACCCCAAAAAGGTTTTAAGAACTTTTTGCCACTTGGGTTATATTTGTATAAGAACACACAGCTCTGTTTCTAACCCCTCCTCCCACCATTGTGGAGAGCACTAGCTAGAGAATGACAGAGAAATAATGGACAAGCTTTGTTTCCACGCACAGATCCCTACCGTAATTGATATTTCACTGTGTTTGTGCACTGCCCATCTCAGTAAACTTCAAGTTCACCTTGATGGTCCCTAGACGGTACTAAACCCCACAAATGTTCACACAACCACAACACAATTATTTCAGAGGTAGCTTTTCTTCAAAGATTTATGCATTTGAACATTCATATAATAATGGAGACAACAGATTCAGAGGACTTCCTGCCACATCAATTTTCACTAGTTCTAATGTAAGCAGCAAAATATCTCTACTCTCACTTGAAAACTACATCCATTCCAATTTGAATTAAGAGCATTCAGTTTCTTACTATTTAAAACGTTCTCTCATTTGAAAACTTCCCTTGAGGTAGAATGCAGGCAGGGGAACTGCTTCTCACTACCGAAAAACTAAAATTATTAGAGATGCTTCTCTTCTCATTTAGATGGGATATTATACGTAATGCAAAGGAATTCCAATGACTTAGCCAAAAAGATGGATACCTAATTTTCTTCAAAATTTTCAAAAATCCTGTCATAAATTCTTTGAGTTGCAATACCTAACATTAGCTTGTAAGATTGGAAAGATTTAGAAAGAAACTCTCAGCTATTTTAATTAATATAGACAAACAGTTAAATGGATTAACTGAATTTAAAAAAAATGACTGAAGAATAATCACTCTCTCATCATCATTATCCAGGTAAACAAAATAATTCAACCACCTTCCTCAGAATATGCTGCAGATTCCACATATTTGTCTGTATAGATTGAGTGAATCCTCCAGAAAAATGCAGACCTCAGGGAGAAAGGCAAATAATTAAAACAGACACAAGCAGTATTTGTATGAGATACCACACTTATTAAAAAACCCATTAAACATTTTTTGTACAATTCTAGATATTTGAAATTTCAAGAATGAAAGAATTTTGAAAAAAGACTGAACAACTTCACGAATGCCTAATAGATGACTATGCAGTTTTGGACAGCTCAGCTCCAGAATTCATTTTCTTTTCAGACAACAAAAATCAGAACACTTGCATTTAAATGTGATGTCTTTTGTCAGCATTACTCATGCATGTACCCACTAGATGCCTTTGATTATTCTTTTGCTCTCAGGAATACTAAGTGTTCAGAGTAAAGACTCTAATATCTTAAAACTCGAAGTGACTCCAAACAGATGGCAAACATAAATAACTGAAGTGGTGAAGTAATTTCAAGTAACTGATAAAGGACAAAACTGATGCTCTTTACCATGTCTCGTGCCATTAATTCTTCAATGTGCATTGTAGAATATAGTTATTCCACAGCTCTATTCTGCAAGTCTTTGAACAGCAGGAAGAAACAATAAACCCTGCATGCAGCTCTACTGGCAAATAACAGCATTCAGTCAGAATAAATTGGATTGTCCCAGTCTGTTCCAGATTTGTCTAACAATGGATAGTAGCAGCATTCCCACCAGAGAGCTTCAGAGTTAGGACAAACAAACTGGAAAAGCATCTTTGGCACAATTGCCAGAAGTCCATCACATTTCTTACTGCAGACTTAAAGCAGTAAATCTATGGCACTAATTGGTAAAGTAGAAAGCATCAATTTGCTCCACCTTAGGCAACAGCAAATGAAGAGAACAGCATGCACAGGCACTTTAGCAAATTTTAAGTATAGGAAAAAAGGAAAACTTATGTTGTTGAAATATAGATCAATGGCCTGTGCTTTTCAGTACATGAACATACTTTCAGAAGGAGAAAGTGTGTTCACCTGTTTATATCCTTTTAAACCATGACTCTGTGTTTTAATTTCTTGATCTGTTTCCCACAATAAGTACGTAATTTGCCTTATGATACTTACCACCCACCTCCTTACAATACTTATCACCACCCAAGCAATGTCATCATAAATGTGACTACTAAGCTACACTTAGCAGAAGTTAACATTTCTGAGAAAAGTCAACAGGTTCAATATAAGTCTTCAAAAAATATAAATAGGATTTTTCAAGTCAGATGTTCAAAAAAGATGAAATTTCAGACTGTGGCTCATACACAGCATTTGATGAATTAGTCTCTATTCCTAGTTTTAATCTTTTTGATCTAGTTCACACTTCTTCACATAATTTAGTTCCACAATAACAAAAAAACCCCAACAACTTGAAAAGGGACATAGTTAAATTTCAAACACACACATTGTATTGCAAGAGTAGCATTATGGAAGCAGTATGATCTTCATTTATATCCATCACCCACTCCAAATAAACAGAACTAGTAATTCTGTCACTGTGATTTCCAGTCAAGAAACCTTGCAAGGAACCTTACTAGAACGTAACTTGAATCTCTGATCCTTTGTACAGTCAAACATTGTCCAGACATAACTCTCTGGTTTTACTCTCCATAGGAGAAAGGAAATGGATAGGGATAGGTGGTCTTCTGTGTGAATCCATTCTTCGACTGATACATTCCTTTGAAATGCTGCTCTTTGGGGATGAGAAAGGGTAATTATTTATTTGAAAAAAAAAATATTTGAATGTAGTATGCATCAAGAGGATAACTTTTTGAACTACAATAAATATGAGTCTGTAAGCATGTGGATGTGAGTGTGCATATTTAATCTGCATGAAATTAACTCACTAGCTAACTAGATAAGTATTGGGAATGAGCAGATAACATTAATTGAAGGAATCACATATTGCACAAAGTTATTCCATCTCGCATCCTTTAAATTCTGGTTTATAAACAAATCATCACTGAGTTACCAACTCTATCTCAGTGCAAGATCTGACTCTAATTTGAACTAATAACAAGAATAGCTGCCAGAGAGCACTGCTTTATGCTAAATGTTCATAATTTCTTGCCCTGTTGATCACAGTGTCAGACATTATTTCCAGTATATTTCAGAGTAAAAAAATAGGTTTTTGATTTAAAATTTTCCAGATATTTTAGTCACACTCTCTTCTTAGATGTTTTCAGTAAAATAGAAAACTATCAAAAAACTGAAAAAAACCCCCACTCAAGCTACAAGATACATACTTCAAGCAGAACTTGCCTCATCATGATTTAGCTCACAGTAAATCTTTTTGCTGGATTTGGCAAATAGTCCATTATTTGGAAGCTTGATCATTCAACTCCAGCCCAAACAGCCACTTTCTAATAAAAAGACTATATTTGGCACCCCAAATTTGCCAATGACTGATGAAGTTTGTCTTTGAATGAGATTTGTCATATTTGAGGACTCAAGAACTCTTAAGATATAACGTCCAAATAATCTTATACCCATTAAATTTATGTAGCCAGCAGCATTAACATTAGCTTTCTGTCACTGATTTTCCTTATTTTTATCAAAGCCTTGTTTGTGAGCTCCATGGTTTCATCCCACTTGTTTTTCTCGGGGCTTGTGTATGTCACCAAGTTCTCAGTATACTGCAAGATTGACTTCAAAAACCTACGAGAAATAAAACCAAATTAGAAAAACTCATTAAAGGATTTAGAAAGAAGAAGAAATCAAGAAAAATAACTCAATGCTTAAAGCTGCACCTGTCTCCAAGTTTCAAAATCTCACTCAGGTTGATCAACACATTAAGGTTTCTTCTACTTCTGGAAAAGAACCACTCACATATTCTCACAGTAAGAAGTGATGATTTTCAGAACTACAATTAAACACTGCAATAGAAGTAATGCAGTGAAAATATGTGTGATAGACTTTTCCTCAAGTAGCTTCCTTTTCTTTCTCAGTCAAATGTTTCACAATGCCTATGATACACAAACAGCTGTGAATTGACACACAAGGATTACAATTACTAAGATAATAAATTTAGCTTTTATGTATTAATATTTTTGAGTGTGTGATAGTTCTCTATCTATATTGAGGATGAGTATTATAAAAATTAAATATTAGCATAACTGGATTATATATTTTCAACTAAGTTATTTCAGTTCTTGAGCTAACATTGTCTGAGATACATTGATCATTGTAACAACAGAAAGGACAACAATGTACTAAAAGTCATGCTGTTCCTTTGTATTTTTTTCTCTACAGGACTCACATTACAGATCAAAAAGGAATGTGTACAGTTTCCTGTTTTCATAAAGTAAAGCTTCTCAGAGCGTCTCACGCGTGAGTACATATCTGAGTTTTTTACTTATTGTTTCTTTTTTAAGATTCAGAGCACTGGGACAGGCTGC
>NW_009970681.1:0-6267 GCF_000747805.2 Chaetura pelagica | reverse complement strand
TTTTTTGTTGGTTTTTATTTTGCTTTTTGTTTTTCTTTTATTTTCCCAAACATGATTCAGTATTGTTTCTCCCAAATGAGTTACAGCAGAGAGAGATGCTGTTATATGAAGTTTGCAAAACAACTAACAATGAGATAAGAGTGGAAATGTTCCCTGCTGCTTTCTGATGCAGACAGTCTATTTTTGACCTGGAGACCAGTATCAAGCCCTGGATTTTGTCAGGTCAGGGGGTGGGCACTGAAGACTTTATCTCTATTTTTTTATTTTTTTTCCCCCTTTGTTGACAACATATCCTTATCCTTCTTGGGTCCTAGGGTCAGTGCTTGATAGTGCTGGTATTTAAAATACCTAAATAGGAGAAGTTCTTTTTTTCTATTTTTAAGGATGCTCCTTAAAGTTGCTGGCAAGGGTCAGGGAGCCACAGGGGTGCGAGATGAGACTCGGTGAGAACACTCCTAGTGAGAACAGGGAGCTGCCTTCAACTGTGCTTTGTTAAACACAGATGTGTTAAAACCATAAGTTAGTGTTATATAAGCATAAACAATTTGCTTGTATTAAATATTTTAGACACATCTTCATTTATTGTTTTTATTTAATGGCTGTACATAAGGAAAAGTGATAATTTTCTGTGTATCTGGAAAGTTTTAAATGAAAGTTATTTTGTTTGCTTTTAAGGATTATCACTGCAATTACATAGTGTTTTCTTAAGGAAAAGTTATTTATGTGCTTTTTTTTTTAAGATTTACTACTAGCTAAACAGCAAAAACTCTCAGTTACCTTCATAAGGGCAAAGAATTGAAGGAAGCTTCAAAATAGTGACCAGAAGGAGTGCATCAAATTGTGCGCAAAACCTTAGAGCGTGTAAATGTGTGCTTGGTTTGTGCTGCAGTCAGACAACAGCCAGATTCACTCACATTATTTTAAATGAATTTTTAAAATTAACTATTTGCTGTCTTGGCTCAACATTGCTTCTCTGCCCCAAGTTCTTGGTCCTTGCAGTGTTGTAAGGGCAAAGCAGTTTAAGTGCAGAGTTACTGCTCTGCCTCTGTGGGTTCATAATAATTACGTAACTAAGAAATTATATGTTTTCATTTCCTTTATTTATATTGGGAATTAAAACTAGAACAAAATAATGTAAACAAACTAACTCTGGGGATATTTACAGAATTTGCAGCTATAAATAAAGCAGTTTTCCAGAAGAAATAATGAGTATTGACTCAGAAGAAAAAAGTATTGTAAGGGCTTGTGCATAGCTTCTTACTGTTATTGTATTGCTGCAGATAAATATTTGTGGTTTGGGCAAAAAAAATGGCAGTTTTTCTTCTGTTTTCAATCTCTTCATACCTTCCTTTACTGGAGGGGAGGGAGTAAAGGCAAAGAGAAGAAACAATTTGTTTGGTATAGTCACTTAACTGGTAAAAGGTTCCCTACCTAAAGAAGTAGGCAAAATTTAAACAGGACCTTGAAAGAGGAAATGAAAATGCATGAATTTATGTGTAACAGAAAAATGAATGCTCTTTAGTGTGCTCAGATGGTATAAAAGTGTAATTATTTATAATCTACAAGTTGTCTCTGTCTCAAGTTAATCATACCATAGTATATTACAGGAATATTTTCCTCATGGAAGCTATGGAATTTTCCTTTTGTTCAGTGGTTACTCAGGGGTTTTTATGCGATTT
Organism: Chaetura pelagica; assembly: GCF_000747805.2. Classification (NCBI taxonomy): domain Eukaryota; kingdom Metazoa; phylum Chordata; class Aves; order Apodiformes; family Apodidae; genus Chaetura; species Chaetura pelagica. Next base: position 4,588 of record NW_009970681.1, on the reverse strand, counting down.
TCTGGAGTGCCTACTGACATAGAGTCATTATGTAGTCAGCAATAGTGGTGAATTATATCTGAAAACCAAAATTAAGGTGACAAGTAAGATGTACTTGAAGTTGTGTTAGCAAAGCCTAGCAGAAGCTAGTACTTAATACATGCATCTATATGATTTAATTAGGCAAATAGGTGCAGATCCGTGTCTGAGGAGAAAATACTGCTTTGAACCAAGGAAAACTGAAATTCTTTTGGTTTTCAATATAAATTCTTAACTGGAGAAAACAGCGTCATTGCAGTGGCAGTTACACGTTCCAGTAGCTCATTTATAAGGTCTTCCCTGCACACCTTCACTATGTTAGCTGCTGTATGTCTAAAATTTCATTATCTGCAATATTAGTCTTGTGGGGTTTTGTGTGAACTGGTTTTACACAGTTGGAAAGAGTTTTCTGAAACCTGAACAATGATAATATGACTCAGAATTTTTCTGTAGTGAGTGAAAACGAGCACTACATGTTGGAATTGAGTAAGATTTAAAAGTAGTTAGAAAGGCTGAACGGATATTCCTTAATGTTGTACTTCTTATTTATATCAGTGTAGGTAATTTCTCAGTTACAATCTCAGGTGAAAAATGGGAATTAAGTTAAAGCCACAGAATAAATCATAACTTAATTATGTGCCTACTTTTCCTGTAGCAACAAAGATCTTCAAATTCTTCAGGAAAATGATAGTGTATCTTATTAGTTACTATTATGATAAATTATTACTCTTGCAGCCATCCCATAAGTACTACTCCATTATTTACTACAAACAGTCCTAGTTGTTGTGTTAACTAAAAAATCCAAATCACACAACAGTCTTTCCTTATCATGGCAGTTGGTAATTCCAGCTACTGATTTGTTAAATGTTCTCATAGAAAATATAAATGGAACAGCATAGGTTGCTCTAAAACATTATCTAATCCTATGGATTTTAAGTGTAGATTAATCCCCAGTGACTCGCAGGACTAAATGAGTAGGTACAAATGCATTTACTTGTTAAAAACTGTGCCATCTGTTTTTTAGTGGATTGTATGTGGTTGTTTCAGATCCCTCTCTACCTCTCCAGTTGAGATCTCTTCTTTAACCTACCTATCTTTTAGAATTTAAGTGGCAAACATGTTCCATTTGGGTAGTAGAAATGGTTCAGCATCCACAGCGTATTGGTATTTTTTATGTTAAAGCATGCCATGGTGACTTCTTGTATTACCTGAACCAAAGCTTCCAGGCTATTCTGTATCGAACAGATAATACAGGTCAGCAGAGTATTAGAACCTTAAATAGTATTTTACTGGCCTTTCACTCGGAGTTTGTTTTCTAAAGCAATGACCAGTGATTTCTACTTTTATTTTAGCTGGAGTGAAAACTTCTTTATTTTTAGTGGGTCTTACTGCTGATCTTCAGTGTGGTTTGAGTCCAACATTTCTCAGTAAATGGACTGGCAAAGAAAATGAAATAATCTCACTGCTGATACAGGTTGTATGTCTGAAGACTGGAGTTGCTCCACTGTGAGATGAATTTTTCAGTGCTGGCAGCAACCTGCTGCACACAGCACTGTAAGCAAACCCGTGAAGGAGATTAAGCTGCAAAATACTCATTTGCACAGTATATCAAATATCACCTTGATAGAACGTGAGTTTGTGTTTTAAAAAAATATTCTGAGTCCATTAAGGTACGCTAATAAAATCAGGAAGGAACTATATTCCTTAGGAATAATTAACTCTGGAGCAGTTCTTTACATGTACCTTTGTACTGAGTGTGTGTACATTATAGGCATATAACTAAGAAATTGTGCAGTTTTAGAAAGCCTGTTCTTCCAAAAATTATATTCCACCTTATTATCCCCAAAGAGCAGCAGGAAGAATGAGCTCTTCCTTTCAGGAACACACAAATACATTTCATATTCCTTTCTGTCCCTTCGTTATATATCAACAGTGAGCTTATTCAAAAAATTAATATTTTAGGGACTCCGTTCAGCTCTCTCAGAATTGTACTTGCAATTACAGTTGATTTTGAGTTTTCTCTTTGTTATCCTTTAGTCTTACTGGAGTCTGAAAATTTCCTTTTTGGAATTAGTAGTTCTTTTTCTGAATTTTTGCTTGAGGAAACATGCCAGAGGATCCTCTACATTCTCTCTGCTGCCTAAGCAAAATAAAGTCAATGTCCAGTATTAAGCTTTATTAAACAGCTCACAGAATGAATAAATACTGAATTTCTCAAGAAAATTATTTTAAAAAGAATGGGAATCTTGGCTTTGTTGGGCAGGGATATAATCTCATTGTGCTCAGTGATTTCAAATGCTCCTTTATGAGTAACTGAAGTGGGACACTTTGAAGCCCAAGCCCCATTAATTCACATTGATGGATCTAAGATCTTAGAGCATTAACAGAAATTAATTCACTTACAACCTTCGGCTTGAGAGAAAAACAAAACAAAAATCACCTTGTAACAAGCCAGCTGATGAACCTGTGGAGGTGTTGGTAACCTTGGCCACTCACATTAAAATTGCCCCTTAAAGAGCCTGTAGAATTGGTGATTTTTTTTTCCTTCGTAGCACAACTGGGACACAAAAACCCTGTTTTCTTTAGCGAGAATGCTTGGACGCCCTCCAATCGAGTGGGAACAAAGAGTTGTCTGTCATGGTCCCGGGAGCCCCCACATCTGCTTTTTAAAACAGGATGTGGGGAAGGGGAAAATCCTCTCCATCTGTGACGCTAACACAGCTTTGAGAACACCTGGAATTACTAGACCTGGCATTTGAAGCTTATCTCTGGAGCTGATTTCTGATGGACTAGCTGCTTTTAGGGCTGAGTTTCCATATTTCTGAGCTCATTGTTAGGGCAGACTTTCCACTGGAAGATCTGGATCCTAAAATCTGAACCCAGTGCTGCTTTGGAAAATGATAAAATAATTCCAACAATTAACTTCTAGGAGGCTGTTTAGCCTGGTTTTAGATTTTATTTTTTAATTTTTGACCAAACTAACAAGAACAAAAAAATCCTTTGAGTAATTTTTTGCATATTTCACTATCCACTCAGAATTTCATAAGCAAAAAATCAAATTTATGCCTATATTTTTGGTAATTGCTTTTGGTTTACGTTAGTTTCACTTGTGTGAACATCCAACAAAGCAGCGAACATTAAGCACGCAAACAGGTTGTCTAAGAGAATTTCCTTCGGTGCTTAAAAGTGTATTAAAATACCCTGTGTATTTTCAGTAGAGCCTGAAGTTGTGATCAGTGAAACTCTGTTCAATGTGCAATGAAAACAACTCAAGTATGTAATTTTATCAATCAGCTTCAGTCAGCTATTAACAGAATGTAATTCAACAGTTATTCAGATAATTTGCTAGCTAATAATAAGGAGAAATATTTTGGTGAAAGGAAAATTGTTTCTGGACTTCTTCATATTAATTAATAATCTGTCCCTTTTTCAGCTCAAGATGTTGTTGGTGAATTCTGTTAATAACTTCAGATAGTGATGATATTTTGATAATTTGATAAAAGTTGTTTTGGTCTTTGTGTATCATGTCAGGAAGATTAGTTTGGTTTCTGTTATTTTCTTTGTTTCATTTGCAATGGAGAAGCAATAACGGGCCACCATGTTCTGACTCCAGCAGTTCAAGCTTTTGGGAATAGCAATAATAAATCTTAGAAAAAGCTCTGATTTCAATTTCAAAAATTATTTGTTTAAATCAGTGGCTTAACTAGCTGCATATTTATAAGTGTAGAATTTCTTAACATAAAAATAATGTGGTTCAGAATGCAAATGACAATATATTTTAGAAAGCAGTCACCATAAAAAAAATGTTGTCATAGTCATCTTTATTTCTGGAATTTTAAAGTTTGCAGGAAAACTCTGAAATGGAAAGATGGGCAGCGTTAATTGTAATTATATGTTCTTGAAACTAGAGGGTGAGTATGTTAATGACTGCTTTTTGTATTCACTACTCATCATTTCTGATGGCACGTAATCTTAAAGTTCATCTACTTGTGTTTGATGCTTTTAATATTAAAAAATTCCCCCACCTGTTAAGGAGGATGTGCAGTATGGATTGAGAGGCAACCAAGTGCATTAATTCTTGTTGATTCACTTTTATGATAAATCCCAAATATTAAGGATACTCCTGGCTTTTTCAGTCAGCTGAGTTTCTGCTGGTATTCTTGAGTACAAGTCTGAATGATGTGCTCAGAGTTTTAAAATTTAACTGTTTTGGAAGTCAGCTTTCATTACTAAGAATGAATGTTAAATTTAATCTCTTGTATAATTCTCTTCTTAAAGAAAAATATTTAAATTGGCACAAACTGCAACAGAGTTGGTGTGAGCTGGGTTCATTGCATCCTTCTTAACAGCAAAGCCTGCAAAATACTGAAACGATACCACTGGATGCTTTTAATTCAGAAGTTCAAATAAAGATAATAATAAGATTTTTTAAAGGATTAATTTTAAAATTAAGAAATAGAGAATATTGCAAATGGAAAATAAATTATGAAATCAGCTGGTTGGAGGAAAATCCTGGTGACAGAAAATTTGTGTTAATCTGGCTCATGCTCACAGTTGGTCTTCACTCTCT
>NW_009970680.1:0-6351 GCF_000747805.2 Chaetura pelagica | reverse complement strand
CAGCTGGCTGTGCTTTGGGCAGGGCTTGAAATGGAGACCTCCTGTGGTCCTTTCCTAACTGAGTTACCTGTTAGCCTATACCTGACAAAAAACTGTGCCTGTGTGTGTGTGTAGATGTGGTCTTGGTTCAGCATGGCACTCAGCTTTGATACAGTAACAATAGTATAAAGACCTATTGAGAGTGAGATCCTTTATTCCAAAAAGTCAGGATTAGACTGTGAAAATACAGTGTGCATAGTGCTCTTATAAAATAAACTTTAAAGGCTCCTTTGGAATAATATTTTTTTTAAAAAGCTTCATTTCTGCCTGCATGCCAAACAAAGCAATCAGTTATATATCTGGACATGAGAAACAAATAATAAACCAAATTGGAATCTGAATAATCACAATTTCACCTTTTCATATAGCATGTCTTCTTCAGAATAGCACTGGGCATGGATGTTGTGGTCTTGCTCCAAGATGACAGTATGTCCTTTGGTGGTGCTTTAAGTACTTCTTTGGGTTTTTTGGTTGTTGTTTGTGCTTTTTTTGTTTGATTGGTTGTTGTTGTTGTTTGGGTGTTATTGTTTGATTGTTTGTTTTTAATACCAACAAGCAGAGAAGAATCCTTACATTTCCAGCTTTTTCTTTATTGTTTGAAAAGTATGTGGAGATGTTCACGTTTTCTTCCTTACAGGCAGAAAGGTAGTTTAACCATCAGCAAAGAGCTAGCTGCAGTAGTCATCAACCTCCGTTTTCTCTGTTTTGGAGACAGATTCATCCATTAAGTCTGGAGTGCAAAGCTAAGAGTGCTTACAGAGCACTTATCCATATATATTTGATTACTGGAGCACAGCTGCTGTTCAGGGTAATTAATGTGAGAGTATAATATCTTTCAGATGGGTGCTGTGTCTTTAATTTCAGGATGAGATGACCTCTCTTGCTTATATTCTCTTCTCTGTGTCACATTTTATGTAGGTTAATTATTTTGGTTTGCTTGCTGGAAATAAAGTGCTTCTAGAAGCATTGGTGAGAAAAATCAGGCAGACACTGTATCTGCTTGAGGGAAACACTACTAAGAATAAAAAAATTGTGGTTTTTAGTAGTCATCCAGCTACGATGTACGAAAAAGGATTTAGTGCTTCTAGCTCCCAACTGTAATAGGTGGTTCTTTAAACTACTGTCCTAAAGATAGATTGTTAAACAGTCAAAAAAATGTAATTTATTTAGAAGGTTACATTTCATTGAAGGTTATTTGGGCTTGGTGGCCTAAGGTGGCCTTAGGTGGCATTTATTCAAATCTATTATTTTAGAAGTAAACTTACACTCTTTTCCAATAATTAAAATGTCTCTTTCAAAAAAATTCAAAATAATTTTGAAAATAATGTTTTATTGTTTGCAAAATTAAAAAATGAAATTAAATTGAAATTATTGGGAGAAAGACTTTTCCAGTCAAAAGCTTTAAGTAAAGCTCCTCATCACGTCAAAAGACATGACCTTGACAATTACAGGATATCACTATTTGAAATTAACCTGAGATCATTCTTCACATGAGGACAATTTCACAAGTGAACTTCGGAAACTTTGGATCTGAAGAAGGAAAATATTGGGGCTCTCCGGTGCTTTTTAGCAATACTTTGTATGTATGTATCTCTGTAATTTTTTTTTCACACCTGAACATGTCAGTAGTATGTGTTATGTAACAAGTCTGTATTAAGATTTCAAAAAAAGTATCACATATTTTCAGATATATTCAGAACTTTTGTGGCTGTAAGTATTGTGGCATTTGATATGTTATTTGACTTAAGGTACAGGTAGTCTTCATGCAGTTGAATTTTGCCTTCTGCTCTAACTTGACATAATTCAGTTAGAGATGTGGCAGGATACAGGTGACAGAGAGGTCAGAAAATTGGTCATCGTCCTGTGTTTATATGTAACTTCATTTCTCTCAGCTGGTACTGCCCTTTTTCTGTGGGTGACCAATGATGCTTTGGAATGAGTCAGGGGCTACTTCGAATGCAACAGGTTTAGGGCAGAATTTTTCAGCAGTTCTCTATTTTAGCCTAATTCTGTCTACATGCAAAGCAATGGAAATTTTATAACTGTAGTGGAGCAAGAGATCCTACTTGGGATGGACTTTTCAAAGGGCTGTTATGCTTCACTCTTCACCCTTCTTTTTTTGGGCTTAAAATGGAAACCTGTCCAATATTGTTCTTATTTACTTAAATAATGTGTTGTATGCTGTGGGGAGAAAACCATTTTGCTTGTTAATTGTGGCAGACACCTGCATACACACCTGCATTCTGTTTCATTATTTCCTAAAATAATATAAAATGCACTTCCTATGACACTGCATTTTAAAAACTTAGGACAAGATTCAAATAATATGAATCTGCTATGTAAGAATAAAACCACCTGATCTAGATAGGCCTGTTTGCTCTATGAAACTTACAGAAGCTAGTAAGTTTTCCTGTTTCTGTGGTATGCATATTAATTGTTGGCAGGCCTCTCCAGTAATTGTTTTATCTTTTGAGATTTTTACTCAAAGTCAGCAAGGCTAAGATCCCTAACTAGGCTCAATGGGTTCATGGTTATGAAAGTTAGTGACTCTGTGTTTTAGGAAAGACGTTTGGTGCAGAAGCCATCTTAAGTTAGTATAGATACATTCCATGAAGGTATGCTGTACGTCCCTGTCATTTGCTTCTCTGCAGAGAAGGAACAGGTACTTCAGATAGCCTGAGAGTGCATTTTTATTTCTAATGATTTTTTAAATGTTCATGGGGTGACTAGCTCAGCTGAAGATGCCACACTGCACAAGTGTAGTATGCACAGCTGTCATGTATCTGCGCCATTGCAGACTCCTGTCTTTAGTCCCAGAGTCTGGGACTAAATCTGTCGTTTTACAGTAGAGCATCCTTTCTTTGCACTGAGTTAGGGAGATGTAGGGAGAGTGGTGGAGCACAGGTGGAATATTTATGTCATATCTTTACTATGGTTGCGACCCTTGCAAAAGTTAGCTTTTCTAGCATGTACTTACCAATGTCATTGAAATGCCACAGCAGTCCATAGAAGCATGTCCAAGGAGTTGCTTGGAAAAGATTATTCCACAAAGCATTTGTCCATAGAAGTGAGGAGTGCAGTTCCCCAGGATGTGGTTATTGGTTGCTGCAGCATGGGAGATTTGCTTGGGAGGTCATACGGCTGCACTGGCTGCAGTTTGACTTCACAACTGATGAAGTCAAACGCTTGTCTGCTGAGGAATGAGGAGTGCCTTTAGTTGCTTCTGTTTATTTTCTCCATTCAGAAGTTTCTTTTTTATTTCTTTCCAGCTGTGACAGACAAAATGTCAATAGAATAAGTGACCTACCCACCAGAACTTGCCATGAACCATTTGGGTGGACCATCTGAAGGGGAGGTGAGTGAAGAGCCAGCAAGTGGGACAGTGAACGAGTCGGTGGAGGCTGACCTGGAGCGCCCAGAGGTGGAGGAGGAGCAGCGGTATGCAACTCGCTACCCCAGGCATACCAACTGCAGCCAAGGGGGCCTGGCAGGGCAGGAGGAGGAAGGGATGTTAGCTCGGTCAGCCAGCACTGAGAGTGGTTTCCACAATCACACGGACACTGCGGAAGGGGATGTGATTGCCACGGTGGAAGACACTTACGACACGGAGAGAGTCCAGGAAAATGAGGATGAGAGTGCCTACGCAGTGCAGTACAGGCCTGAGTCTGAGGAGTACACGGAGAACGCTGAGGCTGAGCACAGCGAGGCTGTTCATCATCGAACCCTGCCCAATCACTTGCATTTCCACTCCATCGAACACGAGGAAGCCATGAACGCGGCCTACTCGGGCTACGTCTACACGCATCGGCTGTTCCACCGTGGTGAGGATGAGCAGTATGCTGAGCCTTATGCCGACTATGGACTGCAGGAGCACGTCTATGAGGAGATAGGAGATACTCCAGACCTCGACGTTAGGGAGGGGATCCAGCAGTATGAGCAGGAAAGGGAGGAAGCCGACAATTACCGCAAGGAAGCGCTTGGTGCCCGACTTCACCATTACGATGAGCGGTCTGATGGGGAATCTGACAGCCCTGAAAAGGAGGCAGAGTTTGCGCCCTACCCAAGAATGGATAGTTATGAACAAGAGGAGGACATTGATCAGATTGTAGCAGAGGTGAAGCAGAGCATGAGCTCCCAGAGCTTAGACAAGGCAGCTGAAGATATGCCAGAGGCAGAGCAGAGTCTGGAGCATGGTCATGCCCTGACTGGTGATGGGCATGAAAGTAATGGGCAGCTCCCAGCTGGTTCTCGAGTTACGTCCAGCTCTGGAGAATCTGTACAGAGGTACAGCAAAGAAAAGAGAGATGCAATTTCACTGGCTATCAAGGATATTAAAGAAGCTATCGAGGAAGTGAAGACAAGAACCATCCGTTCTCCTTATACTCCTGATGAACCTAAGGAGCCAATCTGGGTAATGAGGCAGGACATCAGTCCAACCAGGGACTCTGACGACCAGAGGCCACTAGATGGAGATGTGAGTATACAAAGCTTTCTGCTCTCAGGTTATGTATCTTTAGTTGATTTAATTATGACACACGTGACTGTGAAGGACAGTGCATTTTGTTCTTGTTCTGTGACTCGTCCTTCAGTAAAATACATAATGCTCTATTTTAATTTTTTACTCTAGAGGACATGTAAGAGGTATGTGCACTATCAGTATGCAGATAGTTCTTTATGAAGCACTCCTGACTCCTCTTACACTACACATGAATTTATCACATGAAACTCATTTTTTATGAAACAAATGCTGTTACACTTTTTACTGCCATGGGATATTTTAGAATAGCTACTGAACACCTGGTCTTTTCTCATCTATCCTTGTGTGTTTTTGTTAATTCTAGGATTCTTTTCGTTTTCTGTCCCATATCAATCCTAACAGTTCCATCATAAATCTGTTACTATTCTTTATGATGGTGTGGTAGATCAGATTCATATTCTAGAAAAGCTGCAGGATTTTTGTCCACTTGCAGACTCTAGAAATGTGTTATGAACCTCAGTATGTTACTTTTCTTGTTGTAAACTATACTCACTCTCCAGCAACCTAAGTATTGAAGACAGTTGTTCAGATTTACAGCATCGGCATTTCTGAAATTCTGTACTTTTGGCATGAGGCTTAACTTGGATCAAAATCACTGTTTCTGGTTCCAGCTGCCTGTATGGCAATCTCTATTTGCAGGTTTATGGGTTTGCTGTGTTTCTAATAAAATAAACTCATAAACAACATGTTAAATTTATGCCTCAGTATGGAACGAATGGGTAGGCTAAATTTACTGGCCAAAAATAGTCTTAGCATATGGACCTATGCTATTCCTTCAAGGATAACTGCACTGCAATCATCTGCTCCATCCTCGTTATTGCTGCAGAATTTTTTTGGTGAGCTTTGTTTTTTTGAAAGAACACTGAAAGATCAAATGTTTTGCGTGATGTTTGGTGTTTTAAACTGAATTATTATAACCTTCTAGGAATGCTTCAGAAGTATCTGAAGCATCTCAGCCTCTCTAAAGGTGAAAAAGATCACATGCCATGTATGGATCTGTGACAGGCTTGTAATTTTTTTTTTTTTGATCTGGCTTCAAAATGATGAAGGCTAGTGCTCTAGAAATGGGGAGAGATTAATGGAGCATAGTGTTTGCCTTGCTCAAAGAACATGTGAGCTAATTGAGACATGTAGCTATATGATTTTATATTTCCTTGAAAACTGTTGGAAACACACAGTAGTGAGTACGTTTGGGTTTTTCTTCATAGTTTCATTGAAACTTTTTTTTCTAAAAAAATCCTTTATCACAAAAATTGTTTGTGCAAATATTTTTAAAATTATGTCTGTTGCAGAGTTGATTAGCAGTCATGTGGAAGGCTTAAAGCAATCTTCCCAAGTTACTCTGTACTGGAGAAGAATTATTTTTAATTTCTTAAAAAAATTCCAAAAGCTGTTACTATTCTCTCCCCTTTTTCATGTAGATCACACAACTCTTTCGCTGTTCATTTTGTTCACCATATTGTCAGTGTTTCTAAGTGCTGTCATTGTCAGGGAGGATGGGAGAACTTCCTGTTGCTTACGTGGTAACATCCACTACCATGATGGACTCAGATTAGGCTGAGGATCCTGAGAGCACGGAGTCCTTCCTGAAGGTGCTTCAGCAGCTGTCCAAAATCTTGCTGCACTTTGCAGAATTAAACTTTTCCAAGGTATGCTGATAGGACTCAGCCTGATATGCTCATATAGTAAACAAAGCAGGTGTTTCCATAGTTCTGTATCTGTATTAGATGTTAATGTACATAGCGGTGTTGCGATCTGCGACCTATTATATCTCC
>NW_009970679.1:0-6118 GCF_000747805.2 Chaetura pelagica | reverse complement strand
AGCAACCATCATTTCAACAGGAGGCAAAAAGCTTGTAACCACCTCTCCTTTACCCTCCCTCAAGTGAAATGAGCTTCTTAATCATTTAAATGTTCATAGTTAAACCCAGGCAGAGCAAACTGGTAACTTCCCAGGCAATTCAACCTAAGTGTAAACTTAGGTAGGTTCCTCATGGTTGTGCAAATTTATCAGGATGTTAAGGACTCATTTGAAGACAACAGTTGGAAGTGGATTCACTTCACTGGCCAATTCCTGAGGCTCTTACTTTCACCACTGAAGCTAGCATGTACCATTCCAGTATCTTTCATGAGTCAGAGGTCAACGCCTACACCCTCAGAAAGACTGCAGAAGGTATTTCTGAAATCTGTGTCTTTTCATGATTTTTTTCTTTGAATCACTACTTCCTGCTGGTTCCTTCAAAGTGGTGAACCTAGAAACGTATGGAAGTGTTAAAGTGTTTGTGTTTCAGGATATCTTCAGCATGGTTCATGTGGACAATAACTCAACATCATATGATGTTTGTTTCTCTTGACTTTTTTTTATCCTTCACATTGAAAACTTTTAAGGCAAAAGGAGGAAAAAAAACCCCTTCCTTTTGTCTTCAATGTCTCTGAACTTTTGTGAAGCACATAGTAGGAGCAGCAGCCCACCTGATAAAACAATAGATCAAATTCATCCATTACCTTGATGAATGGCCAATAACTGGAAAGTCAAACCTAGAGACTGTGCCAGCATTAAATCAGACCTGAAGGACATTATAGGACTTGGGTCACACCATAAATCAGGAAAAATCATTCTTCGCTCCACTTAGATTTGTATTTACATAGGAGCCAAGTTTTATAAAAGAGTTGACCTTGTCTTCTATCAAGATAAAATGTCTGCCCTTCTATCAATAGATTCAGAAGTTCAAAGCAGGGTTTGATCTTCTGTAGGTTTAGGTATTATGCCAACCTGGCAAGAACAAGGACAAAAGTTATTTCTGCTGTTTCTGCTTAGAACAGATTTTCTTAAGTCATATTAAGAAATTTCCAACAATTAATAGTGGCCAATTTCCAATATTCTAACTGAAGTGGTGAACAAGGCAATGCAAACTTAGCTTAGGAATCAATTGGGTGGGTACAGCACAGGAAAGGAGTTGAGCTTGTCTTTATTTTGGATTAGAGGGTCTCTTATTTGAAGTTATATTTCAAATAAAGCTTTCTTACTTATCCAGCTCAAATCCAAAGCCTGTTTTATTTCTGATCCCTCAAACAGTACATGTTCTAGTCTAAAGTGTCCACAACTTTTCATTGTTTACAGGTGTTTGATTCAAAGCACACTAAGACTTCAAATATCCTAAAACAAACAACTATGGCAAAAATGAAGCGGTTTAACAAATTTACAAGTGTGAGATGTCACAAAACTATTTTACACCATCTACCTTGAGAGAATTCCTGGAAGCTCCCAAGACAGACAACCCGTCATATGAAGCAGATGGATTATGTGGTAGAAAGACTTTGGAGCAGTGAACATCCTCCCATTTGTCAGATTAAAGGCATTCCTACTAAGAAGATTCTGAGTAATCACCTCTAGGCTGCTGTGATGCTTGGGTGTAAGGAAAGATTTGGGTTTTAGTGTTTTGTCTTTTTCATATAAACTATTTAATCAGTAGCCATTCTCAGCTATGGTGAGATCCAGTCAGACTATCTAAAAGTTAACCTGGCTTTTCCATATCATCATTCTAAACTCTTAAAAAGCATCAGTACCTTAGCTCACCAGCAGGTGCCCAGTGGTCCATAATTTTGCACTACCCTGCTACACCTTTTACAAAAAAGGAGAAATCAAATTTTCTTTCTGTCATGAAAGCACCAGTCTGCCTCATTTTTCTTGACTGTCATTTAAAACACCAAAAGGGCTGAATGACAAATGTTACAAGTTCCTGACTCACCAGACTTTGACAGCAATTTCATAATATTTTTCTCTTGAATCGCACCTTCTGGCAAAAGGTGAATAAATTCTGACATTTGTTCCACTGTTCTGATCCTGCTGCACCAGCTGCCAAGCCTGCCTTGTGTCTGTTGTACATCTACATACATCAATATAAAGAAACAGCTCACCAGGAGAAAGGTATTTTTAGAAACATTTCCCACTGCCCTCCTCAAGTTCTCCTGAAATACCACTATACTCAACCAAGCAGCTGAGAAATAGGCTGGAATCTCCATGAAGGTGCATAAGTGTGCAGCTTTTTAGAGGCATTTGAGAAATTTTCAAGTCAAAACTCTCCTGACCTACACCCTTCTCCAGAAGTTCAGGGTCCTACTCCAACACCCCAGCTAGTTCCTATGTATCAACACATCAACACTAACACTGTAGTGAAGCTGAAGTGAGAGCAATGTCTGATCCAGATGTAGCAGCATATGTAGCAGATGTGTAATAGTTGCTCTTCAGATCCACAAGCCAAAATTTAAGTAAATGCTGTGTTGGATTAACCACTCCCAGGACCTTATGTTTAGAATCACACAGGAATTTAACTGTTCATACTTACTGAGGGCAAATAAGACATCTGCAATCCAGCCTTCAACTTTTAAGTCCTATCTCAGTTACTTCCTAGCAAAAACAAGCTCACACAATTTAACACAGGAAAATGACTGTTCTCCTAACAGCACCATAAACCAATTATGACACACAGTCAAATTATCCTTGCAACTTCAACAAAAACACTGAGGCAAAACCAAGACGAATGCCAGGAAATTATGCTGTAGGGTAGGAGAGAAAGTACAGCTAGGAAAAGGACACTTGGGCTTTGTGAGCAGGGGAAAAGAGAAAGAATGACCCTTTTGAGACACTGGAGATTTTCCTCTGCAGAAATGGACACCTGTCAGCAAATAAGAGCAAAAATATCTAAGTATCTTCCTGCTCATGCTCTCCATCTCAGTCCAAAATGATGCAGAGCTATCTCCTTAGTGGCCCACAGCACACAAGAGGTAACAGCAGAAGCAACATGTATGAAGCCAGAACTGCTCCAGAAACAGAGTTCTGATTTCCCAGGAAGACCTCACTGGGTTACCAGGCCATCCTGAGCATCATGAAAGTCCAGGATCTGCCACCATAAGTACATCATAGATGTACCAATACATTAGGACTCAGTGCCAACTCCTAAACTACAGCGTAACATAGACTGCAATTTAAAAGTCATTGACAACAGCACTGTGATAACCATGCTGCTGAAGACAAAATGGTACCAATACATTCAGCCATAAGGGCCAATAAAACTACAAGCCTTTTAGGTAGCCCAGTCACCAAACTAATCACTACTGGAATTAGATTCTGTGTACCAAGGCATAGCATTCAGATACAGAACTGAAAAGAGAAGAGAGGCAGAAAGGTGAGTGAGCTTGGATTAAGCTACAGTAAGAAGGGTGATATTCAAAAAAAGGAAATTTAAATCTAAATAAAGACAATCTGTGATTATGGCACATCTCCATATCCTACAGAACGCTGGGTTAGGGCTTAATAAGAAAAAAAGCACACAATATATAAACACATTGTTGTATGAGAAGCAGATACAGAAAACAGGCATAATATTCCAGTTTCTATTACTGTTATCCTAGGAGGAGCACTTTCACATGCAATTAACTATGTTTGCAATATACCAGAGACAAACAAAGGTAAATTGAAAAAAATCCAATTAAATTAGAGAACCGCAAAGGACACATTCAGTGACCAATAAATAACACACAAAACACTACTGGAGTAGGTTGATGAACATTGCTGGTTATCAAATATTGAGGGGAATTCCTGGAACAACAACAGAGGGGATAATATTCAGATTCATTAAGAGGTTGCAGATGTGACCAGCAAGGGAGGGAGGGCAGCTTGACAGCACAGGTACCAGCTGTTTAAAAACCTGTGTTCAGGCCTGGGATCCCACATTGAACAGGTTATTACATCTTAGTTTCTCAGTTGAGTAGAAGGAATAAAATCACCCCCTCACCCTGCCTGCTGCACTGTAGCACCAATCTCTGATGAACTCACAGCACTCACCTCCATCACCTACTTTAATGTAAGTTCAAACAAGCTTATTCTTGTGCTTTTCCTCACATCACTTCTCATTCTACACAGGAGGTCCCAGAAATTGCTACAACATCATGGATGTACCTTCTTTGCATAAAACTTCCCTTTATTGCAATGTTTGAAGGAAGTTTTAGAATAGTTTGATGAGAGGGCACAAAGACAGTGTGTGAGCCACCACAGATGTACCCTATGACCTTCCCCAACTCATTCTGTGCAGAAGTAAGACAAACACCAAACACAGCATTCCTCCTCTTTCTGCAAAATACTGTGTTAGGAGTAAAATACAATCACAATTTTTTTCTTGTGGGTTATTTTTTTTCTTGCTATTGCATTTTTGGTTTTGATTTTTCAGGATTGTTTTGGTTTTTTTTAAATTGCCATCCTGCTACTGGAGGCAGGATGCTACTACCTGCTTCTTAAAGACATGCAGCAATGTGTTGCTTCAACTACCACAGTGCCAAATATTGTCTCCAAAGCACAAAGACTGAATAACTTTGTGAGCTTAACTTCATATGTGACTAGTATTCAAATCTAAAATGTGATATTCTCTGAGAGAAGGGAATAGCCCAGTCAGCTTTATAACACTACTTTTCTCAAGGTCTTGACCAAGCTTTCCAACATAAATCTTCAGAATATTTAATTCTCCAAAGCTGCATTTACTTGGGAATCCTGGAAAGCTGAATACCATTTAAATGTTTTAGAAACTGACAGTCATACTAACATATTGGCCTTGTGATGTCCCTTGCCTTAAGGAGTATGAGAGCTCAGTGATCCAGCATTTGTGATTTTTATCACAAGGCTAATAAGGATTTAGTCATTTTGGAGACATTAGCAAATCCTGACATGCCTTCATTCACTTCATCACCCTGGATAATCCTCAACTTGTGTAACTACATTCACCTTAAGGAACATCCCCTGTAGTTTCAATAAGATTTTAGTATCTCCTCCACTACATCTCCTGAACTTTGGCTGCACTGTTAGCTGAAGGAGTACAGACATTTCTGTGAAACTGAAAATCCTTCCTCTACTTGCAAACACACATCCCTTCAATCCTTAATAAGTATTTTCTTTCTCACCGTGCCAAGTTTTGACCCATTCTTGCCAGTAATTCTCTGCACAGTTCTGCATCACCAACACTGCATTAATCAGTAGCCAACTATTCTCCTATGTTTTCTCCTCATTTTCCTTCTCCCCTCTATCAGTGTTTCTCATAAAGCATCAGGCATATTTACATTCTCTCTTGAAATCCATTTCTTTTTATTAGCTTTCCCTTTTGACTTCTAATCTTTCATCACACCTCTAATAGTCACTAGAATTCAGGAAAGTAAGTCAGCAGTGTTTGAGTGCAACTCTCACAGTTCAGGGAACAAACCCAGCTGGGCTGAAGCTGGTCCCAGGAAAGGGCATCACTGTTTTGATACTTAAGAACAAGCAGGAAACTGAAAGAGATCCTTTCTTATCTACTAGTTAGGAACTGTGCAGCCCTACAGGCCCTGTGCTGGTAGGGCTCAGACAAGCCAAAGAAGGAATCCAGTTCAATTGTGAAATGAAATAATCCTGCCCTTGCCACAACCTGGGATTTTCTGCTGCTTTGAGAAAAATGAAAAATCAGTGACTCCAAGCTGTAATGCAAAGCAGTCTGCACCAAGACACTATTATTTTATTATTTCCATTTATTTCCTTTTGTTTCTGCTAACAGCACTTCAGAGAACAATGAAAGTCCTTTAAGGTCTGTTGACTTCAAAGGGAACTAGTTTTCCTTACGCACTTGCTTGGCTGAGGTTTTTTGGTTGGTTTTGTCTGTTTGTTAGATTTGCACCTTGATTTCAGGGACAGTAGTAGCAAAAATCCCAGTGAAAACTGCAGTACAGCCATGTTGAAAACCTGAGAAGTGCTTGGGGCACCACCTAAAAGAAAGGAACCACAATCCTGTAGGAACAGCAGCAATATCAAACTTGCTCTGGGTTGAAGAATGTCATTTTCTTACCACCCCCTTCTTCCTATCAAAACAGCCCTGAGTTACTACATGGCACAAGAACATTTGCATTGCATAAAGGGATTTGTT
>NW_009970678.1:0-6096 GCF_000747805.2 Chaetura pelagica | reverse complement strand
TCAGGATCATCTAGTCCAACTCCTGTCCCTGGCACCTCAAGAATCATGCCATGTGCCTGAATTTATAAAAGTCAAAAACACTTGGAAGAAATAAAACTGTTAGAGCACAAGGAAGATGTAAGGATGAAGGATTTATTTCTAACTTGCTCTGCATGTCAGCTTGAGAACTGCAAAATGTTGGAGTTTACAATGTAGTACATAATAATCAGTAGACTTACAAATATTATTCCAATTAGTTGGTGGGTTCCCTGAATGCATGCATAAATAGATAGGTATTAAAAGGTAAAGTATCTTGGTTTGAACAGGCCTTTTGAAACAATGTAGCTTGGCTAGACTTTTTCATATAAGGTATTTTTGCCTGAGTATTTATTTATTTATTTTGCATTGGAAACATCTCCTGAACACCTGCTAGCAGGATTTTGGGTTTTTGCAGGGAGAGGAGTTCAGTTCTGGTGCAGATGTCAATGAATCTTTTACAAATGCAACCATAAGAATACCACTATAAAGAAGCTTGTTCATCTGCAACCCACTGGTTTGTATTGATGTCTCCCTGTGCATGGTCTCCTTTGCGTTGTGCTAGATAAGAGAATTACACTGACCATTGATGCCTCATCATAAATAAATAAATAGATTAGTCATGGGGGGTGACATGAAAAGATCTTATTCCTTGCCTAAGAATCAACAGCAACGAGTTTCTTTACCCCAGTAAGTTGATTTTGCTAATTGAAGCCCACAATTAGCTCTGGAAATAGGATAATTGCTCCCTGCACCTGCTCAGTCCCAGCTGCGATGGTGCCCTGGACTGCTGGAAATAGAGGAGGAGAAAGGCACAGGAACAAATAAGACACTGATGAGCTCTGCTTAACTTGGTATGTTTTTTTCCTGTGTTTTGATTGATATATGTGTGTACATATATAAATATAGTCATCTACAAGTGTACTTTCAAGACATAGGTGCTGATCACTTGTGCTCACTTCTTGGCACCAAAGCTTCAAAAGCTCCTGGACGCCAGTGTTTGTTATCAACACTGGCCACTAAAATGCTGTGAGAGAAGACAAGATCTGAACAAGAAAAGACTCTGAGGACCTAAGTGAAGAAATGAGTATTTTTGTATTTTCAATCACAATCTCAATCTTTTCTCTGTTCCTGAAAGAGATGGACTCTGAATTATTCTTGGAATTCTGAAAGCCTTGATTTTGAATCTTAAATCCCTGCATGTTTGCATTTTAACAAAAGAATATTGAAATTGTGACAATTTACTAAATGCTTAAGATAGTTTTAATAACATACAGTTGCACAACCAAATTGTATTCTATGGCTAGTGCAGTATAAAATGCACAAAATCCAGCACTAGCAGAGCTCAAATATTTTGATATTATGCACCTATTTCCTTCTAAGATATATTAATATTTTAATCTTTTTACTACTTTTGAAAAATGTATTTGCTTTTATTTTTCTAGGACAAGTGTTGGTGAAATTCATTAACATTAGCTGTAAGAGTGAGTTTGTAAAACTGAAGACCCCTGACCCTCCAGTTCAATAAAAATGTAAATATTTCCTCTGAAGATAGGGTAAATGAGTTGACTTGAGCTCTGCTGTATCTCCCACACAAGATATGGGAGAACCAAAAAACTTTCCTCCAGTTCTAGCAGGACCTGAGGCCTTTTGTCCCCCTTCCTATCATAAGAATCATGCAATGTAAGATTCGCTGTTAAAAAAAATCAACATTAGAGAAGGTATAAGGGACATGGGGAATAAATTCCTGCCTTCCTCAGTCATGAAACTCTGCTTTTTGCAACTGCGTCATACCTGATACACAGGAGAACCTGCATGAGTGTCTCTTTTGAGGTGTGTGTGAGTTTTTTAATTATGAGGTGGACTGAGACAGACTAACTGGGCACAGTGGAACTATAGAGGCCAGATTTTTTGGTGGGACATGAGCCAGTGGAGCCCAGCCAATTCTTATCAGTTCAGTCAACACCAGACTTTGTGTCATTGCTTCCTCAAAATCTGAACTGAATGCAACTTCTAGTCTTTGACTATATCCCTTCTTAGTAGCTTAATTAAATCCTTTTATCCCATTTTTCCAATTCATCTAAGCTGACAAGAGTCCCAGCATATGGCAACAGCTTCCCTATTGGTATTAAACCACTTTGAATATTTGCAGAGAAGTGACTATGAACAGAGAGGAGAGGTGGTTTGTGGAGATTTTCCATGTTTTTGTTTTGTTCAGAACAAATTTTGTCTTATAATTAAGAAAGCTCATGACATCTGATGACTGGCAGAATATAACAGCCTGATCCTGCTATTTTTTACTTAGACAATAACTACTGTCTTGAATCATTCAATTTAGTTGTAAAAAGAGTGCATTACAAACTTCCTATAACTTTAAGGATTAATTACCAAAACATCCTTCTGCAAGCAACATGCTGTGCTAAAACAAACATTCTGTACAACACCAAGACATCTCTGTTGGCAGCCATCGCTTTTTATCACTGGTGATTAAATTATTTTTACAATTTGCTTCCTAGTTAGGAAAATTAAGAGAACAGTTTCTTTTTCCCCCAAATAATTTTATCCCAAGTCCCTCTACTGACATGGCCTGTTGTCCTGCAGCTTTCTGGTGCCCCATCTCTCCAGCCATGACTGCCATTCTTGTCTGCAGTCTCCCACTGCCCTCCTCATGTTAAAGGATTGGCCATTTATTTATTTAGTTACTTCTATAAGTAAAGATACTCTGCCCCTCTGCCCACCTAGAACCAATTTTCACGAAGGTTTTCATTTTTGTCTTCTAATCCTCTGTCAAATTAGATCAAACCTGACCAACCTGATCTGAGACAGATTTACAGAGTGATCACATATTTTCACCGAAAAAAAAGAAGTTTAAAAATAGTATGGCAAAATCTCTAGTTATTTAAATTCAATGTTATAAATCTCTAGTGTTCACTAAACACGGGAGTAGAATGATGATCACTCAAGCAACTCAGTTTTGTCCTGATGCCCTAATGCCCTGCAAAAGCTGGTTGAATCCCACTTTGCACAGAAAGCCACTGGCTCATGTTTAGAAGCGTAAGTCATTTTCAATGATGTACAGGAAAGCTGTGCATCAAAATGGCCAATATGTTTTGGAGTTTGAAGACAGAGGATAAATATGAACTTGTAGAAACACAAGGCATTTTTAAAGGATATATGGAAATCACGAGATTTAAACATAATATTTCTGATTACATTGGTGAGCATTGAGAGTGGGTCCCTGGGGCTTTCAGTCTCTAACTGAAAAACATCATTGCAAAAGGAAACAAATCTTCTCTCAAACAATCTCTCCTTGTCAAGCCTTGAAACCAAGCTTCACAGATTCAATATTCTACCATTCTGCCTTAACATGTGCAACTCAATTTCTTCTAATTTTTGTAGGATACCTGCACAGTCCTCCCCTGAAGAAAAATACTGCTTAGCAGTGTCAGTCCCTGTAGCAGCACTGCAGCTCAGCAGAGTGATTCTGTCCAAAAACAGTCAGTCCCAAACGTGTATCTGGACCTGGTACACATTTTGTTTGGCTTCTATCATTCCAGGTTTTCCTGAGGTCCAGTGTGCCATTGCACATTTCAGTTTCAAGGAGTATTTGATCAGCCACTAGTTTTCTTTATAGAGCAACAGGACCAAATCACTTTGGGGAAATATTAAAAGCAGTACCACAGGATCCCTCAGAATTTCGACATCAATTTTTCTCTTAAGTCAAATCTAAGGATCACTGGGGGAACACCAGGACAGAAAAATACTCCTGCTTTTCAGCAAGGAATGCAGACAAGGTGCTGAAACATTCATGCCTGAAGAATAAATAGGATAGCACCATTGGCTACAGCCTTCAAGGATTCCTCACAGAATAGTGGAAATGCTGAGACAAGATGCAAATCAGTAAAAAGATGCAGAGGGGAAGACAGTAATTAGACACCAGTAGAGATGGAGAGCAGTTTTTCATAAAAAAAAATAGATACTGCCATTCGGCGAAATCAAAGTGTATATGCTGAAAGTAACTGTTGACAACAAATTCCTTTGAATTATATGAGGTGTTTGAATTCCTTGCATGTGCCAGTCCAATCAAAAAATGCTGGGAAATACACACCAGAAGAGTACTGTTATTAAATGTATTGAAAACTATTTATTACATTTTTCTAAAATCTCTCAGTTCTTCACATAAGAAAGCTTTGTGTGTTTAGAAAGTGCAGGAGCTTCACAGCAGCAGTTCAGATAAGACAGAAAACTGAAGAACTCCTGAACAAATAATGAACACACATCTGATGTCTGAAAATTCAGGTAGCTATTAAAGGAAGCTAACAATAACAAAGAAAAATAGATGTGGTGAGTAAAAATTTCAACCATATTACAAAGAAATGAAATGTTTGTAGCAGTAGAGCTCCTTCTCTAGTTCAAGAAGGTAATGTTACTGACTGGAAACAAGGAATCTTTATTCTACACAATAGTTTCTTGTGTGGTGGGATAAAATCCCCCTGAATCCAACGGAACAAGAATTTCACTGACTGTATTTGTCCTTCCTGTAAAATATTGTATTCTCATCCATGTCAGAAAGAAACACAATAAATTAAAGTAGAAATCTTTATAAGGGCTGAACTTTCAGCATAACCTCATGTCATCACACCATTCTTCTGATGTTTCAAACTGTATGTAAGAAGGAAAGTATCTGATAGGTTGTATTAAAGTTTATTTGAATGACAGCTTTACTATGAGAAAAACAGAGAATTCAGAGTTTACTGCTGATTGTATTAAAGCTGACTACAATGTTTGTATTTACCAAAGATATTAATATACTGCTGGTATAAATCTATTATATTTTTAATTAGAAAGGAGAAAATGAAGAAAAATAAAAAGCTAAAATATGAAGAAACAAATAACTTTATAATTAAATTTGTCATTTTCAGCATTTAAAAGACTTTCCATATTTTTCTCCTCTTTCAAAACACCATGAACTTTGAGAATTGCCAATTCTGTTGTTTTCATAAGAAAACAGATCAAAAAGGAACAGTATGCTAGCGTTTTTCTTAATAGAACACACAAACCCTTAAAGATGCACTGCTGGTGTTTCCATTAAAAAAGCAAGATAATCTTTTGATGGATCTAGGAGAGAGTCAAACTTCAAATAAGAAATGAAACAATAATTCCCTCTGAAGGAATATGACCATGGGGATGCCAATTTGGACCTGTATACTGTGCTATTATCTAACACATGGTATTCTTAAAAATTCTAGGCAGGTTTATAAAGATCTCATGGGTATATACTGGTGGATGGCCTGCCTTCCACCCCACTTCTACTAAATGTGAATACTTCTGCTTTGTTCTTCATGCTTTCCATGCGATTTCTCTTTTATCTTAATATATACCTAGTTAAAGAATAATCAGAGGCTATGCCTAGTATAATAGGTATTGTAATCTTGCCTGTCACCTCTTTTTTCAAAGATCATCTACTGTCAGTGGGAAAAAAAACCCAACACAACAGTAGGTCTTTAAGTGATATGTTATTGGGTCAAAACAATGCCTCAAAAAGCTGAAAACCTGGAGGGTACCAGAAGGACAGTGGATCATTTAAGTTTTAATATCCATAAATTGAAAAGTTGTGCGAAGAGCAGCTCCTCCATCGGGTCAAGATCTTGCAGTAATGAAACTGCTTCCCAGCAAAGATTTTTATTAAAATTTCTATTTCAGCTTAAATAAATAAATAAATAAATAAGGAAAGGTGTGACACCTAAATCTTTTGCAGCCACTCCTGCTTGAGCTGCACATAGAGAGGTTTCCTAATTTCTAGTCTTTGGCTAATGACCAGAAAGATGTGAATGGTCATTCAATTTCCAGAATCTTGGAAAGAAAGCATTAATCTCCCAGAGGGGTTGCTAGCACTTGAAAACCCTTCTCAGTGTGACATATGCTGATAAAATGGATATGCTGATAAAATGCAATTCAACACCACATTCTTGGTTACTGGGAACAATCATCTTTATTCATTCTAACACTTAATGGAGTGATCAATAGCATTTTAATAAAGCCTGATGTAAGTCATATTTAACTCAAATAAGATTTTATATT
>NW_009970677.1:0-6045 GCF_000747805.2 Chaetura pelagica | reverse complement strand
TTTTTTTTTTTTCTCTCCACCTTTGTGTTGGCAAGTTCTGAGGACTCCAAGTTATAAAGTTGTCGTCAGACCACAAATGACAATTTAGCCACATTTTTAAAAATCATCTGCAGTTAGAGCATTCACATGTGTTTTAGGAATACAGAATAATACTAATTTCATGTGTTTCTTTAATGCAAATATGTTTTAGAAAAGCATTAAAATGGCCTACATATTTAGCCCTGAGCATATGTTGACTTGATCTGTCTAAAAGTCAAGTAGTGTTTTAAATTAGTGGACCACAGAAATGCTGTTCATTGTCCCAAGGCTTGTTCTGGCTTGATTCGTAATTTAAATAAACTCGTCGTTTTTCACTGTTCTGACTAAAAGACATTTTAATTCTGAAGCCATTAGGCATCTAACACCAAAATATTTTACTCAGAGTTGATAAGTAAGAATTGCTAAGTGATAAATACTTCGCTTGTGTTAAGAAGACATTAATCAGAGTGGATTTTTATACTCTCATTTTTGTTCCCTGTAACAGAGTTTATTATGCAGATGCAGACAAGTCTTTTGGTAACAACAATGGGAATGGTTCTGGTTTTACTCAAATTTTATTAGACTCTTTTTTGAGCAATAATTCAGCAATAATCCCACAGTAGCAAGCAGTTATGTAAGGGGCTGTGGTCTCCTGTGGGCTTATTATGGAGAAGGAGGTATTTCTTTACTTGGCATTACTGCATAGTTTAGCACTGTTTCATTCCCAGGACACTACTGAGTTTGTTTCTGATTTAAAGGTATAGTTGCATTCAAATTTGGGGAATTTAATGGCTTTGAAAAGATTTGAGCATGAGGGGGTTGGTTGGCTGGCTGTAGGCTGCTGCCAGTGTTTAGTCTCTGTGCATGTGGTTACCCATTTCCCAATGCACAGAGGTGATAAATGCAAATATCAACATGTGATATTTTCCATTTACTCTGCCAAGTTGTAAACAAAGCTCTCAGTTGGATGTGATCCCTTTTCAATAATAAAATATTTAAGAGCTACACGGAGCTTTTCATTTTCCAGGTGAAGTCAAGCTAGATTGTGCCTGTTAGCATAGCCCTGGTACAGGGGACATAGCCGTGGTCCCAGAAGACCTTCTTCAGAGGTGTTCCCCCATAGCAAGAAGAACTCCCTTCCCTCCAGCCAGATACATAACTGAAATGAAGAAGCAATAGTTTTCTGCTTCTGCAAATACATTCTGGTTTTTGGTTGTTTTTTTTTTCTGACGTATCAAAATGTTGCCATTCTGCCTTAGGACAAAAGAAAAAATTTTCCCAACAAAATCTTGAAATAATTTTGTTTTAAAAGCTGAAAGATTGCTGCAGGACTAAAAGAGTACAGAAGCCCTCTGCTCCAAAATACACCAAAACTCTGAGCACCACCTATTTGAGAGCTGGAAAACCCAAGGTCAGTTTTCTGCCCAGCTTGAAACTCATGCTCCAAAATCTTGGATGGCAGTCGCTTTTGGAGTTTGTTGGGCTGAGGAGTGGTTATCAGAGGCACTTAAGTGCTTGTCCTTCTCTGGATATGTCTGTAACTGAATTCTGAGTTTCTGTGCAGGAAGTGGTTACCTCCAGCCTTGTTGCTCACAGTTCCTTCATGGGGAGCAAGAATGCACCTCCTGCTCACTTGGAAGAGATTAAAATTTTAAAAAGCTAAGCATTTTCCTCTTAGGCAGCCCAATGTGAATATCTTCATGCAAAACTGTGCTAGAAACTAGGCACAGTATGTTCTGGGCTGGTAGCTGAAGCCATCCCTGTGCATTCCAATGAGCTTGCCCTGAACCAGCTCCATCCAGGGGGGTATCTACCGCCAGGAGTTTTTGAGCACAGTTTTTTCAGGGGAAATCCTGCATAGCTGCTTTTAATCTCTTCTAACCCAAATTTAGGAAGCTGTGCTGCTGTGCCTGTGAAAATAGTAGCTGTAAATAGTTTATTATCACAACTTTATTTGGCCTCATGTAAACAGAGAAATTAGTAGGAATTAAAAACAAAACAAACCCAACAAAACAACATTACCTTTAAATTTGCAGCAGAGTTATTTCTTACTGATTATTTTTTTTATCTTTTTCTGAGAGTAAAAAAAGCTTGTTTCATAATAGTTTGATTCTGTTGATGAAGTAGTTTTAGGTCAATATAAAGAACTTTTATTTTGGAGTAAAAGAGTCTCAACTAGTTAGGAATAGCAATTCAAGAGTAAGTGCCTGTCTTAAGCCCTCATCTGTAGGATCACATCTGCGTGCCTATTTAAAACATCATTTCCTTTGCACAGAATCACTACTATGGTTAAAATTTAATTCTGATATTTAACTGAATGAAATTGCTTGCAGATGACTGTTTGAAAGAGAAACAAACCACATTCTTGTGTGCTGCTGCACTTTAGAGGATTTGTGAAATATTATACTAATGCAAAGAATGTGAAACCCCCTTTGAAAAATACAGCTGAATAGTTTGATTTTATTCATTCAAATTGCACAAGCATGTTTTTCTTCAAAAATCATGACTTGTTATTGTTGTCTTACAAGTAGCAGCCAGCAGAAATTGCAGGGAGCAAATTTTTCTAGAAGTAGTACTGTCTTTTATTTAGGTTCATGCTGAACCTACCACAGTGTTTATGCTGACACTGTTTCAGGAGCAGCTAAAAATTGCCACAAAATGCTTTGGAAGTAACTGCAGTAAAATGTAAGAGTTTTTCATATGTTACGCTGGTTTAGGTGACTGAAAACATCTTACATGTGAGAATTCAAACTCAAGTAGAAGCTGCAGAATAAGCCATGCTGGTCCACTCCAAACTACACACAAGTCCCAATACCAGCACAGATGGGAACAGTTTCCTTTCAGGTGGGTGCAGGAGGGAGAGAACACATGAAGGAAAGTTGTTCCAAGTCACTTGGCCAGCCTTTGGTGGCACAAATGCTGTAAGTCACCAAACGCTCAGGTTTTTACATCTTCAGTGGTACCTGTTGTTGATATTGAAATTGTTTGCCTGTAGTTCAGCCATGTTAAGTGCCTTTCCCCACATCTACCATACTCTAGCACACTCAGAGCTATTCTGTTAACTGTTATATTTTTAAGAAGCAGGAGCTCCATTAATTGTTCTTTGGACTGTTTGTTGTCTCTGTGCTTGATCTTGCTGCAGACAGTGAAGGGACTGCAGAGACATTAGAAGAAGTGAAGTGTAGGCTGTTGTGGGGGGGCTGTTGTGGGGGTGCTGCTGTGGGCTGCTGCTCAGTTCAGGCAAGATGTGGGCGTGAGGCTCAGCAGAACTTGAGCATCAGCGGGAGCTGGCACCTCTCTGCTGTGCGTGTCATTGCCAGGTATGTGCCAGGGGTGCTTCTCTGTGTGACTGGAGCCAGAAAGGCATGGGACATACATTAGCAGTTTCCTCATTTGGGGAATCACAGTTTTCCCTCCCAGCGTCTTAGTGGCAGAGTCTGGCTGTGTTTTCTGCAGAGCTCAGTGAAGAAAGCCAGAACAGTTGGGTGAAATGGTTAAGCTCTGTTTGAACCCTGTTGTAGTCCAACTTCATCCCCTTTAGCAACGTTACTGCTATGACATTTTGCCATTTGCCTCTCTAGGAGCACCTCTAGTACCATCTAATGCTAAAATCAAAGACCTGTGAAGGAAAGGGTTATTTCCAGTGTTATTCAATATG
The DNA here is from genome assembly GCF_000747805.2 of Chaetura pelagica. Classification (NCBI taxonomy): domain Eukaryota; kingdom Metazoa; phylum Chordata; class Aves; order Apodiformes; family Apodidae; genus Chaetura; species Chaetura pelagica. The sequence continues at coordinate 2,369 of NW_009970677.1, read as the reverse complement.
TAGTAGTTTTGTAATCTGATTGAATCAGCCTGGGAACAAAGTAACATTGTTTGCTCAGAGTGCTGTGCTGCTATGAAGGCTTGATTGTTTTGGTTGACTTCTGCACATTGTGACTCATCTTTAACTAGAGGTTGACATTTTGGTGGTAACCTGCCTTATATTCTTTTTATAGCATTTACAAGCTTTCTGTAGGGTAATCTTTAAAGTTGATATCTCCTTTGCCTTTAAACTTTTGGTTCAGTTTTACCTTTCTTTTCCCTTCTATTTACAGTTTTGGGCTGGTTTTGTTTTGGTTTGGTTTTTTGCACAAGATATCTGAGCTTTCTGAACTGTTTCAGCCTCCTCCACTTGATTCTGTTCTGCTCCTGCTCTTTTCTTTTTCTCTATTCCCTTGGATTTCTTTCTGCAGCTTATTTCCTCATCGTCTTTTGATCCTTGCTCTGTTTTTTCTTTCTCAGGGTGTTCCTCATATCCAGGTTCCATCCCTGGTTCCGTGCTCTCCCCTTGCTTCTCAGTCCCCTCTGCTACTCTCTGCACATAGCTGAAAAGTGGAGGTGACTGATAACAGTTCTTTTTGCTCTCTGATTCTGTTTTCCTTCTTTTTTCTTCTGTTCATGTTGAAGAGAAATAAACCTCTTCCTCTTTTCATACTGCAGTAGTTGGCATCCATTGAGTTTGTTCTAATTTTGTAGTCCTTTAATAGTGAGGTGGGTGGAGAGCTACTGCAGAAAGGGAGAAGGAAGGTAAGTGTGTTGAGGCAGTGAGTTGAGGTGTGTCCTCCCACCCTCTGAAGCCAACTTTCTCATTTTGGATACTGGGTTTAGTACCAGATCTCAAGTTCCTGAGCGAGGGAAGTAGATTTGAGGGTGGTGTTTCTGCAGTGAACCCAGAAGAGGTGTGCTGCTGGGGATGTCTTTCCTGGGATGGGCTTTCTCTTGGTGCTTGCTTCTCCAGCTGTTTCCCTTCCAGTAACCTCACTAACAAAGCTTATGGTGCAGCATAGAGCTCCTATAAGGTTTCAGGGCTTGTTGCCAGGCTCAATTCACCAAGCTGCTGGGTCCTCCTTACTGTTGCTAATACCTTATATTAAGAGCAAATGTTTCAGAAAGGCACTCAAAAGCTTCTGTAGCTTTAAGAAACAATCATGTATATGAATTAACATTCTGTTGTAGATGAGGTAATTAATCAGGCAAAAGAAAACAGTCTTTAGTACTTTGCTCTGATAATTAGCAGTGGTATATCTGTCATTGGTAATCTACACTGTACTCTGGGAACAGAAAATTTCAATTGTTCAACATCAACCTGTGAGCTTTTTATCTGTTTGCAGGCTTTCTTTTTTTCCTCCCCCCCCACCCAATAATCCTTTATCAGCTTGCACTAAGGTGAAGTGTACAAGCATGGAGGCCTTTCTCAAGATGCTTACTTAACCTTTAAAAAACCACTGACATTTACAGGAGGTGCCTCTTTCCAACCAACACACTGCTCTTACACCATGCTGCTGTGTGTGCTGAGAAGTGTCTCTGAACACCACCAGCACAGCATTAACAAACCCATGCAGGAAGACAATTCCCCTGTGGTGTTATTCTGTGAACCATGTTGTAGGAGAAAGATCTAAATGCAGATCATGTTCTTTGTACATCCTCAGCACTCGAATTCCAGACTGGTCAGCAAGCCTGGATGCTAGTGCTCCACAGAGATCTCTGCTAATTTTGGCCAACTGGAAGAGGGGTGTGTTCTGGTTCCTTGCCTGAAAAGTTGTATTTTGAGTTTAAGATGCTAGTTTGTGTCTCTGATGCTGAGGTTCTCTGTTGATTGTCAAAATGGGGGCCATCTAAACTTCAGAAAGTCATAAAGGGTGTGTGCATAATTTCAGCTTGAATCATTTGAAGTTTGTGATCGCTGAAATCAGACGTGTGTGGGATGTGTGGCTTCTCATGGTGTACCAGATGCAGCAAGTTGAATACAATTTCTATAGTACATAGTAAATTAAAAAGTGTTAAAAAGAAAAGGTTGTTAGTAGTTTACACATGATTCCATGATGTCAAGTACTCAGTCCTGATTAGGCTCCTTAGCTTTTCTGAACGTACACTAGGTGATGATGTGACTCTGGTGTGTTGTCCAGTGACTTGTATGAAAAGTTCATTTTAACACCTGTATCTATTTTTCACTGGTAGGCTTTATGGTATGAATTAATTACAGATTTATGGCTTATGCCTTTAAATATTATATATATATGTATTCTTAGAAATAGCTTATTTTTAATGCTGTCTTTCATGTACAGCTCCCCTAAGGAAGAAATGCACCAAGTTGACTCAATAGAGGGAGGAAAGAAAGGGGAAAGACAAAGCTGTAAATAAGGCTTTCTATGT
>NW_009970676.1:0-5117 GCF_000747805.2 Chaetura pelagica | reverse complement strand
TGACAGAGCTATATAAGGAGCAAGGCTAGCGGAGAGGTAAGAGGACTTAAAATTTCATGTAATTGTCATGTGTTTCAGAAAACGGGAGGAGAGGTAACACAGTATCTCTCCTTATGAGAGGATCTCCAAGGCATCTTAATCTGCATCTCTCCTTACGAGAGAGTTTGCAAGCAACCCTGTCCCAACTCTGGTTTAGGAGTTCAAACTGTGTAATTACATTTCGCCTTTTAGGGATACAGGGTTAGTACATTCTTTCCTGCTTATGGAACCTGTAAGAAAAGCCAAGCATCTGAAGGAAAGGCGTATTATGTCAAGTCTCTCGGTCTTCCTTCAATGCAGAACTGCCCACTCATTAATTTCATTTGTAGTAAGAATAATACATTATTGTTGTTGCTGTTATTATTATTACGTGCAATACATGATGCGTTTTATATTATAACATATACAGTAACTAATAATTGTAATAATTATAAGCAGTGGATTATAATTTTACTTGAGATTATCAATGCTGTCCTCACCCATAATGTTCTATTGTTCCAAACAGTGGAGCTACCTTGAAGACAAAACTTCTCAAAAGATGACATCAAGTTCAATATTAACAATAATACAATTTGCTGTTTGCTTTCCTGTACTGGTATCCTGAAACTCTACTGGTACAAAATCAGAAAGAATCTTTATAAAAGCATCAGCTGTATCTTATCTCCGTGTTTAAACATATTTTAAAACAAATTACTTAATTTTGTTTTTCCTTGAGGGTATTTTCTCATCTTTAAACTACCTTATCTGTGATCACATTGGTGGAAATACAAATAATAAAAATCTTTGCTGTATATAATTAAGGAAAAATGAAAGGATTAGAGAGAAACATTAGAATATCTGAAAATTAATGTGCCTGGATCTTTTTTGCAGTGTCAGAGAGCTAAAGGAAGGAATCATGATTCCCTGAAAGTACACAATGGAAAAGATTCTATTAAATTCCTGAGACATGTCCACAGAAGTTATAAATTATTTCTCATGTACATGTTCTACATATGCACATGGCATATAAATGCATTTTGTTGTACAAATATGAAACACACTAAGCTGCATGAAAAAAAAACACCTAATCACGCATTCACTCTGGGCATTTCCCATTATTATAGCAAAATCTACATTTCAGATTGTTGAAAGCTGTCTAATGTTAGCTGTATTTAAAGTTGTAGCTAATTATTATATCTTTTTTTTATCCTTATTCTTCTGTTTAAATCTAGTCAACACAAACTACACCTTTGCTGAGTTTGCACTGTTTGGAGCACTTGAGCGAACCATTCTTTTGTTAGTCAGATTACACTTGTCTTGCTGCTGCAGTGTAACTGTAATTTGAGGGTCGTGTTGCTTGTTTCTGTTAAGTGTTGAGAAGTGAAGATGAAGATATGCCATGCTGGCTTGTTGGTTTGTCTTGAAAAAGACATAGAACTGTCATGGCCAAAAAGAAGAAAATGTTTCACCATCCCATCAAACTCCAAGGGCTTAAGAGATTGTCTGTGTTAACAAAGTTTGAAGCACTTTTTTTCAGCAACTATGTACAACTTCTAAGCAAAGATAATACTAGATCCTATCCAAATAGCATTGGAGAATCTGTGTATCAAACCACAGAGATTTTTCTCAGACACAGCAGAACATTTTTTAATATATTTACGAGGAAAAGCTAAATACACCAACTGTAAGAGAAGTCCTGAAATGTAGGTATTAAGGTTCAATTTCTTCTTCTGACAAAAAAAACAAGCTTTACCTTCATTAGCTTTTTAAAACATAGCTTTGAACTTTGTACAGAGTAGAGAATCTAGGAAGGTACTAGAAAGAAGCAGCCACTCAAAGACCTATCTAAGTAAGTCAGAGATGCTCATGTCAGACTGCTGCTGATGTTACTGAATCTGTAGCTAGGGAATCTGTTTATTTCATGTATGTGTTATGTTCTTTCATTTAAAAATAAATAAGTAAGCAAGCAAACACATAAATAAATAAATAAACACAGAAAAAGCCTGTACTCATCTGTGTTGTATTGACTAATTCAGTAATGAAGAGAAGTTTCATAGCAGCTCCCATTAGGACCTCATGCCACAGAAGGTGGATGTGCCCGGAAGGAAGCTGCAGTTCATGGAGATCCCATGAAGGAGCAGGTTTTCTGGCGGGCCTGTGAGGGCCTCCGGCTGTAGCACTCTGTTCCGGAGTGGCTGTACCCTGTGGAAAGGACTCATATTGTAGCAATTCTTGACGAACCCGTGGATGGAAACCTACACTAAAGTAGGGAATTGTTAGGAAGGAGCAGCAGGTACAAAGAGTTGTGAAGTGACTGCAAGCGCCATTCCCCATGCCCCCTGTGCTGTTTGAGGTGGAGAGGGGCTAGAAACATCCAGAATGAAGGTAAGCCTGAGGCGGGGAAGAAATATTTTTTATTTTGTCTTTGCTTCTATCGTCCTACTCTATTTTTAAGGGGCAAACAATTCTATTAATCTTTCCCAAGCTGAGTCTGTTTTGCCTGTGACAATCACTGGTGAGTGATCTCACTGTCGACCCATGTGCTTTTCCATCTCATTTTCTCCCTTGTCCCGTTGAGGAGGTGGAGTGAGAGAGTAAAAGAGTAGCTGGGTGAAGGTCTGGCAGAGAGTCAAAGTCAAATCTACCACAGCAATGCATCAGAAAAAGGTATTTACCATTCAATGAAGAATCATTGTCGAGGCAGTAACAGTAATACTGAGAACTCTGATGCAAGGAAACCCCTAAGCTACCAGTTATGTGCCAGCCACCAAACATACCATGACCTAAGAATTTTACATGCACTGGATACTTCTTAAATCTTACAGAAGACAGTCACCTTTCTAATCCTAGACGCAACAGAAGTGGAAAGGTGAATGACAGAGTCCCAACAGGCAAATGATGGGGAGAGTCTTCTGCTCAATACATGTTGGGTCTCTCAAGTTGGTCATCTAGCATGTGAAATATAAGAGGAGCTTTGCACAGATCCCTCAGAAAATTTCCTTCCCCATGTCAAAGCTCTCAATTCATGGTGATCATCTTAAAAGTTATACCAATATCTCACACTGTAAGTTCTTGTTCTAGTCAACAAAGAGATTGAGAGTAATAGGATGTGATGGGGCAGGTGACAAGCCTGTCCTGGACTGTTTCCATATGTGCTGCCTAAGCTGTATGTTGTCTGTCAAACCAGACATAGCCCACTGTGGGTAAAAGGGGCTTTCACAAGGCTGAAACACCAGGGATCTTTTAGAGATCTGTCCTGCTAATGTGGTCACCCATGGTGACCACCCACTAGCTCTTGCAACCTGGGATCATAGCAACAAAAGAAAGGCTTCCTGTGCATAAGCACTGTTATTTCTCATGCTAGGGAGGATGGCTTTACAGCAGGTCAAATGTTATACAACACTATCTCATACTAAAAACATAATGTTACATGATTTGTGAATTTATGCTTTGAGGTGGCATATCGCATATGATTTACTGGATCTGAACACCCAGAAGTTTATAACTCCAGTACTAGTGAAACTCAGATGATGGCCTAAAAGAGGTTCTGTACCCTTTTCCAGGAGATTGAATTGCAGGTATCCTTTCAAATCAAAGGAAATTGTGACAAATTCTAAACATATTGGCCATTATGGTTCAACCATGTTAAGCACTATGACAATAAATCAGAAGTCAGGCTATCCATTATTCTGTTGATCTACGATTCAGATATCTTTGGAATAAACCATAATTTGAGGAAAAAATAAATGTCTACTCAATAAGAACTATCCATAATATGTCCTTTATGAATTAAATGGCTAGAACCATACCTAGTAGGACATGTATGGGGTAGTCAAATATCATAGAGAGACCTGTGTGTGTGTGCATTAAAAGACTAAAGAAAGAAAACTACAAGTCTTCGATATGACTCCATTAAATAACTGAATGCACAGAATTAAAAAAAAAACACAAACACACACACACAAACACAAAAACAACCGAAAACCCACAACCAAAACCAACCAACCAACCAAAAAACAACATCAAACAAAACACAACAAAAACAAAATACACAAACGAACCAAAACACCAGACTGACAAAGACAGGAAAAAGTGGCATTTATATGCAAAATGGTGTCTGCATACAAATGTGTAGGGCAAGTATGTGGAGAAAATGACATATTCCAGAAGAAACTACCTGAATTAAAGGTTTTTGACAAAAGGGAAAGAACAAAGTTGAATACTTATTCAATATAAAGTTATTTTATCAAAAGACACCGACAATCTCTTTAGAAGCATTCTATTCTTGCAAATTTGAATTAAAAAAAGAAAGCTCTGTGTGTGAAAATTTAGGCATTCATTCTTTAAATCATAGCACGTAGTCATTTTTATCTCAAATGCAATACCTCCTTACATTCGATTTCTTTCATGAAATGTTTTTTTAATCATTATTATTTTTCAGATCCATGGAGAGTTTTAATGATCTCTGTATTTATAAAGTATCCTAGTCATGGCAACCTTTAAGATTGCAGTACACCAAATGCCACTTCTTCCATCTTCAGCCTTTAGATAACTCAACGATTTTGATTTCTTCATAAAGTTTGCTTACCTTTGCTGTTTCAGTATATTCTTTCAAAAGTTCCCACTTTTAAAATTTGACCTGGCTTCTGATTAATTTTTTGACAGTCATTTATTTGTAAACAAAGTAACAATTAAAACAAAAATCCATTTGTGTTGGGAGGAGTGATGTTTTATGGAAGGGGTGCAGTGTTGTTTTTCTTTCTGTTTTCTTTTAGCTATGCCAGTACACCAATTTCACATTCTTAGTTTTTCACTTGTGGGAAATGGCCTGAGTATATACTTTCTTATCCTTTGTATAGTCTACCTATTCCAGGTTTGTTTAGCTTAGAGAATTAAGGCTCTGGGTACACCTTATTGCAGCATTTCAGTTGCAATGGGGCTTCCAAGTTAGACAAAGATATACTTTTTACAAAGGTCTGTAGCGACAGATCATGGAGCATAACATAAGGAAGAAATTTCTTACAATGAGGATGATGAGAAGAGCAGGCTGCCCAGAAAAGTTGTGGATGCCTGTCACGATCCGGTATTCGGGTACGTGG
>NW_009970675.1:0-5880 GCF_000747805.2 Chaetura pelagica | reverse complement strand
TTTTTTTTTTTTTTTTTTCTCTCAGTAGCTGTTTGAAAGCTTATGGTTTAGAAAGTGCAGTTTAAAATTTCCAATGAGGCATCATTTGATAAAATAATCCACGTGGCTGATTTGTATTTTATGTATTTTTTATCTGAAGCAGGAACCTTTAGTTTCTAGCCACTGAATCTCACCTCATAATCACTGAAAATCCCATTATGAGCCTTGTATTCTCAAGTGTGAATTCTCATGAATTTTGATTTAATTCATGGCTTTGTTCTTTTTATTGAGAAAATGAAGTAATCTTTTGAAGTTTGCTACCAGGCTTTATTTTCTTGTTTGTTTGTTTGTTTTGTTGTTCTCTGTGGAACCCCTTTGATTTATTCTCACCCTTTATGGATTGTGGACATTGCATTTTAGAAGCACTTAAGTCAATGTTAAGTAAGAGGATAGGGTATGAGAGTCTGGATTCCTTGTTTCATAGAAAATTGCAAGGACAGTTAGGGTTTTTTTGGCCAAAACCTTGCCTCATGAAGCTGTGTGTAGTGGGATTCTCTGCAGAATTGCCTACATGGCAAAGTGAGATCTCCTACCCTTCTTTCTAATCTTCCTAATTGTTGAACTACCTCTGGGCATGCTGCTGTGTTGGTTTCAGTGGACGTCAGTGACATGTCCTTTCTGTGTTACTTTTACCAGTTCTCATGATCTGCTGAGGATTTTGCCATCCATTCCATGAGAAAGGTTTGGATTTTCCAGGTCATTTAAGAATATGCATTGCATGACCAAGAGTTGAATCCCTCTGGGATCTTAAAAGAAACACAGCTACTTGATGTTTATTTTCTACGTTCTCCTGGTTTCAAAATGTCACTTTAATATTTTTTAATAGCTGCTGTATTAATGCAGTATTAATTGTATATTTTGGGAATGCCTTAGTTGAAATGATGTGGAGAACAGTCCTGGGACAAGTACCGTGCAGAAGCTTATTGGATCAATGCCTGCTACCTTTACTGATCAAATAGTTTAACAGAGAAATAAAATTAGTATTGCTGAATCCATTCTTCATAGGGTGATATTTATGCCATACTTCAGGAAGCAATGTCAAGAAGACCTTGCTTCCACTTGATCAGAGTTGTATCTTGAGGCTCTTTAGATGGTGTTGAATGATGCATTTTCAATGTTTGACTGAAACGTTTTAACTTCTTTTAACTGTAGCAAGGGCATGGCAAATACTGTACGGGGTTGTTAAGAGTTCATGTAATTTTAGTGAGAATTAAAATACCTTTGCTTCAGCAAGATTTAAAGATTTTGACCATGTTGGACACAATGTTAGATACAGTCTGGGCTTGCATAGGTGTTTCTGGTTCCTCTATCACTGTTAACATGTGTCTTTGGATGGAGTGAGCCAGTTGTTGGGGAATTTGGATATAAGAGGCATGCCTATCACTGCTGAGACTTGTACCAGCCTGGAAGCAAATCATGAAGTTATAGAGGTACGGTAAGGGAATATGTTGTCAATGTTCTTGACTTGTGTTACCGATCACCACATTTTTCAAAACTGTGTTTTTGATTGTGGTTGACAGGTAGTCATATAAACAGCTGAAACTGCATTAGCCTGATGTTAAATTAGAAAAACGTGTGTCATGTTCATCTGGTGCTTGCTTGAGAAGAATTCAGCCTTTAGGTGATATAGATAACAATGTTTCATTCAATTTTAATTTCATATTTATGCTGTTGCAGGCTGTGTTGTGGCAGGCTGTGTTCCCTTTGTGTGGTGAGCCATGTTCACAGCCTCAGTTCATCAAAACGATTTTGCTTCCCTACAAGCTTTGCTCCTGTCTTCCTGCGCTTAACTTCAGCCATCTGGTTTTTATCGTGCTCCTTATTTCTTGCAGGCACTGTTTTGTCTGTATAATGGCACTATTCCTATCAACTGAAAGGAAATGTGTGGTGAAGTATTATGAGGACATTGCTACCAGGCCTGCTGTGACATAACTTTTCCCGTGGAATAGGAGAAGATAGTGAAACAGAGACAGGAGCTGATGGAAATCACTTGAATCTCTGCTTTAGCTGAGCAGATATTGCTCCCACTGAAGGGCACACTTGGACAGTGGAGCCACAGCAGCCCTGTAGCAGCAGGCTGAAAGGGATGCTCCAGTCCTCCAAGTTCCCTTTCCCCCCTCCATCTCTTACATAGGCTGTCAGCATCTTGAAGGAATTTCTAGTGGCTGTACAAGCACATTGCCACTTTTGACCTTTTTCTGTAGCTGTTAGAAAACCTGACGTCTGTGCTGAAGCCCTCTTTTAGTGCCACAGTCTGAATGAAGCTAGTCCCATATTGAATAGCAGATAATGTACGTCATGCTTGCTTGTTTCTTGCTCGAGAAAAAGATGGTCCTCAGAAAACAGGTGAATGTGTAATAGCTTGAGAGACTGTTGTAATTGTTTGGAAAGAGAAATGGGAGATAGGTGATAATGGATGAGATTTCTAGTTGAGTACATGACTGACTGTAGGGCTACTTTTAGGATTTATTTTAGAGAATGGTTTTTACTGATCTCTGTTCTTGTTTGGTTTTTACCAGAGCTCTAAGACTTAAATCTACTGCTGTATGTGCTTCAGTGTCAGTCACAATTATTTTGTTATTTTAAATTGTATGGTGACTGCTGTGGTCCCTGATGTTTCTTTACATCTGGTAGTCTTTGTCCATCTCTGGCCTAACCAAATTTGTGGGGTTGTATGTAGTTTAATTCAAGATGGTTCTTTACAATAGGTAACACTGACATTTGGTTAGTGAGGCCTGTATTTATAGCAGCTGATCTAAAGCTAATAAATTAGTTACAGTAATAGTTCATATGCGGAGTTACATATGTGGGTGATTTAAACTTATGATAAAAGGTTATGATGGTTTTTAACTTGTATTTTTGCATAGCTGTCAAACTAACGCTTATTGTAACAACTGTGTGATGATTTTGATTTAGTTTTAGGTTCAATTTTAAATTCTAATGGATTTTTGCACAGCTATAGAAAACTCTCAAAAGTGTAAAGAGTGTTTCAGAAAAGCAGAAAACATTTTATTTTATCCAATAAAATTGTTCTGAGAGGTAAAAGTAATGTTTGTTTTTAAACACATTTCCTACAAAAAGTTGTCTATGGCATAGTATTTCTAATGTTGAAAGATAAAGCTCATAAACTGTGAATATATTTAGAACATGGGCTATTAAAAGAAAAGGCACAGAAGGATTAGATAAACTTTGTAAACATGTACAAATGTAGGCCATTGTATACTATGGCAAAGTTTGGTAAGATTTGAAATCTAAAACATGTAGTTGCATGGAGTAACACACAAGCACTCTACAGTGTAGCACACATAATTTACAGGGTCTTGCTAGCTTCTGTAGAGTTTCTTCTTGTCTTAACCTGCATTCAGTACACACTGAAATAACAGCTGTGACAAGGTCAAAGATTGCCTGAATGGAGAGGCTGAACACATTCTTGCTGTATGCCCCTCAGCTTTTCACAGATGCAGGTATATGGTCATCTGGTAAAAACTTCGCTAAAGTTTCAAAATGAGCCAGCTAGGCTTGTTTAGAATTATGTGCTGATTACCTGTCTAAAATTTAGTGACAGCTTCACATGAAGCATTTTATGTATTTTGATGCCGTGAGAAACGGTGACGTAGAGCAGTGTGCAGAAGGAATGAGTTGAAACTTAGTCTGAGGGTGCAGTTACATGAGATGGCTGAACTCACTACTCAGACTCACTGCTGCTGAAAGGGCCTCCCTTCCTCCTCGCTTGTATTGGCTCTGGTATTTGTGCAACCTGGACAGGGAGCTGATATAATTTGTTAATTCATGAGAAGACTATCCTGACTGAGAAGGTGAATAGCTTTCTCTTGGGCTGGGAGTTGCACTGGTGCACCCATGCTGTCAGACAGAAATCCAGAGGTGGCACCAGGGGATGAGCAGGGTGCAGAGCTGTAAGGAGGGAGCTGTGGGACTCTGCCCTTATAGTCCTGGGCAGCTTTTAGATGGGCTTAGCCTTGCCATGTGACTGCCTTCAATGAGTGTCCCACCAAAGTTGCACTGCTTTCTTGCCTACCAGGGGCACTTAGTAAGTGTCTGTGTTAGCTGAGTGCTCGACTTCTTTTGAGGTCACCTAGAAGGATGTTTCAGATGTGAGCCCTTTCCAATGGAGCAAACAACTTCAACAAAATATGTTGTTCTGAAAAAAAGGGGGGTTGTATTCCACCTATTCAAAAAGTCTTTCAGTCCCATATGTGTAGTTTACCTTTCATGCTGTTGTTAACTTTCATTGTAGGCATTCACGTTGCCAGAGGACAACCTTCTCCCTTTGTTTCTTCTGTACTTTTGCCCGCCTATTATTTTTTCTTGGAGATGCTGTTGATTCTGGCATGATGCTGTCATAGGAAGGAGGTTGTGTTTAGAAAAATCTTTATTCCTGTTAGGAAAAAACACCTATGACTGGATTATGTTCATTCTAAACAATACTTGAACTCTTATAGAGTGGGTGTATTTTCCTTGGATTTTTCAATTCCTGTATTAAAACATTCACATATTTGCATGTCAAAAAGTTATTTTGTATGATGACTGCCTATTCCATACATTAGAAATGAAACAAAACCGCAAAGCAAAACCCAGTTTAGAGACATGTTAATAGTCTCACTTCAAACCTTCCTTAGCAGTTAGCAGCCTTAAATGTGACAAAAGTAACCTGAAGCAGCATGTGGAGTTCAGCCTTTCCTGCATGGCATTTCTAGCTCTACCATGCAAGAGACAGAAATAAAAACTTAAAATGTTTAAGCAAAGAGAAGCGTGTTTGGAGAGGACACAACTCTTTGTTAGTAAGTCATAGTTCTTGGTTTTACATCTGCTGTTCTCTGTCACCTCTTCTTACATTACTTCCTTGTTTCATTACTCTGAAGGGACTGTTGGAGATGAATGGGCACTTAAAGGGTTGGAGCATCCTCAGAACCTCTCATGACCATGAGTTACAATAAATAGAGGCAAGAAGCTTTCATTCCTGAATCCCTGCATACTTGAAATTCCGTATTCCAAAACAATTCAGCAAGAACCTACATAGGTTTAGACAAGCTTTTATTTGCCTCTATGGCTCTTGTTGTTTTTCATCTTCTACATGCCTACCTTTGTTGCTTGCTCTTAGGACTTGTGTAAGTGAAACCAACTACTCTTAGCAGCAAGAAGGCACCCTCAGGCATTCTTATCTTAGAGTAATAGTATTTACATAGAAGGACACTAAGGAACACTTATGCCTTAATAACCCTATATGAATTATACTTGAAGCTGTCATACATCTAGATTTCATTGGAGATAGTCCTCTTTTTTACCTGGTGGTGTTGTGAGAAGAATTTGAGGGCTCTAGCCTCTCATATAGCATTTTCAGATGTCTGGCAGCTTGTTCTGAAAGCTCTGGACATCTGGAACATGCCAGACAAATGACCACTGCACCTGCATGGTGTACATGCAGTGGGGCTGGTGTTTTGTGGCAATGCTGAGTGTACCAGTGTGTTCTGTACCTTCTGTGTTGCACTTTTTTCTGACCAGGAAATCCCTTTCAGAAATATGGCAACTTAGTGTTTCATACCACATCCTGTTTACTTTCTCTTCTTCGTGGCAAATATTCCAGTACTAGGCAGTGAATAATCTTTCAATTCCAACGTTCCTCCCATTTCAATATTCTCTACTGAGTCTGCCAAGGATCAGTTTTTTCTTCAAGGGTAGGATTTACCTTCAGTTGTTGCTGCAACAGATGACCTGGAGGTTACTGTTGCTTGGTGCCACTGAAGAGAGCTGAGATTTTCTTCTTTTTCCCTCAAATAAACCTCCCTGAATACAGGTTTCTCACTAGTTGAAGGAATTTTTTTT
>NW_009970674.1:0-6014 GCF_000747805.2 Chaetura pelagica | reverse complement strand
TTTTTTTTGCACAAGACATGTTCTCCTCTCCCACAGACTTGAGAAGTCTGAAATCCACAGGCAAGGTGTTTTACAGTGATGACAAACTTTTGAGTGTTTTAAAACACAGTTAGAAAAAAAATCTAGAGATCCCATCAAGTCTTCTGGTTTCCTTTTAGTCCACACATACATGTTTAAGCAAAAACACTGGTGAATGCTAAACAGGAGACTCAGGGGAAGGGAAATCACTTTGTCACTTGTCTCAACCTTTAACCCAGCATCTGCATCAATGCTTAGATTTCTTCAAACAGAGCAGAGCTGCTGCATTTTCAGTGATGCCCACAGCCACATGGCTGGCAACATGCCAGCTTCTATAAGTTCTATATTTCCACAAGCTTCAGAGACTAGGGTCAAGCTGAACTGACATCAAACCTGTGCAGAATGTTACACAAATGAAAGCTGCTCTTTAAAACAAGTGTGAAATCGAGCAACAAGAGAAACAGCTGCAACATTTTACTAGTCACAAAAAGAAAAAGGAAAAAGCAGTTTGTGAATGGCTGCTCCCTTTCTTCCAGTAGCTTTGCTTCAAAGCTCCTGCACACATTTACAATCAAATGCAAAAGAAAGGAAACCTGCCACACACAAATAACCCCTCAAAAGCCATTTATCCAGACAACCAGCAAATATGGTATGTAAGTAGTTCCCTCCAATAATAAGTCACTAGGGATTTTGTTTGTTTTAAATTTTTATTTCTTTTTTAGAATCACTGGACTAGATAGTAAACCCAACTCTTCATAAGTTTTTAATGGTAAAAGCTTGGGTTTTTAAAAAATATTTTCTTTTAAAATAATGAGAAAAACAAACAGTAAGAAATAACTGAACCCAGTAAAAAAGTGATTGCCTTATTTCATATCCCATGAATGCACAATGGGGAATACTTACCTGTTACTTGCTTGTCTGGAAGAGATGGGATTGGAATGGCTAATCCAAATTTAACAAGAAGACGCTCATACAACCAGTCAAAGTGCTTGTATCTGTGGTTGACAGACCGATTAGTGTTCTGCAAGAGAAACACCACACTGAATTCTGACAGGCATCTACAGATAGTGACATTCAACAAGTGTTACCAGAAGGATAAATACATGGCATGTAAATAAAACATATGGTTTAGAGCCCTGAATCTGTAATTATAGGAGAACTTGAAATGTGAGAACAAATTCTCTCTTTGAGGAAAAACAAGTCTAACAACTAACACTCTTAAAACCCTGTCACAATGTCACATAAACCACATTACATTTCCTAACGACCCATATTTGCAGGGAGAAGATCCTGTTTTGGACACACTTACAGTGCAGGTCAGCTGATATTCAATGTAGCTCTTGAGACCATACATTTTAGAACCTTTTTTGGGATCTGCCACCACACAGTCAAATGTAGAGGTAGGATAAACCCACATTGGGCCATAATCACCAATCTGTAAGAAATCACAAATATATCATGTTGTTCCAGCTGCAAACAATGAGACAAATACTTCCTCTTCATTTGAGTTTCCACTGATTTCAGTGAGAGCTTGATAGTCAGGGAAAAAAATGGTTTCTCACAACCAGAGATGGACCACATTTGTTTCTTATTCTGTATTTTACAATTTTTCCCAAATAGCAAATGAGTGGTAAATTCTAGGGATTGCTGCTTCAACCACATTTCAGTAGAACAGCATATATCTAGAAGAGTTTGTTCCTTAGATCAGAAGATGACCTGATCATCATGACTAGATCTTGCAAAATTTTATTGATGTAGTTCCTATGTATTAGATATCTATCTAGATAACTAAGAGACAGGGTAATGTATTTGCTCTGCCTCTGAACCCCAAATAGGCTTATCTTCGTGATCACAAGTAATGCAGATCCAGCATGAGAAAAAAGTACCAAAAAATTAATAAATAACAATTCAGCACACTTTGAAGAAAGGAGGAGTTAAGACCTGACCCTGAAAAATGCCTCAATGATTATATGACTCTGAAATGTAGTCTAACATAAAATTAAAGCACTTAAATAGTACACAGTTTTATTATGACAGTTCTATTTCTAATTAAACATTCAGTATCAGTTTTTTCTGACCCAAATACATATAGCAGCCCTGAGGATAACAGTTGAGTTGGGGGAAAAGGGAGGGGTGTGAAGATTAAAAAAAAAATAATGAACAGGCCACAAAAAAACAAAACAAAAAACCCCAACCCCAAAACAAAACACATCTC
This sequence comes from Chaetura pelagica, assembly GCF_000747805.2. Classification (NCBI taxonomy): domain Eukaryota; kingdom Metazoa; phylum Chordata; class Aves; order Apodiformes; family Apodidae; genus Chaetura; species Chaetura pelagica. Next base: position 3,781 of record NW_009970674.1, on the reverse strand, counting down.
CCACACACAAAAACTACACACACATCCCCAACTTACTATTATGGGAATTTTCTCTTTGGGTTTTGCTAGCTGCTTTGACAACAGATACTGTTCCATCCCAGGTTTTGCAAATCCAGGAAATCTAGCAATAAAATCAAGTTATAGGTTTATTCTGTATTTTCCTTCCTTTGACATAAGCAGAATTAGCTTGAACTATAGAAAAAAACCCCTTAGTATTTCTCAAATATGTAACAGAACTTACGTAAATTACTTTAAAAAAACCCAACAATTTGCCCTGAAAAAGCAGAAAAATTTTAGCTACTGACTTCCAGCTTTTACTGTGGAATATACACCCCTTCTTCCAAGTCAAAGTAGCTATTTGTGCTCTGCAGCCAATCAGAACAAGTGTAAAAGCAGCACACAAAGTTAACATCTGCCACTCCATTGCAGGCCACTCTCTCTGGAAATACACACACTCATGCACACTGTCCTGCCATTTCAGATTATGAGAATTCAATCTGAAAGAATGACAGACTCCAGATTCAGGAACTGCTTCGAAACATGAGTCATATTCCATAATTTCTCCATCAATTGGAAAAAAAAAATGTAAGAAGTCCTACAAAAAGCAACAGCAGTTCTCTTCCTGATTAGGAAGATATTTCAAGTACTGCAAACCTACTGCCTGCTTGCAGAAATACAAGGAGTAAAGTAGGACTGACTTCACAGACAAATAATGCTGTTAAATAAGAAGTGTTTATACTGATTCTGCTAAATGGGTCTGCAACACGTAGATGTCACAATGATGCAAAGGTTCAGTTGCAAAATAGGACAAAACCTCCACTAATGAACAAAACCAGCTGTCTCTGCATGTCTAGTAGTTAACTTCCTGAGGACACTATTCTTCTATAATCCTTTCCCACTCTGCTTCCATCCACTTACAGATTACCACATAGTAGCTTCTCAGAGTAACAGTAATTTTATAATAAACAAACATTAAGTTGTAACATGATAGAATGCTAGCATAACCCTGACACAGCTTCATGCTATTGTAAGATTTTTGTCTAAAAATTGAGCTTTTTGCGGCTCAAGAAACAATCTGTGTGATGCACATACAGGAGAGCAGAAGTCTTCCCCACTCCTAGCAACTTAGAACTGCTCATGAGCTCTGGGCAGCATGTCTGATCACCTGCTGCATGGGTGAGCCAGCATTCATTTTTCATTTTCACTAAGCACACGTAGTGTTAAGGACATAAATTATAAAACCCATAGGTCCTGAAGCTCAGATCTTGCAGAAGGACCGTTTGCCTGTATAACACTTCCACAAATTGTACAGCTTTGTCCTGTACTTTCTGACTTTCATGGATCTGTTCTCTCATCACAAAGGGAGAATGCTGGGCTACAACTCCATTGCTACATTTGTCCCAAAACTATAATATTTACATTGCATTTTTCAAGAAGGTTGAATGGTCACACATTTACACATCTTGACAAACTCCAATTCTCTTCAATATATACACATCTGCCCTGCATTTTCCATTACTTGTTAAGTGGTAACTTCATAGCAGCTGAACGAGAATTTCCACGCTGGACCCCCCCAGCCTCTGATGTCTCAGTCTCTTTGTAACCAAGGTAAGATGGTGAAGCTGATTTTGGGTCATCCCAGTCATCATCCCAATCATCATCATCAGCAGCTGCCAAAGTACAGGAGGGGGCAGAGGGGTAGGGAAATGAGAAAGTTAAATCTTCTCTTTAAAAGCAGAAGCATTTGCCTCATCACTCATACACAAATAGTCAACAACGTAAGTAAGAGCTAGTTCAGCCTTCTATTTTATGATTCCACCTCAATTACCACCATTCCCACCAAATACAACCTGCAAAACACTACAGCAGAAAGCCTTCGGCAGAGAGTGAAAAAAAGAAAGAGATGCTAGTTGTTAAGATTAATTCAATAGTGTTCCATATTCATACATTCCATGTTAGCATTCCCCAGTTATGAATTCTCCTCTTAATTTAGGCTTTTACTACAGAAAGCTAGAGAAGCCTTCTGGCAAGCCACTTCCTAAAATTAAGGATTTAAGAGAGTACTACTTCACAGGCATGAGGACACAAATTCAAGGGTGCTAAAGTTCCAGTTACACAAGCTGAACAACAGACCTGAGGGTAGATCATGTATGCCCAAGACTTTAGCTTGTCAGACTTCCATACAAGTTTGAGGTGTCTCTTACTGTAGATCTGAGGGTTTTTTTCCATTTTATTTACAAATCCCATTATTTAAGTGTCCAGTTTACTCACACAGCAATGTGCTACAAGGAAGCTGGCTTTGTTTTGTTTTTTAAAGAAGCCACGTTCTAAGATATTAAGCAGTTCTTACTTCTACTGTCCACTTACTTTAATGTATTAAAAAATAACAGCATTATTAGCACACCTGGTCCTTGATATGCCTGTGGATGACCAAATGCTGGTCCTGCCTCCCAGTTATTTGAAGCACTGTTTCTCTGGCCAGCTGTACTTTCAGGCTTCGTCGCCCAGCTGTCAACAGCATTTCCATTGTCCCAGTTCCCAGACTTCCCAACATTCCAACTGGACCAAGGATCACCAGCACTGTTTGCCTATGTTTATATAAAAACAAAAGAAAAGAAGAAATTGCTGAAGAAATGAGCAATGATCATGTACTTTCTTCTTTAAGTCTTTGATCTCCTACTGGTAGGCTACAAGTCTGCATTTAGCACTTGTTTGATTTGGGAGCAGCTGCCAAATCCCAAGATTCCAGCTACACGGCTCTTACACGCAAGAAACACCTGGAAGAACTGCTCAGCTTTCCAGCAATGTGACACCAATACATACTAATAAGAGTATTGCATCTCCTCAGGGAAATTAAACTGTTTGTTCCAACAGTGTTCAGAAGCACTCTTACCCATGGTAATTATTTCACACCAGCACTGTAAGTATGGTGCATGTGAACGATTAATTACATAAAGCCATGAACTAATTAGCATATTTAAATCACAAACTCAAGAGTCAAGGGTTAAGTTTTTTTAAATGCTTATTTTATCAAACTCAGTGGCATTACTAAAAGCAAATTGCCCACCCACACCATCACTGTTGGTGTGACAATTAGTGAGTCAGGGCCAACAACCCGTTCCCTGTCAGAGCTCACCTCACCCACAGCCAAGACAAGGGAAGGAAACTAACATTTGCCAGGGAAAAGTTTGGCATTTCCCTGTAAACCTAGTTGCCCAAAATAAGCTTCTGGTGAAGGTAATCGCACACACCCTTCTGTTGATGCTGCTGCAGGGATGGAAGCCTCAGTGAGAGGGTAGAAAAGACACATCTCTAACTACTGCATAAATTTGTCAAGTTCATCTGGCAGTAAATTGGATTAAAAGCCTAGCAACCTGCTCAGCTCCTTGAGCTCCTTTCACAGTTATGCTGTGAAAAAGCATGGACTAGTTAAGTGCAGTCTACTCCAGACACTTAGTGCAGAGACTAACTGGCAGAAAAAAAAAGAAGCCCCACACAAATCAAAACCCACACACTTCAAAGTGTAGGAGGAAGAAGAAGGGGAAGGAAAGCAAACAAAGCCTACAAAGCTTGTCTTGTTCAGCAGAGTGAAAAACTGTTTTGTAAAAGAAAGCCTCAACACATACTTAATCTAGTGCATTATCTTTGCCATGAAGAAGCACATCAAAGAAGGGATGCCTAATATAAATTAATTGCTATTAGATTGTAACATTTACATGATTGTTATAACATTTTCCAGTACTGAAAATCACAGAGTCAGAGATCACCTAGTCCAACCCCC
>NW_009970673.1:0-5924 GCF_000747805.2 Chaetura pelagica | reverse complement strand
AACAAAACAAAACAAAACAAAAAAACAACCAGGCAGAAAAAGAAAAACAACACCAAAAAACCCAACTCAAACCAAACAAAAAAAACCCCAAACAACTAAGAAGCCCCAAACAAACAAACATACAAAACCAAACCACAAACAAACAAACAGCACAGAAAAATCCCACACAATCAGTATTTTATGTGTGTGGGTGTATTTTTATGTGGTCTTTTATGAACTGAAGAAGTAATGTTAACAGCAAAAAATCAGATTCCATCCACTAGAAGTGCTAGGACAGCTTTTTATCTACATGGGTTTTTAGTATAGTCTTAACTGTGGAGATGAGTAGCACACCTCTATGTGGTGTTGTTCTACGGATGGATATTTTCTAATCTTGAACTGAATAATTTATTTCTATGTTCACTTTCCAGCTCACATAGGCAGGAAAAAAACCAGGAACTGTTGCCACATGTGGGAGGGATGGAGACCCACCTTAGAAACTGGCTTTCCCATGCTACAGAGATAGAGATTGTAGAAACACTGGTTTTCTAATATGTTACGGGATTGCTAGAGTTATTGATATGTTAATACTCAGTCCAGAAAAACAACTGAAGGCATAGTAAACATGATAATTTCATACAGCTTATGAGGGAGTTGTCTTTCCAGTGATATCTGATAATTCAACAGAAATGCAAGAAATGTAATTTGTTGCTCAGTCTTCTTTGTTTTAATAAGACACACAAAATATTTACAAATCAAGAGGATGTTCTCCCTTATTATGAGTCTTTACTCAAGAACTGCGAAGTCATGGAAGTCAGTAGCAGATCCCCTCTAAAAGGGCTGAAAAGAAAAAGTGGCTTTTTCTGTCAGCCCTAAGATAGAATCCAAGTTCACCACTTCTGAGGCCTGTTTTGTACATCACCCTGGAAAGGGTGTAAACTCACGTGTCTGAACATTACATTCAAGGATGTTGCTGAGCGAGGGATGGTCTCAGGAGAGTGGAAGATGGGTGTTTAATGCATCCAGAAATTACAGCAATACACCACTTCTTCAGTGAACATCAAGGATGTCTTTAAAATAGCTCCATTATTATTTTACTGAACAAAGTGCTTACAGAACTCGGGCACATAAAGCACTGTTTCCCTCCATGTCCTTCACAGCTCTTCCAGAAACTCAGTTTTGGGGAGAGATTCACATTAGCAGGTGAGCCAGAGCACAGCTGCAGGACTGAGCATCTCCAGAGCTCCCCATGATGTGGGAGGAGACCACTCACGGGTACCAGGGATATGCTTCAGCACACTCTGAAAAGGATCCTTTTGTATCAAGGAATAATATGTCCCACCTGCCCGTCATCAAACTCCCCAGGCAAACCATGCTCAGGCACCTTCCTTCTTGAACTGGAGGGAGAGTCAGAAGCAAATCAAACTGGTGACTGACAGGAGAGCAAAAGCTGTCAGCTGGAAAGCCATGGCACTAGCTCTAACAGAGTAATATCTCAATATATTACAATGCATTAGGAGTATTAAAGCACTTCAACTTGCATAGTTCAGAAGTTACGAGCATAAAGGGCATTTGCCTTTTAATAATGTTTTTATGGGCTGCCTGAGTGGTTTGCAAGCAGTTCAATGTCCACAGTGCACACTGTTACTGCTGTATTTTCTAGAAGGCAGCTTAGGAAACACAAGAAAGACAATTGCTGTGATCAAAGTGAAATTACAATACACAACTGCATTTCTGTTAATGCTCTACCCGGCTAATAGAAATAGACTGGAAGAAATTGATGCACCAGGATCCATCAGAAAAACAAAGCAATGCTTCCAAAACCACATCCCTCACAGTTATGCTTTGAAATAGCTCTGGGCTTCACTTGCATGGATTACACTGTCAATGTAAATCTGAAAGGATCTGGAAACGGAAATGTTGAGTTCCTCTACTGGACCTCTTTGTGTGCAGATAGTGTCACAAACAAAATATTTTGCTCCTGCTCTGGACTATTCTGATCATCCAGAATTCTTGCAAGGTAGTGTTGCACATCTTGAATCATATTTCCAGATCTTTAAGCACCTGCTCATTAATATATCAAATACATTTTCAAATAAGTGTTTAGGGAAGGTTAGCGTTGGTTTTTTTTCAGCAAATAATGTTTCCACAATGCATTTTTTATACTTTGCAGAAAACATTCTTGAAAAGATGGTGATTTTAAAAATTCATTGGATTGCTGGCTATATACAGTCTGTGGCTTATGTTTTCTGTTTCTCCAAGGAGGTTGCTAAAAGTATTCACATCCCTTCTTGGTTGATTAGTCATTGCTCCAGAAGTGGAGAAAGACACTTGGATCTGCATAAAGACTTTCCCATAGAGTTACATTTTTGGTATATACTATAAATAAATATGAAAGTTCATATACATTCAGTATTTTGGAAAACATTCCAGTTTCAGAAGAACTTTGCTAGAATGTTGACTGAGAGGACGTGGAAAAGGCACAAGTAAATTGATTTTAGCTATTAAATCAGAATTGCTTAAACTCTTTACATACATCAGCCTCACTGAATTATCTGCAGGGGAAATCCAACTTTCTTGATGTTCATCTCCAAGCTGCTCGGACCTTTTTGATCAAGGAAAAAAAGCCAGACATTTTGAAAAAAAAAATGATTTTGTTTATGATTTTAGCATGCCATGGTTTCAATTTGGGGCTTTTGCAACCTTGACACAGCTGCTGGTTGGCTTAGCCTTTGAACCAAAAATCACATCTCATCCAAAGTCCTGACACTCCTGGGAAACTTGGGAAACTTTGGCTCATTTTGGCAAAGCCCCCCACAGGTCTCAGAGGCTCTCTGTGACCTCCTGTCAACCTGAGCTTGACCTCTTGGGGATCTCAGGGAAAGGGTGTGCAGATCCAGTGCTGTCAGAGAGGTCCGGCTTGGCCACACCAACAAACATCTGATGCCTCAGGTCCATGCTGGGCCTCAGCCCACAGACATGGTGTCATGGGTGGCATTAGCACATCCTTTATTTATATTTATGTTAGTAACCTGCCTTCGGAAAACAGAACAGCATCATCTCTAAGTTAGGCTAGCAAAAGGTCAGTCCTGTTTAGAGTATCTTTCTTCAAAGATACTTCAAATAACTTTCTTCAAAGCAACCCATTTTTTGAACAAGGCAGAGTGCAAGAAGAACAGTTGGGTTTATATTCCTGTCACACTTGGAGCATGAGGAGACATGAGGGCAAGAAGTGAACTCAGGGTTTTCTTTGGGGGCCCAAAGCAAAAGCAGACATTAGGATGGCTGATATTTTGATAACCTTTCCCATGTCCCGGTGGTAGCCCTGAATCTGCTTTGCAGATACACTCAATAGCCAACAGACTATGAACTATGTATTTTTTATGTTGGGACGAGACAGCTTTTGCTGTGTCAATTTATGCCAGTTTATAGAAAGGCTTAATTCTTGTTTTGACAGCTACAGAATTGTTCTGTAGTCCTGAAGGACTGATTATGGTTTTCCTACCTTAAACCTGTTTCAGACACTCAAATTCTAATGACAGTTGTGCTACGTTTGTTTTTATTTTTAATCAAAGATGCTGGCAGCCAAGCTGTGAAATCCTTTGGGTCCAACTTTTCAGCCTTAAGGAAGGGAAGTGGATGTCTTTCTGAATTGCTTGGAAAACATTACCTTTGAATGATAGGGATTCCTGTTCGATTCCCTGCTGAAAGTACAGGCAGGATTGTTATCTGACAGAGGGGACACTTATTTTACAGTTACACCACAAGAGACCTTTGATTTTTGTTGATAAAAGAAGGTAGGTGTGAGGAGTTTTCTGCCTGACCTTTTTGTATACTGGTGGTTAATACTGGATTGCACAAGCATGGTGCCACCAGCAGTATGGCCATAATGACCATGCTTCACTCAGAATAGTCATCTAGGATCTCATGAGCTCCAGTTAAAAGACATGACTTTAAACTTCTGGCATTACATGTACTAATCCATCATTAACACTTTGCAGTGCATTATTTGTACTGCAGTATTTCTAATTGCAACTGAACGGAAAGTCTGCTGGAAAGAGCCTTTACATGCACTAAAAAGCACTGAAAACAACAAGCTAAGTTAAGAAGATAGGGATTCATCTGTTCCCTTCCTGCATATTAAAGCAGTGATATTTCTCATTATCCTGAGTTAGGTTGGTTGTTGCCACCAAAAACAAAACACTTTTTCCCAACTTTCCAAAGGGCTGTAGGACAAAACACCCAGCACTTTCATGCAGTCCTTCCTCACCTGCTGATCTGTATTACTAACAATGAAGTGTTTTACATGTTTTCTGTGGAGAGCCACTTCCTTTAACTCCATTACCTAGCTGTTTAACAAATGGTTACAAAGCTCTTACAGGCTTTATGGAATTCAGGTCGAAGATACCACATATGGTGCTACAGAGACTTAGTTGTTCTAATAAGACCAAATACTTCAGAGTCCATTTTGACCAAATTCAGCCCAATTATAGAACTGAAATCTAGACCCCATGTAGTGAAATCTTCAGCCTGTTCTGGCATTGCAGTATATTTAATAATGAGAAGCTGCTTGGTATACATTTGCATGTGCTACCTTTTCCACATGATGATTTTACAAGGCAATTCTCCAGCAAATCATACCAATATGCTTTAGTTCATGCTATCAGCAAACATGAGGGGAGACAAAGCAGGTATAAAAATAGGAATGAACATTGCTCTACAGTTCTGTACTTGCCAGTTGGACAAAAATTGAGCTGCAGCTTGCAGCATCACTGCTAGAGCACCATGGGAATCTTGTTTACAGTTTGCCACAAGAGAGGAAAGAAGGCTTTATTCTTCCCTTTCCTACTTGAATAAACTATCTACATCAACATTATCTGAGCCTACTAAGACAGGATTGTAAGAAGTGTGGGTATTCGGTGACTATAATGAACAGAATGCCTGAATTACACCAGCAGAAAACTATCCCAGGATAGTCCACATTTTTAGGTGAGCATAATCATACAGCTGGTGTTGTGGCTAAGATATGAACATGGCATCCTTAAAATACCTGAGGTAAAGAGTTGCCAAAGCTGACCAGTAAGGAGGATTCTGAGGAAATAATTTGTGTACAAGATGCTGGGGAAGGGCAGAATTGAAATAGACATGTTTGGTACTTGCTACCTTAGAAGATACATTTTTTCCCAAAAATGTTAGAGGCACAGCACCACTTGAAATTAATGAAGAGAGACTGAGTTACAAATGGTGAGATTTCTGTGTCCTTTGGGGAGGCATGTTCTTGTTTATTAGTGTGTAGGTAAGAGAAGCTGATCCACAGGAGCTTATCTCCACATTTACACTAACAGCAGCTTCCCCTGTGCAGGATTTTTCCCCCACCGCTTTTTTTTCTTTCTACTTGTTCTGCTCTGCCTGAAGGAGAGAAGAAGAGTTTAAGTAATGAGTTGCATTTGAAATATCTTTTCCCAACAGTCAAATAATAGTGAGTGGACACTTGTTCGTGCTTAACTTTGACTTAGATATATAAGTCATATGTTCATATACCTAGAGAAGCTTGATTCCTGTTTCGGAGCCAACAAGCACACAAAGCAATTACACAGGAACCTTAACTATGGTTTTCACAGGTTTGCCATTACCTGTTGTGTAAACAGATGCTGAAACCCTCTGTTCACCCTTTCAACCCCAGTGTGAAACTATACTCAGCTAATTCTACATGGTCTGTTCAAAAAAATTTCTCTTCTTCCCACTGAGTAGCTGCGTACAACAAAATGTTTGATTTAGCAGACCATGCACTCACCTACATGTAAGGAACACAAGACGGGAAGTAGGAACTTTGCCCTAACATTCAGAATTATCAACTTCATCTGCCACTACGTGTCCCCACTAAGAGGAGCTGCTAATCCCAAACCACAGTATTGGCAGAGGTTTAATGAATCATAGAATCATAG
>NW_009970672.1:0-5835 GCF_000747805.2 Chaetura pelagica | reverse complement strand
TTTTTTTTTTTTTTTAAGTTGCCATGCTTTATTGATGGAATACCAGAGGAGGAAGAGATCAAAATAGTAAATTTACATTGAATGTTACTCTACCTCTTTGACAAATGAAATCTAAAGGGAACATCTGCATATAAAGCAAGTATAGTCACTTTGTTCTGATATTTGTTCTGGTATTGGATAACAGCACGACTATTGCCATTAGAAAAAAGCAAAAGTTCATTATACCATGGTATAATGAACACAAATTATCTCAGATAAATTGGTAGTACAATTTTGCCGTAGGTTTGTGACAGTATGAGGGACCTCAGCTGTTTGACTTAAGGCTGCAGTCCCAAATGGTGTTGAAACTCCTGTTGATTTTGATGTTGCTTTCATGAGTGGCTGAGTCACTATCAGCATTTACACTGCGTTGAACCTGCTGCAGGTCTGCTTTCTGTAACTGGTACTTTATAAGGTGCTTTCCAGACAGCATCAGTGTCAGTGTGTTAGCAGTCTATGAGATATATTTCACTGGGGATCTGCAGTCCTATTTCAGTCATATCTGTAGGGACACAGATGCTGTCTGCTGCAGAAAAGAGCTTGATCTTTCTGTGCTTTTAAAACCATGTTTGTAGTCACAGCTTAGAACCTGCCTTGTGTATTTGCCATCACTTGATCTTGCTTAATTGTATCCCTTGAAGCTTTTGCACTGGCATGTCTGAAAGCTGTGAATGTCAGAGAGTGAACTTGGTTTTGCCATGACTCTCCTCCTTGCCCTTAATAGTGCTTTGTTTTGTAGGTACACTGGGTAGAGAAAGCATAAGCCAACCTTAACTTTAATCCTCTTTAGACTGGTCACTTTTCCCTTGATGGAATATTCTGCATCAGTACTATGACCTAGGTTAGCTACCACCTCAAAGTGAACTGCTTGCTCATGATTTCCAAGGATCTAGCTCACACTCCTAGTAACCATTTTGGGGGACAATGGGACACAGATATTATGAACATTTAGTCACATCACATTTATTATATTAGTAAGTTTTCAAATGCTGTTAGATCAGTGAGCAAGAAAATTATGAAAGGTGGAACAAAATAGTTCTGTTTACCATTATACATATCTGTCTGTGAGCCTTGAAGACTACTTAAGTCCACGCAATTTCCTGTTCTAGATTTACAGTTATAAAATGGGTAGCCATGTTATGTTGAGGGCTGAGGATCTATAGCTAGTTAGAGATTTTCTCCTCACTAGAAAGTCTAAAAATAAAATAGCTCTAAATCAGTCCTAAAGCAACATTCAAGTGGTATTGATCTTATTGAACAATGAAGTGTATATGTTTGTGGTTATCTTACCCATCAATAAAATATATAGAGACAAGAAGCTTGCAGTCCTCGTAGCTGTTGACAATAGCTGCAAGAAAGCATTGCCAAAACAGAGACTTTTATTGATAATTTATAAGCTAATATCTTTCAGGGGACTGTGTCAGTGACTCTTTCACCTCTAAGATATAGATGAAAAAGAGTGGAAGTTTTGCTGCCAACTGATGAGGAGCTGCCAATGTATTCCTCCCTTTTGCATGCAAGCTTCGTCAAATTCTGGAGTGCTCAGCAGCTGCTCAGTGTAGAAAATTCAAAATAATCTGTTTTCCTCTTCAGCAGGTGGATTTTTTTCTATTGAACCTGCAAAAGAGTTGGGGAAATAGGATCTAAAGTAAATATATTTCAAGCTGAAATAATCTCTACAGTGACTTTAACAATTTTAAATGTTGCATCTAGTAACCTGGGGAAAATAATAGGTTGGCAGTATCTCTTTAAATTGTTCTAGAATAATATACTGGAAAAAAGCATCTTCCAAAAAAACCTATGTAGATGGGAGTAGATTTTGAAAATATGGAGATAAATATAAATTTGGCAATGGATATGGAAGTGAACATATTACCAGCCACTGCTTTTATGATGTCTTTCCTAATGTGGAATAACTGATTAACTACTAAACTGTATCACCTTGTAAGGACACTTTAACAAATATGTTTGTCTTGAAGGAGGTTAATGTATATAATGCAAGAATTCCTAATTTGAACTGGGGAAATTACAAGCAGGCAGACACCTATGTCTTCTTTCTTTTCTTAAAAAGTACAACTGGAGATGTTATTGGAAAGGAAAAAGAAAACCTTTGATAATATTTTTCTGGATGCTGGAAGGTGGGCACAAGCATTTAGTAGGGAAAATGCTAGACACATCATACAGACCAAATAACACTACAGCCTTTATTAGAATAATGTCAATTTCCTTTAATTTAAGTTGTTCTGATTTTGAATCCTGAATGACTCTATTGGTTGTTATGTTTATACTCAGTCCCTTGCACCATGCTGAGAGGCTCAAGTTAATATTTTTATATGTGGAACATAATTTGTCTTGAATAGTATCACCTAGTTCCCCCTTTATTCTGAATGATTTATTACATTTTCAGAGTTCCATTAGGTAACATTTAACATGGAATTCCAAACTTGTCATATTGTCTCTTTTAGGGATGATCCTGCAAATACAACCAGGCATCATTTAATCTGTGTAGCCCAATTAACTGTACTGGGAAGATACCTTATAACAAACTCTGTGAAATGTTTGACAGATTAGAATTTTAAGCATTTCAGACCAAAAACATTGTTTAGTGCCATAAAAATGCAGAATTCTACTATTTGCACATTATTTAACATTTCCTAAGTACATTTTCCACTATGTAAGACCTTATAGATTTCCAAGAGAGAATACACAGAGGAAAAGTGAAATTTCTAGATTCTAGGAAGAAGCTCAATCATTTACCTTCATACATTTTGCACAGCTTGTGTTTTCGGCATCCGTGCAGTCTTTAGAGATTAATGTTTGCCAATGTTTTAACTCTTACAGCTTTCTATACTTACTGATTGCATTAATGCATCCTTCTATTGGTGAATAATTCCATTTCTGTGCTTCATTCTCAAAGTATTAATGTGTGCTGAACTCCAACCCAGTCAGCCATCAAATCAAGTGATCTAGTGTAGGAACTCCTTCTATGACTATTCATAGGTATCATTCTGCCCTTTTCCTGGTTAGCAATAATTTGAAAAACTTGTAATGTCACTTTTATATGCTTTTATGTCATTAATATAAAAAGAGGTGGAGACCCTGCTTAATTAACTTCTTAATAGCTTCAAAAAGATCAGTTAACTGTCCACTCAAATTCTTTGGCCAAAAATCTGCACTTGTCAAAGGGAGTACAGCTTTGTATCAAATCTGTTTATTTGTCCTAGCCAATCATGGCCATAGCATCTGCCCTGTGTATTTTTGTACTTTGATGTAGTAGTAAAAATAATTTCCAAGTTAGTGGCCACACCTTGTTCAAAAATCAACAAAGGTTATTAATCAAAATCATAAATGTAATCATGTATGTAATGTAATCATGTATCATGTAATCATAAATCAAATCATGTATTTGTCTGCAGACAGGTGTCAAATTTTGAATAGTTATGCTTGATAATGGGCTACTGACCATCAGCTGTGAGCCTTCTAGCATCTTCTGATTAATTGTACAAATGTCCACAAGTCTCAGATGTTTTAATTATTCAGGATGGATCAATTACGCATCTAAGAATTCATCTTGGACTTGCAGGGCAGGGGGCATTTCTTATTATTTGCAATATTGATTTGCAGTATGAAAACTGAAGCAGTGCAACTTGAATTAGCAACCACTCACAACCAAATCTAAGTAAACAGAAACCAAATATTTCACCAAAAATCGCCTGAAAATCAGTTGTCTGAACTGTTCCAGGAGAGCTTACACATCGCAAAGGTATTCAAGACAATGAAACTTCACTCATGAACAATTCATCTATCTCGTAGAACTAAGTTGGTAGGAAATACTATTCATACAAAAGAGATCTATTAACTTGCAGTCATCAAAGTACATGGAAGGTTCTGCATAAGGCTCTGCTCTTCAACTCCTTCCTCATTTGGCTTTTTCTGCATAGTTAAATTGTGACTGAAATTAAGTAACCTGCTGTACAGTTTTTCTGTGTAGCCCTAGGCTTTTCTTTGCATAATGAGTATTTATTTCTTGGCTTTGTGAAGTAGAGAACTACATGTAGAGCAGTTCCACAGGCCTCCACTGTGTAAACCATAGGAAGTTTGTGCTTCTCTCATGTGTTTGTATGGACAGCTTCTGTGGTTTTGCATGTGAGATTATAAAATAGCACTGAAGATGGCTCTGTTAGTATGTAGGAAAAATTTCATGTTGGGAATAACTTGTATATTATCTGCTTTGACAGTGTGGTGCTCCTAATCTTTAAAAGTAGATCAGAACATTTTCTTTTTTCTGTATTTTTGATACTGCAAACTCTGATTCTTTTCTTCCACTGTGATTTTGATTGTAGATTTGCTTACCAGTTTTACTTCCTGCATTCATTTCCATACAGGTTTTTCTTCAGTAAAGGGAAAATCATCCTTATTTATCCAAATGTTGTAAGTGTTTACTGAGCACCATTTTACTCTCTTGAAATGTTCTGTGCTATTTGATGCTCATTTTTAGTTTCATCCATTATTTTTCACTTGTTTTAGCAATGACAGTGATTCATGTTTTCCTTCTCCTTTCCAAATGCTTATTTTAGAGACAGATTTTATTTTGAATATGTTTAAATGCTTAAACTCATGGGAGCATATCATATCAGGGCTATTTTGTGCACTTTGTTTTATGGGGAAATGCAGAATATTTAACCTATTGCTGCTCTTCAGTTACTACAGAGTTAATGCAGTTCCTGCATTTTGGTGGTATCTAGAGATCCTACCATGGGTCAGAGCCTAAGTTGTTTTAACTTTCATTTTTATGGAGCAAGGTTTCTGGGCTTTCAGTCTTGTGAGTCAGTTCTTTTCCCTTTCATGGCTACCTTGGAGATTGTGCAGCTTCTAAAATAAAATCCAGTGCAGAGCTGAGCATCTCCAGATGGAACACAAGGGCAGGTTTCTCTGTGAGAAAGCACTGTGGGAATGCTCAGAGGGCTTGAGAGCATCATCTAGAAGAAAAGACTACAAGAATTAGGCTAGTTTTTTTCTAAAGGAGGCTAAAAGACACAGTAACAGTTTTCAAATACGTAGAAGATTGTTTCAAGATCTAAAGTATTGAGTTATTTTTTCAATTCCACTGGTGTTTGAATAAATAATGGCCTGAAATGGCACCAAGGAGGATTAGTTTTAGATGGTCAGCCTTCTGAATACAAGGGGAGTTGAGTGCTGGAATGGGTTACTCATGCAGGTTTTGGGACTCACCTCACTGGAGGCCTTTTAGGACAGGTTATGTTAAACTTTGTCAGACCTGGTTTTCATGTAGTTGTTAATGCCACAGGGTTGTAAGGTGGTCCTGTACAAGGAAGAGGCTGAAGCAGAACAATTGATCAGGGGCAAGTACTGCTCAGACACACATGCCAGCAGTGCATATGCCAGCCTGAGCACATGGAGTGAATGAGCACACAGCCTTTGTCCTGGCCTTTTACAACTGCTTACTGCAGATTTCAGTTTGAGTTACATCTGACTAGTAAAGACAATCGTACACATATGTGAATACAAAGCCAAGGGAGACAAAGGATTTTTTTTTGTTTCTGCATTTTGTGTAATTATAGTTTGATGAGTACCTAAATGTGTGTACAAAGGGGTCATTTAGCTGTAGCCTCAGTTTGTATAATCTTGATACAGACAGCAGGTCAGCATAGCTTATGTTCAGATGTGATGTGAGTAGATGAAGGAAAAGCTAATAATGCAAAGATGATGAGGTGAGATAGATGATAGATAGCTAGGGTAGATTAGATAGGATGGATGGATGGATGGATGGATGGA
>NW_009970671.1:0-5988 GCF_000747805.2 Chaetura pelagica | reverse complement strand
AAAAAAAAAAGATCTGGAAAAATCTGGAACCCAACTTCCTCTTGGCCTTAAGGGAAGACCTCAGGAAATTCGTAGACAATTTCACAGAAATGTTTAGTAAAACCACCTTTGAGTCCTGTACCGTCATTGAGGTTACAGAAACTCCAGTTTACTGCAGTTGGGAGGATGCCAACAAATGGATCACATTGCCAGGTGGATTGTGGCAATTGTAAAGTTTCTGTCAAGAGGTTTCAGTTTAAGCCCACTTTATACCTGATGAAGGCATTGCTTTCTTAATCTGCTGTTACAATGTGGCCCCTCGTTGGATGCAACCTAGATGCTGGTGCCAAGGGTGTGTGGTCCATTCTGTACAGAATGCAAAACTATCTATCTACAGATGAACATTTTTATCCTGAAAAGGAAAAGGAGAGCCAGCACCTTCTTCTGAGGTCAGTGGTCACGTAAAAACATGGAAGTGATGTCCAGAGTGCCAACGGAAGCAGACTAAGACATCAAAGCCATGATGCCCTTTCATAGTAAATTGCTTTGTCTGAGTCCCCTCTACTCTACCCGACAGAGGTCATGTTGCACCTAGTGAATGTGATGACTGCCCTTACCCCTGCTCTCTTTGAATGTGTTTTGGCAAGCCCGCATTTCCTGACTGTGTGGTTTTTTTGCCATGGGTATTGGAAAGGCAGACGTGTGGTTTGCCTCCTGAGCAGGAAAGCAACTGCCTGCAGAAGGCTGTCAGGTGGGAGATTTAACTTCATAAACTCAAAAGCTCTGAGTGGTGTTTTTAGAATTTTCAGCTTATAAACCTATTTTGATATTTATGTAGAGTCATAAAATATATCAGGAATGCTTTAATATATTTACTTTCATGGACAACTATGTATATCACAAAACCAAAGCTGCTATTTTTGTTTTCTTCACTTGTTACACACTAATATGTAAATTATTGATCACATCCACTCAGGCTTAGCAAATCTTACATTCTCATGTACTTTTTTAATGACTGAAATAGTGATTTTTTTGAGTCTGTGGGTAGTAATGTTAATTGGCATCCAGTGCTGAAGAACTGCTATAACCCACGTACCTGACAAATATGTCTGCCATGATGCTGTCATGGTTACCTTTAATATGAAATCACCTTCCTAAAGCACAAGAAAGAAGGGTCGACATTATCTTGAAAGAAGTGTTTGGGTAACAATAACACTGATTTCTGAGATGAGATTCTGTCCTTACTGCTCTTACTTTGCCTTTCCTGGAGCTGGTAAGATACAACTGAGGGCAGAAATGGCAACAGAATGTGGCTTATAAGGGAGTTAAGAGTGTTCCTTATTTGTCTGGCGGAGAAAGAAAAGGGCAAAAAAGGACCCTCTCAGATTGTAATGTATTTGCGAAGAAAGAGATGAACAAAGGTAGAGAGATGGAAATTTTTTATGAAGTTGGAAGGACTGAATAAAGGAAGTTCCATTCAGGGTGGGAAGTGTGGTCTTCAACATCACCACCACTTTGGCTCTAAGTCAAATTAAATAATTAATGTTTTCCTTGACCTCATGCTACTTTCACAGTGTGTTATATGATATGCTCAGAAATTAAACTGGCCCTTAGTAATGCTCCATACTTTGGTGTTATTGTTGGAATATCTTGTACGGCCTAATCCTCCAGGCTTTCCTTGGACAAAACTGCCAGTGTTTTCAGAGTAAGTTTCACCAAACTGTCCAAAGAAAGCTCGTGAATATAGTCTCATTTCAGAGCAGTACTACACATTCCCAACCCTTGCTGAAATATGTTGGAAATACCACAGCAGCAGTGTTTGGAGATATGTCAGCATTGCTTCTTTTCATCGACTTGGAAATACTGTAGGATTGGCTGGAAGCAGCAAGAGAGGAGTGAAGCTGTTCAATGGGAAATAATGGACTCCAAGTTAAGGTGGAAGATGCAGATGTCTTAGATGTCAGCTCACCTCTGGCCCCTAGCAAATGTGCAGTAATGGGATGAGACTACGAAAGACCCATAACTGCGAGTTCAGTACTCTTTTGTATCATCACAAACAGGATCTGTCTGTGCTTGCAGAGGTGTCTAGTCTGTGTTTTTATAGATGCATAAATAAACTGGGAAAGTAAATTAATGCACAAGCCAGGTTAAGACCTTTATAAAAGAAAAAGATTTTTTGCGTTATTTGCATTACTGTGATTAAAAGGGTGAGGACAGAGATAATGCCATATGGTGGCAAGCTAGGCCTATGGTGAAGTTCTGTTTTCCCATGTGCTGGAAAATAGGGTGGCAGCTTGGGGAAGTGGAATGGAGCGTGACCAGTGTACTACTCTTGAGGGTCTTCCTCAGCTTTTCCCTGTCATTGTTACTTGAGAAGGAACAGGAAGTTTTGCCCATCCTCACCTGCTGTAAAGTCTAGGGTATTTATAGACTTTCCCCTTAGGACAGAAAAAGGATTGCTCCTGTGCACTGCACAGAACTTTTCCTTTATTTGTACTTTGCCTGATGCCTCCAAATATGCTTGCCATCTTAACCCTAAAGAGATCTGTCATTTAGGAAAATGCTGCCTAAAGTGAAGAATTTGGTAAAGTTCTTGAAAATACACTTGGATGTGATAAAGCATTCAGGTTTCAAAGGGGTAATGTTCAGAGTGTGCACAGAGCACTAGAAGGAAGGACAGAGAATGAGGAGGAGGAAAGGAGAGCTCCGTGTTGTCAGAAAGCCAAAAGACCTTCGAATTATTACACTAAAAATTGAAACTGCTCTTTCAAAATTGATGAAAGTGCCATGTGAGGTTGTTCTCCCCTGTACCTTATTTCCAAAGTTTGCACTTTGAAATGTGTTTATCTGTAATTCAAACCTAGGGGGCTGACTCTGAGTGACCTCAAGTTATTTTTTTAAGCAGTCTGTATTTATGTGACTCTATGCATGATGACCCTTTGGGCACAGAAAGACATGCTGATGTGCTTTGAAATAAAAATTAATACACCCTCTCTTTCTTTCCACCTCTTCCCATGTGGTAGCTGCTGGAAATTTGTCTTTTCTCCAGGTCTAAGAAAAGATCACAGGAAAACTGCCACACCATTGATAGGAGAATGCATGAAACTAATGGCATAGTTGCAATATTATGCACATTATTAAAATACACGTCTGTGTAGTCTTACATGTCCATACTGTGCAAACATGCTATGTCATGTGAAAGCACTGCAGAAAAATAATTATAATTCATCATATAATGTGTCCACCCACTGCACTTGAAGATGAAAATTTTCTGTCTAGTGCTGCAAAGTGAGTATTATGTTGATTTGTGCTAATCAGTTCTATAGATCCTGTCATATTATATTGTTAAGTGACGACATCGGAGATGTACTGTTCCCTCCAATATCAACAGCCCACCAGTGCTGGTGTGAAAACAGCAGGGGATCCATCCACTTCTAGTCTCCATGGTCTGACAGTTGCAGCTGGGAGCTGGGGACTTCTCTAGTTGTTCCTTTTGTTATGTCCTTATTGGCATAGCTTGCTATATAGAGGTTACAAGGGTGTTGAAATGATGCTTTTCTCAAATGCCTTCCAGCTTATTACTGTTTGGCTACAACAGGGCCCATTACAGTGAACTTGAAATCTTCCTTGGTCACACAACTTAACCTAGGAGCATCCATTCAATATGTGGTAGAGTAAGAAACCTCTGTGTGATACAGCAAGCTCTGTGCCATATAAGCAAAGTCCTGCTCATCCCATAAGTAAGGACATCTAGCCACTCTCCAGATGGGTATCCAGAGTATGGATGTTGCTCAAGACATCTCTGCTGTCCACAGTTGTGGAACCACTTCTAATGACTGAAGAGAGAGGGGCAAAAGCTGGGAAGGGCAGTGATTGGCTGTTCTTCCTTTGCAGCATGCTCATGCTGATTCTTGCCTTCCCCTTCCAAAGTGGTGAGGGCTTGTGTATCATTGGGTGTCTTGTTTGTTTCCAAAGGAAATGTTGGAGCTCAAGGAAATAGAGAAAAATACCAGTCCTAAGAAGCTGAGGACTGCTGCTTATTTTTCTCACCTGTTTGGGATATGCACTTAATTATTGATAATAGCACTTTGCTGTAAGCTGAGATTAAATGTACTGGCATTCATGCATATGTACAGCCAATGACTATTAATCTGTTTCACCTGACAGGTAAGGAAGGACTGCCATTTTCATTTTAACTCTAAGAGATGTGTTTTAATGAAATGGAAATGAGTGGATTTGTTTTGCATTCACTCTTAGCGTGATTTTGTGTTTGTCGTGTCCTGAGCTCAGGTGCATGCAAGACCTTCATGCAATGAGAGCAGTCTGGGTCAGATACAGAAGACTTTCACTGTCTGGAGTGGGATATGGAAATGTTTTGTTTGCTTTTGGTATTTTGTGCTAATTAGCAGAACATGTAGAGAGCATATTGGCTTCTGGCAAGTGTATAATAGCGCTGATGTTCAATGATGCAGTAATAAAATGTTGCACTATTTTAAAATGATCACTGATGTCATGCTATATTGTAGGTAAAATACAATGACCTTCACCTGCTTACCTGTTGGGAAATTTCACCTCAAAGGATGCATTCTAGCTCTGTAACTTGTCTTCCAAGTGACTCTAGATTTACTGTCTAAGCCCAGCCTGAACCTAGTTGTCTGCTTTTGATCACTATATTAATTTAACTGAAGAGCCTCTAAAACAAAAGGAACATTGATAGAATGGAAGCAGAGGATATAGACAACACAGCAATACAAGCCTTTCTTGCAAAAGAGAGTTGCCCTGAAGAAGTAGTAATAGATCAAGCACTTCTCATCTCCAGGCATGTCTATGGTAATAGAAGTTAACATTAGTCCATTCTTCTTATTGACACGTCGTTTGTTTAAAAAGTAAACTCAGATTGACTCATAGACTGTAATGATCAGTTTGTAACATATGGTGGAAAAATTGTAAAGGCTGGCTTGTCAGTTTGTTTCAGCAATGTCTTAGTGCAAAGAGGGGGAGGGGGACTGCAAGAGGTTGGAGTAGGGAAGAGTTGCAGCTATTGAAGCACAGAAGGGGAAATACTGAACAATCCTGAAGAGATTGTAAGAGAAAAGTTTCTTAGTGTTCCCCACTATTTCATTTCCGAAAGTGGTGAATAGCAAAAGGCTCAAAGGAACATCAGGGAACCTTATATTTTTCTGTCTGCTAGTGACCATGCTGGGAGCTATTCCCTCTGTGCACTGTTTCATTATATGGGTCAAGAGAGCCCCATATCACTGAGCACTCCTGCATAGCCTTGGAAGAGGATAATATATCTCCATATTCCCTAAATGTAGGGTAGAGACAGACATGCTATCATGCAGGACCATGGGGCTACTGCTGTCTCCCTGCAGACACAATTCTCCTCTGTACCCTGATTACTCTGATGCTTGGATTTCAGCACTTCATCAGAGCTTAGTGGCATCCTGATTTTCCATTAATTACTGGATTCCTCCATCAAAGGATCAGTGATGCAGTGAGGACTGGCAGTAAATAATACTAGAAAGATTCTTAGCTATCATGTGGGGAATTGTCTCCACCCCTCTTTTTGCCTGGGGCATTTGACACCTGTGGCTACATGTGTGTGTGTGTATGTGACAATGCACGTGCCTGAAGGTGTGTGTGTGGATGTGGATGTGGATGAATGAGTGCCCAGAGATTGCTGTGCACATTTCTCCTGCACAAAAGAGGCATAACAATTTGTCTTGCCATCACTAAAAGGAACAGCAGCAGCGTTCAGCTGAGAAAGTGAACACCCTCCTCACCAGTGAAATAGCATGTTTGTGCTGATTGCTGTTATTGAAGCTGTTTATTAAGTATAACAGAAAGTCCAATACAAAAAATTCAGAAGTGAATAAAAGTTGTAAAGGCCAAGACAACAGCTTTCCTGTGAATCTATTCATTATGGAGTCATTTGGGCTGGTCTTTGCTTTTCAGGGAAAATTATATTTTTATGATAAAAAAAAAAAAAAAGAGGGGAAAAAAAAA
>NW_009970670.1:0-5536 GCF_000747805.2 Chaetura pelagica | reverse complement strand
AAAAAAAAATCAGTCCTGAGGAGTCAATAGCAAGTCAATGCAGAAGTGACTTCACTGTCACATTCTGTATTATTCTCCTTGGCTTTCTTTATCTCCTCACGATGGTCTCAGTGGAGTCAGACCCTTTGTCCAGGGAAGCAAGATGTTACACCCCCCAAGACAGACACACACATCCCAGTTAAATGGCAAGAGAGACACTGGATGCCAGAACAAGATGAAAGCATCTCCCAGGAAATTAGAAAAAAAACCCAACTAGATCCACGTTATGCAAAGATGAGCATTTCTCACGAGTAGCTCAAAACTGTTACTACATGCTCAGGAGAAGATTAGTGCTTAGAGGGAACCAAAGGCTCAAATGAGTACTGCCTGAGGTGGCTTTCACACTTCTTAAAATCACTTTGACAGAAGATGCAGGACCCTGTCTTATATAACAAAAAACATCCTGTGAATAATGCCCAAGCTATTTTTTTTTTTCTTTTTCTATGACTTGCAGCATAGACTAGAATGACCAACCCCTATGCAGAGCACTCACACTCCTAACAAGTCAAGTCAGAGCACTCGCTGTATTACTACCTTCAGAGCTAGGAATGCATGTATCTAGAAAAAGAGGAAAGAACATGAATATCAAGGTACCCAGACACCTCACTCCTGCAACATCCCTGTGACTGAAACTCTTTCAAGTGTCTTGGCCTAAGGTAAAGTTTTAATCTCTTACCTTTCATCTTTCCTGCCATCTCATATATTTTCCTTGGCTGATAAGAACGAGCCTCCAGAGCTGTAAATAAACCACCCCTTCCCCAGTGGCCAGAGTCATCTAGAATGAAATGACAAATCAGATTCGTTTTAAAAAGTGACGTTGAAGACCACCCTTGCAGGACAGGGACCTACTCTGTATAAATGCAACAAATTATTACCAAAACCAGATACAGGAATTACACATGAGCTGAAGTCAACCAGTACTAAAGGGGCCATCCTAGAGGATAACCTCAGCCCTTGAACAAAACAAACTTGTCACAGTTCCCTGAAAAACTCTCTGGGAAGAATTCCTTCTTAGTCCTCACTAAGCATGCTAAAACAAACACTAACCATGGCACTAAGCATCCTCAACCTGTCAGCATCATCACACATATGCATATAGGTGCATACAGCATCCCCCTAGTATGTCTCCAGATTGGTGTTTTGGATTTCTGACAACTAGATGTTTATTTGCAGGCTCTTACTTGGCATTTCCACTTCAAACATGACTTTCTGTGTTGAGTTTAACATAAACCAAAGCAGATTATAATGTTCTGCTATAGCCCTCATAAGAGAGCAGCTCCAACACTGATTCAGAAAGAACTCTGTAACCTGAATTTCTCTTCTTCAGCTTTAGCATCTTAACAGAGGTCCTTAAATTAGGAGACCAGCCTAGAGCCTCTGTATTGTTAAGTGTTGAGACACAAGGACAGAGAAAGCAGCTCTGACCTCAGCCTCTGGAAATGTCTCTCTCCTGCTGACTGTGTAAGGGAGAAGATTTTCAGTATCTCAGTTCAGTCCCTACAGCTTACGTGGGATGAACAAAAGGCCCTCATCTCAGGAGGTCCTGTCATCACTTTGCCACAGATATACAGTTTCAAGCCATACAGGTACCATTCAAGAGGCTCATCCATAAATCCAGAAAGAGTATGAAAAGACTCATGTACACCTTGCTAGTTAGTACTCATGTGGGTTACACATAGTGGAGTAGAGTCTGTATTGCCTCTGCACTACTCAAGATTAAGTCAAGACTCAAATGCAAAGTATTTCAGTCTGGATGGGAATGAGAAACTACTATGCTAGTAGGGACAATTCAAGCCCCTGCCCCACCTTGCCCACCCACATTCCTGGTGCCATAAATTCTACCTAGGCAGTGGACAATGATGGCATCCTCCTCTTCTGCTTTCGGGTAGGTGACATCTCCCATGACATATTTGATACAGTTCAGGTCTGCATCTTTGTAATCTAAATCCACATTCAGCCGAGCCTCATCCTTCTCAAAGTCTTCCTCAGAGTCACTTTCCTCAGAAGGAAGGCACACAGATGTGTAATGATTTGCCTCCCACCAAGCCATCCTGAAACAAAACAAGAGAAGATGATGTTTGATGAAAACGAGAGGGAGGGGAAGCACCTTAGTTACAAACATTGCAGTGAAACACGAGACTCAGATCTGCATCGCCTCTGCTCCCCTTCCCCTTTTTTGGACCAGAACCAAGTTTATCACAGTTGTTACCTGTGATATTAGGAGCCACATGCCAGTGTGATAAGCCAATTGCAAGCATGGAAAAAGTGAGCAAAGGGCAAAAGGTAAAAAGGAAGAACATCTAGAAAACAAGGAGGAGAAAGTTAAGATACATGCTAGAGTCACAGATGCCAGACCAACACCTAGAAGCCAACTGTGACATTTCAGAAAGCTTCTCCCAAAAGCTCACTGTACATTCAGATATGGGGTTCTTGCTCAGGCCAATCTCTATCAATTAAATTAGACGTGAAGTCAGGCAGGGGAATTCAGAGGAAAAGCACTCTTGCTAGGGGCTTGAGCCATTTTTCCACATTCACATCCCTGAGTGATGCAGTTTGCGTGCACATGCAGAAACAACCTGATGTGTGAAGCTAAGTCTCTCATGAGGGTGACCTGAAGCCATTTTGCCATAATCTCTTCCCCTCACCCCCAGACCCATCTGCTAGACTGGACACAGAGTATGACTTCTTTTGGTCAATCACACATTTAAGAGTACAGTCTAACAGACGTCAGCTTACAAGCAATAGATGCAGTACAAACCATACTTTTTCTTGTGTTCTGCCTCTGCTTTTGCCTTCTTCTTTTCCTCCATGAGCTTTGCTCTCTTTGCTGCTGCTTCTTGGCGCTTCTTCCTCCTAGCCTCCAGCTCCTCTGTGCTCAGCAAGTGCTTCCTCCTGCTTGGCTGCTCACGAAGGCCTGTGAGAAGTGCCTAGAGAAAAAAGGAAGTATCACGAAAAGAAATTGCTCATCTTAAAAGCCATGTCTAGTGCCCAACTTATAGACTCCTCTCCCATTTGTTGAATTGTCCCAGGACTTAATCACTAGATCCCAATTGTCACATAATATGCTGTTTTGTGGCCTAAGTTTGTATTAGTGCCCCGCACATCATATCTCTGCTCTGTTACCAGAATTCCTGAATTGTCAAGCCCTCAGATTCAAGAGCCAACTTCACTACACTGACATCTAAATCTTTTTAACATGCCATCTGCAGCTGTAGGCAAAGAGAGAAAACTGTCAGCCTCATTTTCCACAAATGAGAGGCTCATGTGCCTTGGCACGTCTTTTGTCTTACGTTTGCTTTGTTCCGGAGAGCTCTCCCTTCCTTACTGGCCTCTTCAGTCAAGGCTTTTTGAAGATCCAAAAGCTGGTCAAATGCTTTTTTGTCTTCTCTGCTGGGTTCTTTTGAATAATCTTTGCCTTCATATACATACATGTGATCTTTAAAAAATAATTTAAAAATGTAAAAAGAAAGCCACTAACAGCTATGGTGTACAATGACATCAAAAGAAATTTGGCTTAATTGTAACACTGTTCTATACTCAGCAGAAAAAGATGTTCATTCTCATCATTTTTTTCTGTGACCAGTGTCAGCATCATGTAGAAACAACAGAATCAAGATTTGCTTCCTCAGGCAAAAGCTCTTAATTTATGTCATTTATACTGGCAAAAAAAATAGTTAATTGGAGTTAATAGGGGAAAAAAGGCTTAAGTTGTGGTTTCATTAGTGTTCTCTTTGTCACTCCATCTCTGCCAGTAGCAAATTCATTTAGCTCTGATATCTAGTTAAAGGCAACTCTTTAAATAGATAGCTAACTTTTTCTTTTGAGCTCCCAAATGAAAAAGCACAGAACTCTGGTATCCCAGAGTTACTGCTCATTTTCCCCAATAACTATTATACAATGTGCTACCACTGCTTCTCCTTCAGTTACCAACTGAAAATACCACTCTTTGCTAAGTCTCAGCAAATAATTACTTGTTGCCCGCAACTGCTGTGAGGCAGATAATACCTAACCTGCAGGGTCATATTTCTGCTTCAGTCACAGATCCCTATTTAATTGCTAATGTGTACTCAAAACAGAAATTTGGTCTTTCTCACCATGCCACTAGATGCGGGAATGTACCCTTAGAATTTATTCTCATATCGTATGGGGCTATGAAAAACTAACCACAAAGGTGTGACATTTGGACAAGAACGCAGAGTACTGAAGACGGCAGGTTTGTTCTAGATGTTTACACAGCATGACTCTGCAGTTCCTATTTCACATTATGGAATTTTTAAGGTCATTTCCACTAGTGATTTTCATGGTAAATAATGTTTTGTTTGGAGATAAATACAAACCACAAGCTACATAGCCTTTCCTTAAGTTACTGTCATATCTTGGTTACTATTCCATCTCTAAAATTGTAGATCTGTCTTAATGGTTCTCTGTGGGGAAAGCAGTTTGAATAATTCCCCTTTTCTCCTGAATTTCATCTGATGTCTCAGTATATTTGTAGCACATGAAGGAATTCAGCCCCAGGCCACTAAAACTGGCAAGTATTGTTACCATTACCTTACAAATAGGCAAATAAGGACACACCAAAAAAGCAAAAGACCAATAAAAGCTCATAAATAATAGGTTGCAAACAGAATCCAAGTCACTTAATCACAAGTCTACTGACCCCTCGGCCTGGGAAGCCTTCTCTATCAGCATCCAAGTGTCATGAATTTCACAAGCATTTAGATTCTTAACTTACTCTCTGTGTCCTCTTCAGTCTCTTCTTCACATGGTAGCACAACGTCCATTACCCACTTCCCTCCTTTTGTCTCTCCAAGGATGTTTTCTAGCTCCACATCTTGTATAGTACTCCCCTCAGAGGACAGCAATTTATCCAGGCCAAATTTCAAGATTTCACTCAGCTTTAATAAAGAGAAGAGGAAGTTCAGCATCTCCTATATGTCCTAATTCCATGTCAACCCCAGCATCTCGAGCTTTTCAGGCTTAAATGTAAAGGATGTACAAGTGGAGAAATCTAAGCCTTGATGTTACCTGTCAAATTATTTCTATTTTAACACACCTACTTCTCCCAACATCTGGTGAGACAGCCCCCTACAATGTATGTCCCTCAAACATAACTCATCTAGACTTGAATTATTGTATTTATTCAGGGTGGAATGACAAAACAGTCTTGTACTGACTGCACTCAAGCAGCGTTCTTCATAGACAGAAAGACTGGGCTTGTTTTTTGCCTTCATCTCCTTTAAAACAAGAGCTTAAATACCACAAAAATCCATGGGGAGAAAAATACCTGCATGGAATTTCCTATGGGCTCAGTTTCACTTCTCCCATGGAAACTGTAACTGCTGAGATACACGCTGGTAGGGTGGGAAGGGGAACTGGCAGGGGAAAGGATACACGAATTCTAAACCTCTCCCATGTTTAGCTGCACAAATGGGATATACTCCCCTAAATCACAGATTCTTAGGAGTTGGAAGGGACCTCAAAAGATGATCTAGTC
>NW_009970669.1:0-5703 GCF_000747805.2 Chaetura pelagica | reverse complement strand
CTTTAAGGTCCTTTCCAACTCCAAGCATTCTGTGATAAATTCTGTGACTGTGGGGAAAGGTTCTGTGAATGGCAGGCAGTGGTTTAGGAGGCTTCAAACTGATGTGTAGTTGAGAATATTTGCATGTTCTGTGTGGGATGCACAATCACTTGCCCACCTCTAGCTAGGGAAAGCAGGTAGCTTTGCACAGATTCTCCTACCCTCTGTGTTCTTGGGCTGAGAACAGATGTCAGTGGCAACTGCAAAACTGCATCTTGAATGCAAAGCTTAAAGTGTGGGTAAGACTTGAGAGTCATAACTGCAAAAAACACTGAGGGAAGAATGGATTAATTTCTTCAAGTGTTGCACAGGTTGATTTGTCTCTTCCTTTCAGAGAGAAGCTGAAACAGCTGATTGAGAAGAGGATTGGCAGGGAGAACTTCCTTGAGAAGCTTGGCTTCATTAGCAAACATGAACTTTATTCCAGAGCTGCTCAGAAACCACAGCCTAGTTTCTCTAGCCCAGACCACATGGTGTTTGACCATGAATTTACCAAGCTTGTAAAGGAATTGGAAGGTAGGATGTTAGGCTAATTTCTTTAAGTTTTGTGATCAACTGATGACTGAGCTACCAAATGTGGTGGATGTAACCCTGTTAAAAGCAGTGTGATGGTACTAAAACGTGTTCCAGTAGAAGCTGTAAGTAATCATATATCCAAGCTGGTAGTTGAAGCATTTAGTAAAAATACTCCCAGTACATCCACGGAGTCGAGTGTTGTACTGATTGGATGACATAATATTCCTAGGTGAAATGGTTCTTAATCCATGCTGTGAGGTCCCACTGTGGCCAAGAGGTGTATTTACCTGTGCTCACATAGAGACTGAAGTATTGAGCACAAACAGTGGTCACACAAGTATGCAATCTGGATATTTACAATCTGGATATTTGCTCTTTCTAACTGGTTCATTAAGAACCTTGATGAATGCTGAATTTCCTGGCCTGTTAGAAAATGACAGGGACTTTCTTCAGTGCTTCCTGTCCTTCACAAAAACAACAGACTATCATCACCATCTATGTTCTGTTACTAATATTGCTTAACTTAAATCAGGTTAGAGGAGGAAAAAAACCTCGAAGCAGCAACAGTAAAGACACTTTTTCCCAATCATGTTCCATCTGTATGTTGCCCTTGTAGTCCTAATTCTGTCACTTATTTGCACAACCACTTGGGCAACAGTTGTAGTAGAGCCAAAATGCAAGGAAAACACACCTTTTCTGGCAGGGAGGGCTCAGAAAAACCCATTTGCTTTCCTCAACGTGTATAGACCAGTAAGTGTTCAGACCTTGTTAGAAAAAAATTGGTATTTCCTATTTTCTTAAACCTGTTTGTGACAATTGCTTTTTCTTAAAGTGCAGGTTGAGTTTTTAATGCCATGAACTCAGTTAAATTGGCTGAGACTGAGACCATTTTGAGGACAAAAGAGACGTGAATTGGGCTTTAGTTGACAAAACTGTTTTTGACAGGTGTCATAAGTAAAGCTATTTACAAGTCCAGTGAGGAAGATAAAAAGGAGGAGGAGGTCAAGAAGACATTGGAACAGCATGACAACATTGTGACTCACTATAAAAAAGTCATCAGAGAGCAGGTAAGGGGGAGTTACCCTGCACATGTGCCTCCAGAAGTTTTGTTCTGGCTTTCAGAGGCACTGCAGTGCAGCTTGCTACCCAGTGCTCCAAAATGATTAACAAGGAATTCAGCAAGGCAGAAATACTTCCAAAAACAATTTCTGGTTCAACTGAAGTGTTAGTGCTTAGAATACTGGTTAAGTGTAATTCTTTTCCTGGAACTCATCTGCTCTTTCCTGTGTTTGTGTTTCTTCTCAAATGAGTAACTGCAGAACTTGTGCAGGGACCTAATTCTTAGTTCTGTGCTCTCACCTTTGAACAGATGACAGAGGAAATGTGGTTGAATGAAGAAATGAAGTTTGTCAGTGAAGTTTGGGTGTACCTGCTGTGGTTGGACTCTGAAAAATTTTTCTTCCAACAGTAGTTCACTTGTTTTGTTGCCACAGCTTCGATTGAGAAGTAGAGAAGCAAAGCTGATTAACTTAAATAGCTGAACTTAAATAGTTCAGGGATCTGGAATGGATACAGAATCTAGGGGTATATGTGGCACTTCTGGACCTCCCCTGAGGCTTGATTGAACACATGATGACAGCAATTACCCTAACTTCTTTGAAGACTCTTGAAGTGGACCGAGTGTGTGCAGGCTTCAGTGTGATGGAGAAAAATTACAATCATCAGCTTACAGATATTTCCTTTTTCTTTCTCCTGTTGTCCCTGGTCCAGGGATGCTGGAAGTTTCCTCCAAAAGATTCAGAAGGCATTTGGTGTGACAGGTGGCTTCTGTCTCTCCCAGGCTTTTTTCCTAGGAATATCTATCTAGGTTTGCATGAGGTTTTCCTAGTCATCTCTCACAGGTAGCAGTGAGTGTCACTAACTAGTCACATGTGCTGTTGGAACAGTTAAGCTTTTTCTGTCTTTATTTGCCCTCCTGACAGTATGGCAGTGAAGTGTTACTGCTTTAAATGCCTTTTTTATTTGTTTTTCCCAGGACCAGGAGCTTGAAGAATTAAAACAACGAATTAACACTTTAACATCTCAAAATGAACAGCTCCAAGCAACAGTTACACAGCAAGTGTCACAGATCCAACAGCATAAGGACCAATATAATCTCCTTAAAGTACAGCTAGGTAGGCTTCAGAAAGAATACTTTAAAATTACTTTGTTGGTAGAATGACCTTGTGATTTATGGCAAAGCCCAGAGCAGCCCCAGGAGACAACCTTCCCTCACTTCAGCCAGGCTGGTGTATGTTCTGCAGCAGGTGCAAACTGCCCATAGAGATGGGAACACTTTTTTCACACTGAATGTTGAGCATTGCAAACAAATTTGTTCAAGCATCAGAATTGCTTCATTATCTTAAAAAGGTTCAGCTTTAAGTGCCTTGAAACTGACAGGTTACAGCACAGTGAGAACTGAGAGGGCAGCTTGAAAATGGGAGTGAAGTATAGTTTGTTCTTGCTTTGTGCTCATGTCTTGGGTGCCTTGAAACAAGTTCAGTTTTCTGCAAGATTGGTCTGAACTCAAAGCACCTGAAGATAATTGTTGCATGCCAGACAGTTCACTCACAGGGACACATGGGAACACTGGGACTAGCAGTAGCTTTTGACCTGATCCCAGTGTTACTTTGCCCACCATGAAAAGCAAACCCTTTGTTGTCACTCTGGCTGCTTCCCTGCACAAGTGCCTGCGGGGGGGTAATTGCTGTAGGAGCTGTTGGCTACCAGGGAGCTGCTGGCAGAGGCTTTCTATACCTTTTGTCCAAACCAGCCATCACCTCTTCAGACTTAGAATGTGAACAGATGGGCCATGGTCTGTGCTGAAGTTTGGGTCTGTGGATGAAACTGAATTAGGAAGGAATTGGGGGATGGCAGATGTGCAAGATGAGGCTTGTTGCTATCACTAGAGAGCATACTAACTGAATGCTTCAGGCAGGGCAGCATGGTCACGTTTCTGCAAGGTCAAGATGCCTGATAAGCTGTATATGACATGAGTTCAAGTAATTCTACCTTCAGGATTTTTCATTATTAAAAGCACATGTGGAAACAATTGCCCTTCCTCTGTGGAATGATTTCTCTATGAACTTGGGGTGAAGTGATGACTGAAGCAATATAAGGCTGTAGCCACAGGTGCATACTTGGAGATTTGGCAGATTAGAGCTCATTATTCAACTTTTGATAGAGAATTCTTAAGCACTTTGCTTTGCTTTTTGAGTTAGAACTGCTTGTTAGTGCCCTGTGGGGCAGGAGGAGAATGGGCAATAGGGACTTTAATTGGCATGTTTGAAGCAAACTTCAGAATTATGTCAGTGTTTGTGACCTTGGTTATGAACTCTTGTCTTTTAGGCAAGGACACTCAGCACCATAATTCCCACAGTGACACGTTTCAGATGAATGGCTTTCAGACAGAAGAAGTGAGCAAACTGAAAGAGGAGTTGGAAGAATGGAAAAACAAGCATGAACTGCTGCAAGGGCAGTTAAGGGAAAAGGATTCTGTGATTGAAAAATTGGTAAGTGTTAATTATCTCAGCAGATTTGATGTGGCTCCTGCTTTCAAATGGCATTTACCTTAAGCTGCACAAGTCCTCCTTGTGTTGGCAGGCAAGGAGTCATAACTGATGGTGTGCTGGGAAGAGGAAATAGGGTGGGAAGTGGCTTGAGCAGAACTGTTTCTGCCTCATGTTGGTCTCCAGAGTAACTTGTACAACTGACCCATTGTACTGCAGAATCTGTGGGTCTTAATGTGTTTTGGGTGGGGGAAAAAATGGTAGGTATCTCCTAGGAGGTTTGTGGGAGTAGTGCCTAAGTGGTGGCCTGTGTTTGATGGCCTGCATGTCACAATGCAGGATCACACGTGGTGCTTCTGCTTTGTGTGTGATTTCTGCGTTGAGTTGGTGAAAGATGCTCTTGCACTGACCTTAGATGAGACCATCCTACTGCTCTCATGTGACTGGAGAGCTTTTTGATGTGCATTTCTTAGCCTGTGTGCACCTTCTCTGCTGGGAACCCTGAATCATGTAAGCATGCAGTTTGCTTTGTGTTCTAACAGCAGGAGTCTATTTAGTCTGTCTAGTCCTGGGGCTGATTTTCCTCTTGTTATTACAGAAATCTTCCCAGGGGGAAATGGGAACGGAGCAGTCTTCACAGACCAGCAAATCTGGTGGCTTGGAGCTCAATGATGAACTACAGAAGGTGAACTTGGGGTAGTTCACAAAGCTGCAGTGAACAGTGGTAGCTTGGGAGGTGAAATGAGCCTTGTCAAGCTCCAGAGAAGAGCACTGATTCCTGAGCTTGTTCATGGATTTCATGCTGTGTCTTTACAGGATGATGGTTCTAATCTTGGAGCATCAATATTATGCATCCAAAACTGAATAATTTCTTTTTGCTAAGCAAGTCTGAGCCAGCAGAAGAGACTTAAACCGACTCCTTAGACTTGCAAAATCTGTCTATCCATTGGAAAAAAGAAACTTAAATGTTAGGAGTGCTTCCAGGCATTAGATGTACCGTGTACAGCAAGTGTTTAAATATATGTAGGTCAAATAATTTCAAGTAGCTATTGATCAAAAAATACCTACTAGAGTTTCCCTGATGACAGGCCTAGTGGTGCCTGGATTGGTAAGCCCTGAGGGGTTTCTGCACCAAGAATGGTCATGTCTGGAGGATTAATGGCACTGCGAGAGGTGTGACCTTTATGAACACAGCTGAGGCTGGGACAGGTGCCTTGGTGGGGCATTGCACAGACGAGTTTGAGAGCAGGGCAGAAACTGTTGTGTTGCTGACTAGTTTTGTCTTCTAGATAAACAGTGGCTGTGCTCTCATGGATTGAGATGCATTTTCCTCTCGTGTGCTAGTATGAAGCTGTCTGGTGGCATTTAGCTTAGGAAAAAATTGATGTGAAAAACAACCTTGTATCAGATGAGCTTACAAGTGTGTTTTGGTTTTGTTTCCCAAAGGAATTAGATGTGCTCAGGAGCCAGGTGCAGCTACAGTCTGCAGAAATCTCCAAGCTTCAGGTGGAGAACCAAAAGTTACAGGTAATGGTACCAGTGAAAAAGTTGAGTCTTTTCTCTTTGGGGACTAAATCATAGAATCATAGAATCTTAGGGG
>NW_009970668.1:0-5852 GCF_000747805.2 Chaetura pelagica | reverse complement strand
TTTTTTAAAGAGTTGCTGTTTAAAAAGAGTTTTCCAAAGCCTTGAATATTCTTATATGTTTGCTTGTGATATATTTTTATTGTTTTCCTGAGTTAAAATCCTGAGTTACACTGTCACCTTTATTTTTGCATTTCTTTTTTTACTTCAATCATGTGCAGTGAAAGGGTGACATAAATGAGCTACTTGATATTGTAATCCTGCAACTGAGTGAGATTTTTACTTGGGAGGTTTTATTTCTTATGTAGACTTACTGTTAGCTAGCTAGAGGTTTCTGGCTTTAAGTTTACACCTAGAACAAAAGCTGAAAGCAGTTTCTCAGTGCAGTGTATTGTAAAGCCATTCAGCCATTATTTATAAGTTGTGTTGCTGTAGTGATATATGAGAGACAACATCAACCTTGCCCCAAGAGAGCTGTTTTTCTAAAGAATATCCACTGCAATATTAATGCAGTGGGATGACTTGGGATAGACATTCTTTTATTCTTATCCTTTTGATCTCCCAGTTTATGTATTTGAAGTGCAGAAGTTATTAACTTTTCATAGCAGAACCACAGGGACCTGTGGATGTGTTACAGGGACCTTAGGGGTGCTGGATTAAGTGAGGTAGGTGGTGCTGCTGATGACATTAATCCACTTTGTGGCTCTGTTTCTCTTTTGTCTTCCAGCCTCCCGGTGTTCCCGACTACCCTCCCTCAGATGGGTATGCATTCAGTAACACAGTGTACAAAAGAGGGCCTCTGCTGGACCAGGGGGCGGCTGTTGCTGCCTTTAAGCAAACTGTTAGCCGGCATGTAGATAGGTAACGCTGACCCACGTGGTGCTGTGGATAACTGTCCCCACTTGTTGCTTTTGGGGTGGTGGTGTTTGTAATTACCTCTGGTTGTGTCTGGAGCAGATCATTATGTCTATGAGGAAGCGATTCTGGTTAGCAGTGGGTATTCTGTTTTGGCTTCTCCAAGGCAGATCATGAAGACTCTTTTAGTATAATTTTTATGAAACTACCCTGTCAGTGTATGCTGTTAAACCTACACTTTTGTAAAATATGGTATAGTAGAATTCCAACCCCACTGACAACACAGAATCCTCCTATTTGGGTTCAAATTTTATTTCTGTGTTGTTCCATGTTTTTAAACATACTCTTTACTCTTTCTAGAACTACAAAGAATGAAAAATCTGCTCTGAGATTCATCTGTCCTTGTTTTGGTTGATTTGTTTGATTTGTTTAGCTGCTCACTAAATGTTCCATAGTCTCCCACTTTTGTATTCTGGGCTAGTGCATAAATATCCACTGTCAGAAGAGTAATTCTTTGTTTCTTCCATACTCTTTCAAATAATACAAAAAATGCACTGAAATGTTTGTTTAGCAATCAGTGTCTTTTTGCACATCCTCCTTCATCCTCTTCATTTTAGCCTAAATCCGAATAGGTGATAAGATCAAATGCAGTGATCCTTGGAGACTGTGTGGAGAATTTATACTAATACAAACTGTGAAAGTAAATCAGTAAAGCAATGTTGGAATTGCACCCCCATGCTAAACCACAGTTCATGTACACTATATTAAGTATATTTTAGCTTATGTGCCATGGTAGATGTTTAAGTTATGGATTTGAGTTCAGATTGCTGGTTAAAACATTAATGTAACTCCTTTAATGAAAACCTTCACATAACTCCTAGTTCTGAGCTATGTGCTAAAACTTCTTGTTAATCTGCATGCGAACATGGAATATGTGGTGTTTTGGGTGAAGATTTGAATATTTTCCTGAACTTTGGATTTAGTCCTCATAACAACAACAGCAGTAGTAGCCATCTCTACTCTTTTTCTCAAACTTGGTTACTTTTTGGATTCTTTTCTCAGCTTGAAATCTAGATGATCTGTTCTCTAAATTCCTTTTTATCTGGAGTGTAATAAGACCTGTTTTGTCCTTTCAGAGAAAGAATATTCCATGCAAATGTTGCTGCCTCCATTTCAGGTTTAGAGAATGGGGCTTATTGCATTGAACTATTGATGATATCAGTGTATCTGGCTGAAACTGAAAGAGTCATTCAAGCCTTCTTTGTGGAGGGTAAAGAGAAATGGGTGTTTCTAAGAAGCAGTTCACATAGGGTGAAATCAGGCTTTTGAAAGATATGAAATGAGACATGCCATAGTTGGTGCCCTTCCTCACCATAGACGGCAGGAGGGAGTCTAGATGGCTGGTACTGATGCAGATGTCAACGCTGTGCCCATATTTCCCAGTCTGTTCAACATGGTAAACTGATTTGTTAAATGGGTCCTGAGACATATAATACATGCCTGGTAGGAGCTCATTATTAGGGAAAGCTCTTAATATTTATTATCCCAAGTAACTTCCATTGAAAGATACATTTCAAAGCATCTGTGAAGAAGCAGATGGGGGAGTGCGTTTGGGGGAGGGAGTAAGAAATTCAGGCTGACCCTTTCAGCCATTGTTTGCCGGTCCTTGTTGAAAGCTGATATTCCTAATGGATGGTCCAAAGGCAGTGACTACAGACACCCACTGCCTTCTGAGGAATAGGTAGGTTACACCTTGTCCAGGAAAATTTTAATCATGAGAAACTTCAGTGAGCCTTTTTCCAGCATGCTAGGACCTCCAGTAAGGTGTCCTTTCCTTGGGTGATGTAAACTTTCTGTGTGTTATTAGGTATATCAGTAACTCTCTCTGTCATGCTGAAAGCACACTGTATAGTTTTTCAGCAAGTTCTATGATGTTTCAGAATGGTATGGTGTGTAGTATGGTTTTGTGCTGTCATTTGAAGAAAAGCACCCTTTAAGTGTGTGTAACCCACTAGACTCCCATGCAGCATGTACAGGAGAGCAGAGGTTGCAGTATATCCATTCAGCAACACAGTGGAGAATGGATGGAGGGAAGCATTGAGAGTATTTGTGTCCTTAGTAAACTGTTAGGATCATTGAGCTGGCTTGAAGAATTGTGGTCTCTTCAGAAATGTTCAGCCACTGCCCAGCCCGTGTTCTGGGAACATTGCTGTGTATTGCAACATAGTGGAGTAGGACTGAAATACAAGCACGTTTAAAAATTCTTCTTGAGTTATGTTTTTTGAAGGGAATCAGCATAGTTAGGTGTGGAGAAGGTCGGAAGACACAGTTAGTGAGATGAGTCTGGAAAGTCAGCCTAGAAGTAAAAGTACCTTCAGCATTATGTTAGTCTTATCCCTGAAATAGTAAGAAAAGAGCTGAAAATTATATGAATTTTGAGTGAATAGTGGAAAAACATGGGATTTTCTCACTCATCTTTCAGCCTCATAACAAGTATTCTGCAGCCTGAGGTTCATCTCATGTTTTTCTTCTTAAACATTTTTTTGTGTTTTCCCTTTCTTTCAAATAATCTTTGAATCTAAATAAGACTCTACCTTTGTTCCGCACTTCAAGTCAAGTGAGACAGTTCTCCACAGCCATGCAGTAGCTAGGTAACTGCTGGATTGTTCAGGCACACCTGGGATCCACGGTTACACAGCATCAGCATTGACCACCATCTGCATTTGTATCCCTGTAATGTGATGTTCTATGCACATTTCAATCCATTGATTGCTTCATGTTTTTATTATTTATTTGCATGTGGGTTATTTTTAAACTTTACTACCTGATATGGATTTGGGTTGTTGGGCATAATTTGCAGGAAGTGAACAAAGTTACTGTTTGTTTTGGACTTGGTTTAAGGGGATTGGGGAATTCTCACCTTGAAGAGGTACTACATCAAAGAAACTAGTAGCTTTTTACCCAAAGGCATTCTAAGCAGGACGTTTTTCATGGAAACAGAAGAGTTAAACTGTGGTATGCCTTGTTCTACAGTAAGCCCTTTTTGTAACTTCCAAGAAGTTATTTTTCATTTTTATTTATACTGTAACTTGAGGTTGTTAGAGCTGGTGGTATCTTATGGTCACCTCTACAGTAGGTGAGCATTTTTAATAGCTTAACTCAATTGGTTTTAATGGCAAAAATGTATTAATCTGTTACGTATTTGAAACAATATATGATGAACACTAGAAAAACAGGTTCATACAAAGCACAAGGTATCAACTTTATATTAAGTGTAGTTATTTGTTTACATGGCAAATGATTGTTTAACCTACTGCAGGACAAAGGCTGAATATAGTATACATGTTTATTTTAAAACAATGGCACCTGCTAATCTAGGTTATCACACATGCAAGCAGTCAGCGATAAAGATTACTAGTTCTTGAGGTTTATGTAGCTCAACTGCCACTATCTTTTGGGGTTTTTTTGGGGGGGGTTTGGCACTTAAATCAGTGTGTCATGAATAGAGAGCTCTACAGCAGCACCATGTTAGGGTGAGGTGGGTTTTTTTCGTTTAAATGTCTTGCAGGTTGTTGGAAGAGAGGCCATTTTGCTATGTTTCTATTTGCTTGAATGTCTCACTGAACAACTGTGTGATTTTTGCTTCACAGAAACTATGAAGCACACAATAAAGCACAGGCCAAGAAATATGCCAAATGCAAGTACGAATTTATGGCAAGAAACAACAGTGAGCTTTCTGTCATGAAAGAAGAGATTGTGGAGGTAATTTTTTTTGCAAAGAGAAGACTTCAGTTTCTGGTACTGCTCAAAACTAAGGGTGCCCTTCAAGTGGGCAGTGTGGCTATTCTTAATAATTACTTCAATGTGTTTGATTTTTCTCCCTTAGTATGAAAAGTTTAATTAATTTGTTTTGCATCACAGACCAGATAAACAGAGATTCTGCATAGTTTAATTAATTTGTTTTGCATCATAGACCAGATAAACAGAGATTCTGCATTGACTTATGAATTGATGCTGTAGAGAAATATATTTGTTTGTTTCTTCTGTCTTGTCTGGTGTTGCTTTTTGAAAACTTAATTCAGTAGTGTTTAAATAACTGGCTCTGGCAGACACTATCTGTGTATGCACAGGGCATAGTGAAAGACTGTCCTTTCATGGAAGAGTTGGTACCCTGAAAGCTGGACACATTTGGAAGGGAAGGAGCAACAAAGAGAGAAGTTGTGTATGACATTGCACAACAGGTAGTCAGAATTTAGACTTTTCTTGGCCATCCAACTCCAGGTCCCTGTTTACTTGGAAGTGCTCCCTCTCCAAATTTGTGTTTTCCTAGGGCAATGCACTTTTCCTTGGGTTATTAGTAGTTAGCTATTCTTTTTAATCAACAGTGTAAAGGTTGTAGAGATGCCAGCCTTTCTGCACGAGTATTTGATTTTCGAGGTTCATCTTACATTTTTCTTCCACATCTTTCCTTGAGAGCCCCATTTTGAAACATGTAGTAGTACCAGGTAGAATTAATGATGAGGATAATCAAAGAAGCCTACAGGGATTTTTAGGGACATGTGTATAAGATCTATTGGCAGTTGCAGAACCTGGCAAAGTTATGATTTTGTTTTGAAATGATGCACAGCCTAAGTACTGGCAGGAGGAAAATGAGAAAGAGTATGTAATTAATTTACCAAATTGTTTCAGATTCTGGATGACAGAAAGCAGTGGTGGAAGGTTCAGAATAAAAGTGGCAGTACAGGCTTTGTGCCAAACAACATTTTGGATCCTCTGAGGAATCAAGAAGGTGTTCTAGGGTGGTCAGAGCCTGCGTACACTCGCACCATCCAGGTACTGTCTGTTCCTTGAGAGCAAAGCTTTCTTTTGAAGTGTCTGTCTGCATGTGGAGGAGGAAGAAATTCACAGCAAGGCTAAAATATTTGCATGTTCCACTGTTATGTCAAAACATTTATATTTCTTGTACAGACTGAGGCTGATTTCTGTATTGCATAAGTCTAACATGAGAGTAAAGCTGACAGAGAAACAACGTGTTTTCCTTTAAGGGACTTTTTTTTTTT
>NW_009970667.1:0-4490 GCF_000747805.2 Chaetura pelagica | reverse complement strand
AAAAAAAAAATAATCCTTAAGCAAGCCAGTAAGATCACAAACCCCAGCATGGCTGTATGGAAAAATCAGCACAGGTTCAGCACCAATAAATCTATTTCAACACTGATATTTGTGGGTACCCCTACATTTCTTCTGTGACTTGTGGCTTGGGTCTGTGCCCTCCTTCAGGGCCAATGCCAGGGTGAGAATTTTCAGTAAAGACTTTCACTTTGCACAAAAACAAGAGGTTAAAGATTATGTAGCAATTAATTAATTAATTTTTTTACATAATTTTATCTTTCTCATAACACTATATTAAAAATACAGTGCAGTCATGGACCTAAAGGTATATTATTGCCACCAGTGACATAAGAACTGCTCTCAGAGAAGCAATAATGAGAGCTCTAGCACTGCATGTTCTCAGCCAGGTTCCAGGATATGCAATGTGTCACTCCTACTTGTCTGCAATCATTGAGGAGGTCATCTGACAAGACAGACCTGAACTCAGACTTCAATATTTTCATCATGGAAATACCAGTTTCACTCAGATGTGTTGACCTGAAACATGCACTTAATCAAAAGGGAACTCCACTCAGAAAGATAAAGCAAAGGTTTTTTCCAGTAATGGCTAAAAATATGGTTGGTGTGGTTGTGCATTTGATTGCACATCTGTTTGCAAGGTTATAATTTCCATTCCAGGTCATTGACATTTACTTCCAAGACATTTCCAATATGATTAGGAATTCTGCATACAGGTCTAGCCAGCAAGAAGCTATAGAAGAGGTGAGTATATTAAAGCTGAAGACAGGAAGTCACATCTCCAAATCTTCCTCAGCATGACTACATCATTTTAGGAAAGTTTCTGTCTTCTTTGACTTACTTCTGAAACGTAGAGAAAATAAATTGGTGTTGAACTGGGTTATCTAAGCTCAAACTTCACTCTAAATGTACTGACTGATGAAATAATTTGGGTCAGTTTTCCCTTCACCTTGAATTTCAAGATTAAGGTCTTTAAGTTTGGATGCCAGCTCAACAGTGAAAGCCAAACCAAACACCTGTGGAGGACCACTGAGTTCTTCCTACTGCTTCCCTCTATCATCCAAGAAGTGACATGTTTCTGGAGGATGATTTTGAGATCTTCAGTGTTTGTCCTTTTCTGCTCAACTTTTGCATGCCAAAGTCAGGCAGTGCTAAAGTGGACTATTAAAAGATAATTTTTAAAACATATGTAGTGGAATCTGACAAAAAGGATACTTGCTGTCCTCAGGATGGTCTGTACTACCAAAGCATTGCTGTTAACCTTAGCAGGGACTTATGGGCCCTGGAAAGATCCGTTTCCTGTGCAATAGGTCACTATCACCATAAGGCAGGGGAAACCACCAGCTGCTGTTACAGAAACTAGCTGTGGAATAAGCACTTCCATCTTGCATCTACCTTCCATAGCAGGAAAATATTTCATCCCAGTATTTTCTTCTGCTAGAGTTTTAAACAGTTCTTTGAAGCCATGTTCTGTGGATGTCATTCAAAGGAGTCCTGGGCTGTGTCGACAGCAGCTGCTGACTCGTTCCAGAGGAACACAGTGAGCATCCACACATCCAACTTTTTTCCATTTCCTCTCAGATTTTTCTTTTACAACTTCAATTTTCCTTGCTGCCACACTCCTTGAATTCTCAAAACCAAACATAACATTCATAATGTATTTTCATAGTTATCAGAAAATAAGTTTGCACTTGCAAGGTGGTAACCCTCTTCTACCAGACTGACATCTTGATTGCATTTCATTTTTGGCTCAGCTTTCTGGTGCAAGACACAACTGTTGCAGCTTCAGGTTTAAATCCTGTGAGTAGGACCTGCATCATCCTCAGACCAGGGGGCACATTCCATATTGGCTGCTCTTCTGGCTGTTTGGAAGACTCAACTGCATTGAAAGGAAGGTTTTCTCCAGCTCTCATCCTGTGCATGTAAGATTAGATATTCCTTGAATAAAAGCATGTAAACAGAGGTAGGACTAGGAACCCTTTGTTCAACTCTTATTCCAACTTCTCTTGTATCTTTGACTGAACAGTAAGTTAGCTTCAGTAAGAGATATGATTAAGATTTTCTTTTCCATGACATGGTATTTGAAAATGGGGAAGGCCTACAGGCAACACGGACAGTGCTCTGGACGAGGTACTGACCACTAGTTCTTTACATACATGTTCACCATAGTATCACCTTCAAAGAGAGAAAAACCTCCCCACACTGCAACCTTTCCCTCAGCCAAGGTCACCAAGGGGATGGAGGCATCTGAACTACACACTTGATTCAGACATACACACTCTACACAGGGCACTTGAACACACTCCTCTGCTCAAACACTACTTGTTTGTTTGATGCCAGGCTGTGTGTGACAATCTGCCCCATGGGGTGGTAACTTCTCCCCTCTCAGTTTGCAGGGATCCTAGATGCCACAAGCTTCCTTTTTCTCACCACACCAAGGCAGGGCAGGGGCCTCAGCTATCTAGGTTTTCATCCCTTGGCACCAAAATAGGAAATATTTATGATGATTTTCCAGATCTTGTCCTTTGGTTTAATCTTTGCACCTACTGTCAGCAGAATGGTGAACAAGCCTCTGGAAAAACAAAAGGTAGGTATCCTGAGCTAGGCACACTGATGGATACTTCAGAGATTACTTGGCCTTAGGTTTCTGCATTTCTAAAATTCCAATAATGGTAGGTACATTCCCTGAGGGCATCCTGGGAAGCTTAATTCATTAACTGTGTTCATAAAGCAGAGCTCCTAATTTAAATTCAGTGGCCAATGTTAACTTCCTAAATCAATATGTAGAGATGTGAACAAAAAAGATTTGTCTTTCAAAGAGTTTGAGTCCATTCATCTCTCAGCAAGAACTCTCCTACTCTCCCTGCTTTTAATTGACTCAGTTGAGAATTGAGAACCAAACAACCAAACATCTGACGATTATGACACAAATTTGTGTTTGTCAGAACAAAAATCCAGCCTAAATACACATTATTACACTCCCCACAACTGAAGATATCTATGGTTAAAGTGTTATTCTCATTAACTTTATTATAAGCCTCTGCAATCAGAAGACACTTCACTGATGGGAACTTTATGAGACTCTCTGCCCTGATTAAATGTTTTTGGTGCATATCTGTGATTCCTTTTGAGAGAACATAATTCATTTATGTGAACATTTCAAATGTTTATGCCATCCTCTCAGCTCTGCAGGACCATGCAGTAGTTCTATCTCCTCATAAGCCAGAAAGTATGTTGGTTTTTTCTCTCCTTTATTTCCTCTGTATTTCATTGAGCATTTATCTATAAAATCCTCATATTATAGGAGGACTGGAAATTATCTGGGCCTATGTGTCAAATGTAGCTTTCCACACTCCCACATCTGTTATCTTCTTATTTATTTTTAGATGCCAACTTCATTCTTTCAAACTTCCTTTGAAGCAGCTGATGCTTTCAGGTGATGTCATTAGTTTGTCAAGGAAGTCTAAATCATTGAATATAATAACATTGTTCTTCAGAGTTTCTGCCAGAAGGAATGATGGAGGAACTGTTTCCTTATTGGGTATTATTTGTTTCCTGGGATGCTTTAGAGGATGTTTTTACCTCTCTCTGAATCCCTGCAGATTGGTCCTGACAGATATAGGTGATAAGCTGTGTCATTGCTGGAGAATCTCACTGCTGGCGAATGGTTACATCTTCAGGGAAGAGCATAAGCCCCGTAGAGCAGAATGGTGCAGAGTGTTGGAGTTGGACTTTTGCCTTTATCTTTAGCATTTTGCACTGTCTGCCTCCTGTGAGTACTGGGGAAGTCATGGCAAAGCTCTTGGTCTTCTCTGCATGCCTATAGTGGTGGGATTTGATTTTTTCATTATAAGCCTTAGCACAGGCTGTTCTACACGGTTTATTAGCCTGTGAAGGCAGATGAAATCAGTGTTTCATAGACCTTTCTGTACCACACATTTATTTTACACTTGTTTGTAACTGTGAGGAATTGAACTTGTTGAACCAAGGAGCCCAGTCCAGTGTGTTCATTTTGGTGTGACCCGTTCTTTAATCAGCCAAACTCTTTCAATGCATTTTTCGAATCCCCTTATGCAATTGATTTCTAATTATTGCTGCATTCCTTGGTGTGTAAAGACTACATCGATCTAGACCAGCCCAAGCTTTACCCACTTGTTGAATTGGTGAACTTGCAGCACCGTCTGCATTTAGATAAGCCATTTGAGCCTAGTTGAGGAAACAATCCCATTACAGGGAAGCATTTAAACACATACTCAAGAAGAATAATTGCTTGGGATGACTGGAATTATGATGGCTGGATTTACAAGGATTTGTAAGACAAATAGGACACCAGGATAATGCACTAGACTTGTGTTTACATTTAACAGAGCACCAGGGAATGATGTGACTAGCATTTTGCTCAGATACATCAAAATGCAGGAAACTAATTAAGGAAACAGGCTGTTATGGTTTGAGGGGGCACAGGCTAATTT
>NW_009970666.1:0-5790 GCF_000747805.2 Chaetura pelagica | reverse complement strand
TTTTTTTTTTTTTTCTCTGTTTACAAACTAGGGTTTGTCCATAAGATAATAGTTAGGAACTGATAATTGCTTTTTTTTCTTCCCCCTCCCCCAAATCCATCCTTGGTTAGTGTCATTTTGGAAGGAGAATGTCTTCAACTTCTTTAAACTCTCTTTCCTTATATAACACACAAAATGACAGCCTTTCTCCAAAGCCATTCAAGGCTTTTGACCTAATGAGAGCCATGTTGCTATTTTTTCTTTAAATCCTAGGGTTTTGATTTATTAAATCTGAACTCTAGTGAGCACCAAGAACTTTAGGTTATCATTTCTCTATTAACAAAGAAAGAACGTAGAATTTTGTGCATAAGAGATTATCTTAAGAATAAGGTGTTGCGGCTAAAAAAAGCCAGATCAGAAGACAGTAGTTCAGCCCTAGCAGTTAATTAATGTTGCAATACTTGTGAAATATTATCTCAGACTAGTGATGTTTGCTATTGCTTGTTATTTATATTACAGATGTGACAAAAGGAATGCAAATTAACCTGGATGTTTATTGATGCAGAAGTTATTTATGAATGTAAAAAAGTTACTGCCTTGTAAAATCTGCAAATCTGATGGACAAGAAAGAAATCAAAGTTTATTAATTTTGATGAAGTAAGCAAAATTAAAGGATTACCTGTATGTTGCATAAGAAGCCATGAACTGAATATCAACTTGTCAGGCTAATCCAGCTTTGAATAGTCTCAGATGCTTTAACTTCTAGTCTTCTAGCACAAAATAATGGAAAAATGCTTTCTTAAGTGTGGTTAGCTAGCTGGATTTCCTAAAGAAATGAGAATTTGCAGTCCTGCTGGTTTAGTAGTTTTTGAGCTCATTGGCCAATTTCAGTCCAGTTTGATAGGAGGCTGGTGGTCTTAGAAAGCATAAGAATTCATTAAAATATTCAGATGAGTAAAATGGAGCTGCAGAGTTATCTTATTTGGTGTTAAACACTGGGGAATTAAGGGAAGAAAAAACAACATAATAATAAAGGAAAGTATTCACACATGAGCAGGCAATCTATTGGAAGCATGACTACATTTGTCTTATACAGGAAATTGCATGCTTTTTTCTGAAGAGGCTGTAAATGTTTGGCTCCACTTGAACTGGACTTTTCACTTGATTAAACTTGTGTTGGAAAAAACTCAAAGGTGCATTGTCGTGGGTGAGAGGGAAATCCAGGTTAGGTACAAGATGAGGCCCATTCTCTTTTCCCTCCTGTTTACTCCCTGAAACTGTTAAGGCTACTGCAATGGAGCATCCCCTTCCCAAAGGCAGAGTGATGGAAGAGTACAGAGAAAGTCCTTGCTTGACTCCAAGCAGGGAGCTTCAGTACTCTTTGGATCAACCAGTGTAACCTGTGCCTCAAGGGTCTCATTGTAAGGAAACATGTAGAGTAATGTATTTTCTAAACCCCAAAAGGCAGCATGCAGTGTTAGGAAAAGGACTTAGAGAAGTATAGGTGACAAAATCTGGGTGGCTGTTATACCTTAACTTATACTTAAAAATTGTCTTTTTAACGAGGAGAAAATTAGGGGCATTAGAGAACTCAGGACTATACTATTATGATGTCTAAAGTTAGGAGGAGCAAACTACCACTGTAGGATTCATGGCATCCATTTAAAATAGCATTGTGATTCTTCCCAAATGATCAGCCATCTTAGAAATGTAATATGAAACCTTTTTTTTTTCCTAAT
The DNA here is from genome assembly GCF_000747805.2 of Chaetura pelagica. NCBI lineage: Eukaryota > Metazoa > Chordata > Aves > Apodiformes > Apodidae > Chaetura > Chaetura pelagica. The sequence continues at coordinate 4,072 of NW_009970666.1, read as the reverse complement.
ATATAACAGGGATATTTAGACGTTTGGGTTACAGCCACTGTGATAAGAAACAACCAGTGAAATTGCTGCTCATTGCTTTGAAGCTGTGCTTTGTGCATCCTCTTTGTGTATCTGTGCTCAGATACCCAGCTGCTATCACCCAGTTTTCTGCCACAGAGAGCCAAACATGAAGACAGGGATGTATTAAGAGCTGGAAAACAGATCTGTTAAAAATAAAGAGGTTTCCACTTATTTGTCAAGTCCTTCTTCATATCTTACCATGAATGCCATGATTGACCAAAATGGCTCTTTTTTTCCACATAAAAGATAACAGGACATTTGCAATTTAACCTGGTAAGCAGCTGTGTGTGTGCTGGAAGCAACTGGTAGAAGGTCTGTGTGATCAGAGGATGGTTCATAACTGATGTAAGAGTGTATAGATTCCTTTAAAGAGAGGGTATTAAATTACATTCTTGGACTTTACCCCCACAAATTAGCACACACTGATCTTTGTTCCCTTTCAATGCTGGAGGTTTATGTAGGGGAACAGTGGCATGGAGAGCTTAGTCTGGTAACAGAATCAAGAATGGTATCTAGTTGTCTTGAACATTATTACTGACCCTTAAAATAAGACATTGATTTAGCATGAATTTAGTAAAGTGGTACTACAACTATTGCAGTTTGCATTGAACATAGTTTAGAAGTACTTCTATAGTGATCACTAAAGTGATACAGTGCCCTCTTTTTGGCCATGATTAAGTTTTATCGAGTATTTAAAACTCTCTTTGTGCCATGGATCTGTAGAACAAACAATCAGTGCTGATCAGTGCTTGTTGATGTCTATAACAGCTGTCCTGATTCTTTTAGACAGTGAGGAATAGTACAACATGAAAAATACCATGCTCTCCTTGCGTTTGACTCTTCAATATCAGAAGTCTTTTGAAAAGTTCACTGACACTTCCATGACTTGTCTAGTTCTAAAGCATTTGATTCCTCACAAAATGAGCATGCACAGTGGCAGCACATGAAATGATGGTCTGTGCAGAAATCTGATGGGGAGTCAGAATTCTGCCTGCCAACAGTTGTTTGGAAAGTCTCACTGGTTATGGCTAAAGGTCTTGCTAAATATCTGTAAGGGAGAATGTACAATTGTCCAGCTCCCTAGCAGAAGTATCTTTTATTACTCTCTCCCTCCTACCTTTCTAGGCAGCAATTGTGGAAGATACTACATATAACAATTTCCATTCACCAATTGAACCTAAAGGAAAAGCTAAAGCTAGCAAAAATTTGGCTAAGTTAGCTGCACTGAGGATGGACTTACACACTGCTCAGGAGGAGAGCATAAGCCCCATGTGCAGATTGTTCTCTGGGACTTCTACCTTGAAGTGATGATTCTAGCACAGTAGACAAGACTTTCAGTAACAATTACTGTGAGTGTCCCTGACTGCAATAGATCTGGGATTGACTTGGATCAAGTGTTTACAGGGTGCTTAGCTCATCTCAATAGGATGTTGCTAGGTGCTACTGTGATTAGAATACTGTATTGAAAACTGAATGGACAAAGGGTTGTAATTGCAATAGGATTAATTAAGATGTATTAAACTGTTCCCACAGCTTTGTCAGGTTATGATCAATGAAAGAGAAATGAATGTAATTAGCTAAACATCATGAATGAAGATACTTTTCTTCTCGGTGACCAATATACTTTTCTGAGAGCAATAATGACTTAGTTCTGGAAGGCACCAAATAAATAAAGCTTGGTGACCACTAATGATATTTAAGATCTTGAAGGATTGAACCTTTTGTATTCAGAACATCCTCAAAGGCTAAGAGCTTAGGCCATGAGAAAAATCAGTTTGTCCCATTCTTTCACTACTTTTTACCCTAAATATGTGCATGAGACACTTCTATCAAAGTATTAAATTAAATGCTTAGAGGCTAATTCTCTCAGCTTTACTGAGGTGGTCAACTTAATTTATTGATCTTGGCTTATACAGATAGCAATTCTCGCCAGAGTTAACCTATTCTCTCAAGAGGTGGCTACATAATTAAACTGGTTTTTATTGCAATTAGGTACTCCATATAAAGTGTTGAGATTTGCCTGGTCGCCAGGAATCATTCATAATTTAAACCAGTGTATGAAAGCATTAAATGTATTTGATGAAGGGAAAAATGGCTTAAGATTGCTGGAGAGAAGTTTTATTCCTTGGAGCACCTGACCTCTGTACACGGGCAGTCCTGGTTCTTCGACAGTCTGTCACACTGAAGTCTGAATATTGGTTCCCTTGACATGTCACCCTTGTTTTGCCCCTGCTGAGATGATATTTCAGTTGCACAGATAAAATAGTGTTGCACCATATGTTCCTCTGCACTACTACCCCTTCAAAAGTTGCAGCCGTGAGTTACTGTTGGCACTTAGAGTACCCATGAGGGAAGTTGGTAAAAAAGGGGTAAAGACCTATTGTCTTAATGCACTTTGTATTTGTATAAATAATCTTTGAGTGCACATGAAGATTTCATGAAAAAGCTCTCAAGACAAAGCACATAATCTGGGGATAGGAGAGAAATCTCCACCTGCAAGAAATACCTCTGACAGAACGAAATTATGGAAAACAGTCCTGGGCCTCTTCAGGCATGTTGTGATCTGCAACAGTTGACCAACAGTACATTGGTATACCTTGAGTAGCTTCCTGAAACTCCATGTTCATGTCCCAAAAAGTAGCGTTAGGTTCACACTTTCTTGCTTTAAAGTGTTTTCACATGCCTCTCTGTAACACTGCACCTCTTAAAACCTTATCTGAAAGATGCTTCTTTTTCTGGGGAGACGGAGAAACATTTTATAGGCATGTGGCTGAGTTGCTTCTGAACTGATGATGATAATGGTGCAGAGGAGTTATAATAGCTTCTGAGAACTCCAGAGGAGGGAAGGTTTCACTGAGCAAATGTGTATGTAGGCATATTATCTCTGACCTGTTTGTCCTGGATCTGCTTTATGGCCAATGGAGAGAAACAGGCACTTCTTGTTGTTATTCATCTCATCTGGGATTAAAAGTAATCTAAAACATCAGATAATTGGACTCTAAAGTAGTTATTTCTCACTCTTGATTATGAAGAGAGTCTAAGATGACACGCTCAGCTGCTGATAACTTAGCTACAAATTTATCAAGTGAAATAAGTCAGCCTTGGAAATAAATGGAAAATTAATCCCACTTTGAACACAAACATAATTTTGTTTCTGTTCTTGACTCTTTGAACTTTAACAATTGGACTCTTTTATGTACTTCCCTCCACCCCAAAGTATGCACCCAACACTAGCCTGAGAATTAAAGCCGAGCAAGCTCTAGTGGCAATGAGACCTTCCACCGATTCTCTGGATTTGTAACTTTCTTACAGTCTGAGAGGGTTTGGTTTTAGTTTTCTTTTGTTTGTTTTTTCTTGTTGTTTTTTGTTTGTTTGTTTATTTTGTGTTTGGGTTTTGTTTTGTTTTGTTTTTTTTTATTGTAGGAGTTTGTGTTTTGTTGGTTGGTTGGTTGATTTGTTTATTTAAAAAAAAATAAGTAATAATTCTCTTGAGTCCTGGAGATATTTTAGAGCTAGATGGATTTGGAGGTGATGGTTTTACCTCTCTGGTTGGTGGACACTGGTAAAAGTCTTGCCTGTTCTGGAGGCTGGGGACTAGGAAGCATCAAAGCGTTCTGGGCAAAGCCAAAATGGTGTCTGCTGAAGTCCTGATCTTATCTGACATTCGAGACTCTGAGACCTGAATGAACCTGCCACAGTCCTTTGAATTGATAGACTGAGCTTTGTGCTCAGCTGCTTCAATTTTGTCGTCACACCTGGATAAATACGTATTACTGAGAGAGAACTTCTGATGTGCAAACAGATGTGCACAGGTGCCTTGTTTCGCTGAGAACCTAAGCTACTTGTTTGTTAGCTCTTGCTTTGGGGTTTTTTTTTTGTTGTTTGTTTTTTGGGGTTTTTTGTGTGTATGTGTGTTTTGGGGTTTTTTATGTTATTATGTTTTCCCGAGGAGAAAACCCGGGGGGGCGAGAAAGCAGCAAAGTCGTAGCGCAGTAAATGTAAACACCTGGAG
>NW_009970665.1:0-5815 GCF_000747805.2 Chaetura pelagica | reverse complement strand
AAGGTCATATCTCTAAATGTGTAAACCTCATTCTTTGATTAATCTGGGACAGTTAATTATCTCTCAGAATTCTTACTATCCTGTAGTAATCAGGCTACTTAATACCCTGAAGAGGAGGATGCGAAAGACTGTTCTCATATGGGAGTGTTGCAAAAGAATGTTTTTGTTTCATTTGTCTCAGGTTTAAATACATTGTCCTCCAGTTGCTGTGAGGATCATTCCCTTTAAGTACCTTGGTTAACAGTGCCAATGTGTGCACACTGCAGTAATTGTCTGCCACTGTTATTTTAAAGGCTAAATCTAAGCCTGGCTGTAACTATAGCAACATGATCAGTTTACAGAGCAGAGCTTTCTAAATAAGCTTGAAAAATAATTTGCTGTTAAATTCTAAGACAGACCATCATCTCCTGCCTTTGTTTGTTCTTTGTACAGGGAGTTCACACAGTATTTGCTGTCTCAGCAACTTCCGCATGGAAAAATGTACAGAAACTGGTTTTTGTTCCTGTGTACAAAACCCTGTTCAACACTTACATTTTTACTACAATGAATCACTAACCTGCAGAGCAACAAATGGTAGAAATAATAATAAAGAAAGTTTTAATTTGCATTGATAGGTGGCCAAGGAAAGGATGAAGGCAGAACAGTCTGGTTAGTTTTTTGTGCACTTATACCTAGCTCAGATGATCAAGTAGGCAAGTTATCAGTTTCATTTTAAGTTTCAATCACAGTGTGAACCAAGCCTCAGGGAAGCTGTGTGAGAAGGTGTTAGGTATCACTATGTCCATTTTACAGAGAAACAAACTTAGGCACTGCCAGGTGGAGGGGATGTCCAAACATTCAGTACCCAAGGTAACTAATGAAAATATTTCCCATTTCTTTGAGATATTAGATCTATCTCCTTGCATGCAAAGCTGGTAAAAGAGGAGTCTACTCTGTTATTAAAACATATATGTGTATTAATGTACATGGGCTGTAGATACTGAAAACAAAACTGTAATTACCTCAGTCTGTTCTTGGTTTCCTGGGTAATGGAATGATTGATGTAGTGTAGGATGTGGTTGCTCAATAATGCAAACACTCTCTGAATTTAATGATCTTTGAGGCAGATCCTATGGTAACAGAGGATAGTTTCCTTACAAACAGACAGTTGTCTACCATGGTTGTAATGGAAAAAATAATTTTAGTCTCTTTTTACAAGGAAAATAAGCTTGAAAGATTGTGCTGCCTGCAAATTCCTCTCCCTCCATCATTTTTAACATTGAATTATGTTCAGCCAAATTTAATGTATAGATATAAACGTCAAAACACCATACAATGTCATGAAAATCAATAGCTAGGTAGAGGAGAAAGGGCTACATCAGTGCCTTTATTAGGAGTAGAGATTATATATACTCAATGATTCTTACAGCCGTGTTATTATGCACTGCTGAAATTGGCTTTAAACTGGCTAGCTTACCCCCACTGCAGACATGGGCTGCTACACATTTAGATTCACTCCCAGATCCATTTCTATTTTACAAGCCCTCTGTTGGAAATCTGGTCCTTAATCACTAGCTGTTGAGCACCTACATCTCCTGGTGATTTCAGGGTTCTTTCTTTCTTTGAGTCAGATCTTAAAACAGCACACTGGGAAAAGAACACCTGCTGGGTTTATATGGCTTTTTGCTTGTTCACTTTTAATAAGCTTTAGTAAGTTATTGCACAGCCACTTTGAAAGCAACAAGGCAATTTATGCCAGGTTATGAATGCTCACAGTTCCAGCTGTTGTGTGTCTTACCAAACTCGCAGATGAAGTAAAATTCCTGGCTGCAATTTTCAGTCACACCCCACTGATACTTGGCATTCTTCAGGATATACCCACATGAGGATGAGTAGGGAGATGGCTGATCCTTGTACCAGTTACTGTAGCTTATATTTGAAGTGTCCAGCCAAATCATTGCCCCTGTGAACACAATAATCATGTCCCAAATGTTTATTTTCCACAGTAACACAATTACAGAGTCAGAGCCTGCAGAGGAAGAAAGTAGCCCTGCTCCTACTGAAGCTGAAGTGGATTAGCCTGCACAGGGATCTTCAATTACACTTTATATTTAACTTCATATAATCACTAAAAAAGAGAAACCACCACTTCCCCCTGTGCTCCCAGCCTCAAAATTCCACCATTTCCCTTGCATTAGATCTTGCAGCACTTCCTTGTGTGATGAATTGGCTCAGCTTACTCTTCCACTGGAGACCTAACCCAGCACATTTTTTTCACTGGGTCAGCAAGCTTATCTAGTTCATCACCACAAGATCTGATGGAAAGCGTAACCAATGGAGGTGGGAAGTGAAGCAGGCAATTAAGACATCTTAATATGAATCTGAAGTTACAGCAACAAAAAACAGTGGCTTTTCAGCCAGTGTCTACAGAGGGACTGATTGCATTTGTCATGGTAAGTAAGCATCATGGGATGATACAGTTTTAAAGAAGACATGATATCAAAATCACCTACCATCAGTAGTTTCATTCAGCAAGGAGTTTGAGATCAGCCCTATCCACCATTCCTGATCCTCCGCAATATGTTTTTGCAAGAACTCTTGAGTTTCCTCATTTTCAATAAAGACCAGGTGCCCCCCTCCTCTCTCACACCAGCTCTGGGCACCTGTGAAGGTACGCTGGAGTCTAACAAACTCATAGCATGAACTGTTGAAAGCCAGCTGGTACTTTGAGCAAGGGATTCCTTCTTCAGTGGTTGCCTCCTCCAGAGCCCAGCGTACAGCAAGAGAGATGAGAACTGCAATCCCAAGCCACATTGTCAGCGCAGTGCTCTGGGTGGTTCTGGTCTTGCTTATCACAGCACCACTCTTTTTGCTGCCTTCTTCAAAAGCTTGAGATGTCACCCCTGTCATGTCATCAGCATTTCTCCTTTTCTGCTTGCAACAATAGCATCAATAGAACATGGAACAGATTGCTTCCAGTGTATAATGGTAATTGCTTCTGAGGATACACCCAACAAGCGTTGATGCTAAGTCACTGCAATGGCCATTGTGAGGCCTATTGTATAAATGTCTCATTCCATGTGAAGTCAGTTTGAAGAGAAGACATCATGGTATTGGTTTCCTCAGGTGCAGAAGAGATAAAGTTGACAAATGCAACACATGGAAAGTGAGATAAAGCTCCTACATCAAAGGCATCATTGTGTGAGGAGGTTGTTACAACAACAGAGAGAAACAATAGTATGACTGAGAGGAGCCTGAGGAAAATGAGAAACACAAGGAGTTATGAGATGGGAAAACACGTAGTGCTCCCCTAGATACATTTAATTGGGTTTGATTGCTTTATTTTTTATTATTATTATTTGAGGTGCTTCATTTGGATGCTAAGGCAATGTCTGCAATTTTTATATCAAATTCACCCTGACCACCTGTTTACACATACACAGATTCATCTCAGCTGTCACAAGGAAACTTCATTCTCAATCATTGTGTCTGGTTAGAATCCCAGCCTCCAAGCAAAATGTTCTCATCATCCCATAAAAGCTAAGCTGCTTAACTACATAGAGCTACAGTATTCATACCTGATCTGAGGTAGCAGGGAAGGCCAGAGGTTAAAACAGTGATTTAGAAAAGATGAAAGTATTGCCTTAATCATCAGAGCTACTTGGGAGTCCTGTGTACAACATTCCAAAGGCTGCTGATGGACTTTGGGAAGCCAGCCTAGCAACATATAGGAGCTGAAATCCACAAGTGCTTCCTTACAAAAGATATTCATCAGATGTACAAGGCCACTGGATTATCAGAAATACAGTACAAATATGGAACTTTAGCTATTGCAGTCCTCCTGCCCTTGGCATTGACTCCAAAGGGGAAGAGAATGCACTGAGATGGAGGGACAGACATTGTGATGGGTGTCTCCCACCACACTTGAAAATCACTGAATCATAGAATGGTTTCGGTTGGAAGGAACCCTAAAAAAGAACAAATAATGTTTGGAAATGTCTACAGATAAAGCCAAGCTCTCCAAGTGCATCTACATCTGACAGTTTCCACAGGAGGGTGATTTTTTTTCCTAATCTGCAGTTGCTGTAAGTAACTCTTCAGCTGCCTGCAGCAGATGGGGAATGGAAGAAAGACCACTTCCCTCTTTTGCAGTTGGTTGATTTCATCTATTTTAGTGCCAACACAGCAGTCTGTCAGTTTATTCTGTTTGCCACAAGGAAATGCATTTTGCATGCTTTAAAAGCATCAAAATTAGCAACTAGGGTCTCGAAGAAGAGAGAAAATTCCTGAAAGCCCTTTTCACTCAGAAATGAAAAGTGGCTTGATTTCAAATAAACTGTGCCCCTTGAATGTACCATTTTGTAGGAAACATGTCCTTCGTATTCTTCCTCAACAGAAAGGCATTTTTTAAAAATAGTCTTCTTGTGTCAGAAATCCACATGGAAGCTTCACAGCATAATGGTTTATGGTTTGGGGGTTTGTTTTGGCTTCCTATTTGCTTACTGACTTTAAATAATTTAAATAGTTTGAGAAGTTACTGAAATAGTCACATATGTTAGTGTGCAAGAGACAAAATGGTGCACCTTGCTGTTTAGTCTCATGTTGCCTGTTTCAAAAGGCACTCATGGAAGTGCTTAATTAAAGCTGTCTCTGTCTCAAGGGTTGGCTGGCAATTACTGCAAGTTCTCCTCTTCTGGCTGCCTATGGGAGTATAACTGACCCCAAACAGGTATTATAAAGCAACTCCAGTAACTTCAGGGAAGTGTCAAGCATAATATCAGCTACACAGGTTTTGGATACACCAAAACCCTTCACTTGCTGGATTTTGTTTGCCTGTTGCCTAGTTCTGAAGAACTGGAGCAGACTCACAAAAGAAAAGTCTGTAGAAAATTATTGTTTTTAAGGAACTAGGAGCCCTTTGTATGTAGCAAAGACTTGTTAATCCTTGTTCAGTTATAGCTGCCTGAAAGTCTAATGTAGCAACCACCCTCACAGCACGTGTTATGTTGCTGGTGACTTAAACTGAAACATATTCCCCAGCTAAAATAAGGCTTGCAAAGCAATTGTGTTTTGCAAGCTTTGTCTAGAAATTAGTGACAAAGCCTTCTCAATATTTTCACACCCTCAATCCAGGCTGCCTTAAAGGTATAAACAACTTCTTTCTTTGTGAATTCTCTCGTGTCATTGGAATAAGTCTTTCATTTTCCTCAGGTACATTTTAGGGGGCTCTGCAGAACTCTGTAAACAGAGTCCTAACTTGCCCTTATGAGCTACACCAGATGGCAGCCATCAAGACAAAGTGTCTTCAGAAAAGCATTGTGCTATGTAAAACATCACAAAAGACAACAAGGAAGGATTTATTACTGGTTTTCAAATGCATCCTTCAAGATTTGTTAGTTTTTGTTGTTGTTGTAAGTAGAAGCTGTTGAAGAAGTTTCAGAACACTGAAGCAAATCTTACTTCTGTTTACAATGCTGAAAAAGTTAATAGGTGTCAAAAAAGTAATGTTGGCTTACACTGAGAAGGGAGCCTTCTAGGTGGTGTTCACCACTCCTAAAAATTGAACCCTTTAAAAGCAGTTCAGTTTTGGTAGCCAAATCTCAAAAGTACTCATAAGCACCTTTTTTTTAATTATTTTATTATTATTTTTATTTATTTATTTAATCGAAGCTTATATTTGTCAGTTAGGACAGTTGGAAAGTTTAGCTTTATATGGCTAAATTCTTACAGAACAGGAGATGAGCACAGGCAAAGCTTATCTACCATATGCAGGTGCAGTAGGCTTACCTTGACACTTTTGGAAATCAGCCTTTCATGCCCTAAATTAGGCACCAAG
>NW_009970664.1:0-5726 GCF_000747805.2 Chaetura pelagica | reverse complement strand
CCCTCACAGTCATGAGGTCAAGTTCAAAGAAACACTAAGCCTGAAACTTTGCAGTCTGCTTATGGTCACCATTTGCAGTAATTGTTTCATGGGGAATAAAAACAAGAATAAATTCTAGATTATTTGGCCTGTTTCTCAAAGGAGATGAAGCCTTAGAAAGTTTCAGGTTTCCTTCCTTTTACAATTGGAAAAATGTGAGTTTATACCCATGTAGTGCAAGTTTCCTGCTAGCAACAACCCAGAACTGAAGTCAAAGGTCTTCAAAATGGCAGTTCAGATTACAGGGAGCACAGACTTCACCACATCCCTTCATAAGATATTCCAGAGCCTCATTAACTCTTAATTTACCACGTTCATTGAAAATTGTTTGGATGATTGGCAAACATTGTAGCAAACAATGAAACTATTTTAGGTTAAGTTCATCTGAATGATCTTGCTGTTCTTAAGATACTATTCCAGTCCCCAGCTTTGCCCCAGAAAACCTCTGTCACCCTGGGCAAGCAGCCCTCTCCCTCTGTACCTCCATTCCCACCTGCCCCCAGCACATTCTTTGTCCAGATTGTTTAGTTTGATAACATCCCTCTTCCATATTTTATAACCATTAAAAGGCTGGGCTTAGTCTCCTCAGTAGACTGGATCAATTCCATCCAGCTGCAAGATAATTCAAGTCTGCAATGTTAGTTCAGATTCCCTTCTTGATCTTTTACAAATAAAAATAACTATCAATCACAATATATTTGCATTCAAAATTATTCTCATTACCAATTCAAGAGTCAGCCCTCTGGATTTTATTCCACACCATCTGAAAGGGCTGGGAGGGGGCTGGATGCCCCATCAGCTCTACACAAATATTCACTAGCACTTCCCCAGCAGGGAATGGCAAGAGCAGGAGCTGTATGGGGACACTACTGTGCACACCCAGCTCTTCTACATTTTGGCTGACACCAAATTCACACAACCACAGCATGGAGATCTAAATATCTCCTCTGCAGTCTCTCCATTCATTTTACTCACCAGGACCCTGAGGACACCTTCACCTGCCCAGCCACAAAGTGCCTGGGCTCTCACACAGCTCCAATTTCAAAGCTCTTGCAGGAAACACCTGTGACCTCTGCTGAGTGGAGGCATGGAGAGCAGGTGACCTGCAGCCCTTGCCAAACCAGACACCCATTGCACAGCTGCTCCTGTCTATGTGGAGAATTTTCCTTAATTATTCAGGGGTTGCTTTGAGTTCAGCCCCCATAGAGCTCAGCTGGGGATGAGGGGCAAGGCTGCAGAGATGCCCTCACTCTGCCCTTCTGAACCTTTATGCACAACTGCAACACACTGGGTGATGAGAGCATCTCTTTTTCTAGGCTCTCTGCCTTTTCCTGCTCAGCAGTGAGCTTTCTCTTACCTTATTTTGGTTGTCTCAGATATGTATCTCTAATTAAGGTACAAATAGACTGTTTTCCTTGTTCCCCTCTTCCCTCTATCTCAGCCTATTTGGCTTTGCAGCACTGTCCTTCAAGTGCAGTAGGGTCAAACTGCAGGTGTATTTATGCACATCAACCCAAGAAACCCACCTTCAGCTGCAGCATCTAGTCCTAACACCATTGCCTGCCCTTTTTGGATAGGGATTCACTCCCCTCAGACAAGTGATAGCCTGATCTGGCCAGCCTTGCCCCAAAGAAATAGCCAAATGTACCCCAAATGCAGAAGGCACCTCTCAGTGAGAAGCTCCACGACCTGAAAGAAAGTGATTTGTAGTGAAATTAAAGCCACTATGCATTTTATCCTCCCTCATACCAGTTAATATGATGCTGCTACACTGATGACTCTCACAAAGAATCTCCTAGTGAGGATATAAATCACCACAGCTCCACCAAAGTGATGGAACCACACACATTTCTATCAGCTGTGCCTATAGATACCTTCCAAAAACACCCAACCAACACCAGGACTTAAGACAATGAAGTGGGGTCTAAATGCCTGAACCAGAACCAAACCCCAAAATGCAGGAGATGCAGAAATTATGGGGAAAAAAAATAATCAGGTAGTTCTGATACCTGATCAAACCCTTTGACATGGACCAATCACTTCCAGTGATTTACAGCAGTGACACCCTGCACTCCCCAGTATGGGAGGGAATTCTGCCACTGTGGTCAGCCCAGTATGATTGAGGCTCAGTAGGAAATAATAAATGCAACTAAATTACACCTATAGTTTTCTCATAGGACCTGTGTGTATATATTTTACCCACCACAGGCATCTTCCCCCAGAAATACACAGTTTAGTATTTTTCATGGTTCATTACTCAAGGTAATTTATGATGAGTTTATGCTGCTACAGTACATCATTCTGGGATTTTCTGCAATAAAGCCATGACACTGACTAGTCTTGGTTCTTTATTACATTTGAGGTCACTTGAAAGGGTAATTTCATCTACTGAACATTAAATCCTGCAATAATTCAATACTTTCAAGATATTTGAAAGCAGCAGCACTCTCCTCTTCTGCAGGACCACGTGGCTGGCACTGAGCAGGGCCATGGCCAGGGGTGGCACACAGTTTGGGCTGGAAGGAACTGCTATCATGAGTGAAAAACACACCTTGGTGGCCATCTCTGAAATGCTAAACATGGTTGATGTGGTTTGTATGGAGAGGTTGCCTGCCTGGTCTTTTATTAACAGACATGCAATCACAAGGACAGCACAGTGGACAGACATGGATTTATAGAAGGTCCAATGTCAATGGAATTTGCTTCCTAACTTCAGTGGGAGTTAACCAGACTTCTAAGCATTTTCTCCACCACTGTTTGCATAGCAAAACCATGAGATCCCTTGAGATTCTCTAAACTTGATGGATTTGCCACTGAAAAGCACAGGGACTGGTTAAGTAACAACACTGAAATAGCTTTAATATTGCATCATATCCTACAGCTTTACCTCAGACCTCCAAGGACTCCAGGTTTTGTCCACACTACTGAGGAGCAACACTGTGCAGTCAGGGTGGCCAGTGTGGAGTAACAACTGCTGTGGGGAAGGGAAGGGCTCTGGGAAGATCAGCACACCAATATTTTTTCTCTGCAGATGCCATAAGCAAGTTCTCCTGTCCCTGCCAAGAGATCAGAGCATTCAGTGCCATTTTTAAATGGTGTCACTTTAAACTTTTAAAAACAAAGTTTAAGTCACCCCCCACCTTGGGAAGACTTGAGAAAGAAGAGGATGGAAAAAAAAATCATCAATAACCTCTGAGAGGTCTGAGCTGCAGACAAGCCAAGCAGGACAAGGGGATGTCCTAAACAAGCCAGAGCCAAGGGCAGTGATGCTGATGGGAAGGAAAGAGGGCAGGCCTGTTTGCAGGGAATATTTTGGCAGCTCACCTTTGGCACCTCACTCCTGCCCATCTAACTACAGAGCTGCTCACAAGGGGTAGTTGCAGGAGTACAAACGAAAAAGTTGGAATAAACAGATGACTCAGAAGTTCTGGAGGAATAACAGGCATGACCTCTGCTTTTTGGTTTTACCAGCCCAGTGCTTTGCTATTTCATCCCTGCACTGTAAGTCTGAGGCTGGAGAAGCTGCAAGTTCCTGCACAAGAGAACTCAGATGGGATGTTTCATCAGGCATCTTCATTTCTCACCTACAGCTCCTCACTTAAGGGGGAATAATAGCCTTGAGCATGAGCTTTTGATTCATGAAGGAAAGAACCCAAACCCTCTCCTTGTTCCAGCTGAGTTGTTAGCCATCCAAATAATTCGTGCTCAGTCTCCAGTGAGTCTCAGGGTTTGCTGGAGAAGCCTGCACTGCTGTTTCCTTCTGAATTTCAATCAGGTGTCATTATGGTGCATTGCCCACCTTTTGCTCAGGATAGATGCTCCTCATAACATACTGGAATTACTCAGTGCACTGAACTTACTCTCTCTGAGAGCCTGAATCACACTAAGCAGCTTTACTTACCATCTGCTTTTTTTGATTTGCTTACTCTTCTGCTCTTCCTGTCTGCAAGAGCCATTTGTTTCCTTGCCTATAAATTAGTGGTCGAGCAGAAACTGCAGAGTTGTCAGCAGGTTACTGAAATACAGCTCTGAGAATGGACCTACAAAAGAGGCTGGAAGCAAAGCTTAGCAGAGAGCCAAACCATCTCTAACTGGATTTTGAGACTAAAACATTGTAATGAGCAGAGCAAAAGACATGAACAGGATCATTTATTTGATTTGATCATCAGCAAAACCCCTCGGTTACAGGTGATAATCACTGGTAAAGATTTAGATACCAAAATGTTCCTGAAAAGCTTGAAGCCAATTTCTTTGTAACAGATCCACAACCAGCATACCAAGGACATGACATAAAATGCATCGAGCTTGGAGAAATCCCACCAGGCTTTCAGCAGCATAACCTGCCAGCCTGTCCCTGTCATGGCCTTGGGACTCCTTGCTGGGTGGATGGATTGAAGCAATGAACACATGTTCTCAGCAACCTGTCATGGGTGTTTACAAAATTATCTCTAGAGAAGCTTAGAGTTTAGCCTGGAGCTGAGAAGTAACACAAGATCAAGATCTTCAGTTCTCACTTTGGTAACACACTAATGGATCATAATGGTTGATTTTGTGTAAGCAAGGGATGTGGGGATGTCTCCATTAGGAACTTTTCTTATCATCCTGTGCTTAAATCAAGCAAAGTTTGGAAATTTGCTTGAGTTTACATCCACTGAAATAAAGAATGAAGCTCCACCCTGTTTCTCTGAGACTGCAGCATCCCAGGGGCTGATTTGAAGGTCACTGATAGAAAGAAATGTATGGACTTCAGAGAGGGGTGAAGAGCCAAAATGCATTAAAGTAGATGCAGGGAGGGAAGGAAACCATCACAGCCATGACTATATGAAGATTCAATCTGGGAGGAGGGATTTGCAGATGAGATGGCTCCTTTGGTGGGCTGAGTTTTGACATCAAGAGGGCCTGACACAGAAAAACACAAAGACCTTGCATTGCCCCCACCTGTTTCTAGGCTGGCCTCCTTACCTGTGGAGGAAAAAGCATCAAGACTTTGGCTGTGCAGCCTTTGCCAAAACAATCCCATCCACACTTGAGCACCCCTGGTTCTCCTGCCGTGCAGGGAAATGGAGCGGCAAGAGGAAGATGGACATGACAGATGTCCAGGCTTGAGCCAGTCAACTCAGCTTTCACGTGGACTATCTGGGTTAGAGAGCCTGTTGACCAGTTTGCAGCTCTGGATGTCACTCCAGCTCCTGCGGCAGTTTCCAGTGACCCAGAAAGGGAGTGTGGCAAGGACAGCAGAGCATCTCCTTTCCTCCAGACAGGCCTGGTGGGAGCAGAGCCCACCAAGCAGGACTTTGAAGGCCAATGGGGCAAGGCCAGGGCTGGTGTTGGGTAGAGACAGGGTGGGCAGCACTGCAGTTTAAGGGTAGCTGGGAGCACCTCTTCCTGGAGTGGCAGAAAACAACACAAGCCATAAATCATCCACTCTTTACAGAGAGCACAGGGGATGGCCAGAGGAGCAAATGATAGGAAGCCCTTGTTAAATGTTCCCATTGTTTCCTCACTGAAGTCTGTGGGCTTGCACCAGCTGAGGAGGCAGCACAAGGCAGAAAGCAGCAAGGGATCAGGACCAACATCCATGGTCCCCAGGGCTGGAGGCCTTTTGATCACCCAGTCACTGAAGATCTTGACCCAAGCACAGAAGGGCATCGAGGCTGCATTTGGATCTGCAGTTTAGGGCTGCCCAT
>NW_009970663.1:0-5646 GCF_000747805.2 Chaetura pelagica | reverse complement strand
ACCCTCAGCAACCCAAATGTTCTCCACAGCAGAGGTGTGACAGAAGTTGTGTTGATCCTTATCTGTCCCAGTCTCTTGATATGGGTCAAAGACACAAAAGGGAAGAATTGCTATCATACATTATGATTTAGTATCACACAGCCAGGGTGACACAATTCTAAATTCAAAACCTGATCTCAGCATGTTCTGAACCTTTAGTGAAGTAACTTAAGATAGAGTAGAACTACAGCCCTCACAGAGTCCTGCTAGTCTGCCTCCAACAGCTGTACCTTGGAAATGGCATTCTTGCCAGCCTGCAAATGTTAAAAACTCCAGTAAATTTTAATTATGTAAATTTAGCACTTTTTCCTTCAAGTAGTGACATTACTCATTTCACACCTGACCATCCTACTGCAAAGATGTTTCTTTTATCCTTCCTATTTATGCCTTTTACACAAATTACCAGCTGCTTGTCAAACAATATTTTTTTATGTTTGAATTTTACGTTCATATTTATTATGTTGTATCTCTTGGTTTTCAGTGACTGCAACCTTCACAGGTATTGCCCACAATTCATTTGCTTGATATCCAAATGTAACATTGTTTTCAAAATCAGTATTAAAAAAAAATAATATATATACATAAATAAAAGTTGTGGAAATATAAATATTATTGAATCTATGTAGACTTTCATGTCTCCTGGGCACCCCCAGCCCCAAGACCACGAGGGGTTTGTTTTAAACACTACAAATCAATTGATAGAAAATTTAATTACTTCTTTTATGTAAGCAGAAAATCTTTTGAATTATATTATTTCTTCTTAAAGTGCAGCTACTTGTCTTTTTAATAGCTTTAAAGTTTTTAGTTATAAAATGTTCAGTCTATTTTGAAATTGCTTCCTTTCAAACCAAAGTTAAGCAAGACATGGCCCAGGGAAAAATCAGCATAATTCCAGATGTTATACCACACTATGTAGTGTGGGTGTTAAATTTTAAAATATATATTTTGGCAATGTCAATAAGCACTTTTCCAGCTGATAAATGATCCACTTACATCAAAAGAACTGCAGCCAATAAATGCATGTCTGGTTTTGTTTAGATTTACAGCACCTAGATCAGAAGCTGATTTAGGAGTCAGAAATTGAAGGGTATTAATAAATAATCATTTTGTACATATGGTAAATAGCAAGCATCTCCAATTTTCCAAAGTATGAATGAGCTTGCTACATATGTTCATTATTTCTTTGAGAATGGACCAGTCTGCAGAACAACAAGTTTCGCATGTGAGTTAGTGATTTATCTTAGTCAACACCTTATATAATTTCAATAGGAACTAGCTAAATTAGATGAATTGGTAATGTAATGGCAATTTGATCTGAAATTCTTGCCTGTTTGGATGGTTACCATGAGCCATTTGTGTTTCTCACAAGTATGTAAAGTTACTGTTACAATAAGGGATAAAATAATCCAGTGACTTTGGCTATGTCTGTACTCCTGAAAACATTTTGCAGTGACTAATGAGAATCATCAGGGGCATGGGACATTTCTTACATGAAGAAAGATTAAAAGGATTAAGAATTTGTCTTACAGAAGAGATGTATAAAATGGGATATGACCAAGGGGTACCCTAGGGAATGGCTCATAAGTAGCCATTGTTTGTTTTTTTTCACTTATAGTAAAAGAGGAAATTTCTTGAGACTGAAAGAAGGCAAATTTTAAAATGATAAAAGTAAAAAAAATTCATTCCGCACAGAATTGGACTGTAACATTCACTGCCAGAAGAAATTATCAAGGCCAAAAACTTATCAGGATTCAAACAATTTAGGTAACTTGTGTAATGTCAAGAATACTTAAACATGATCATAGTAACTATTTTAAATCTGTGTAGCAGTTCTGCAAGTTTTCTTCATGTTAGTGTTTTAATCTAATTGTTACAGGTGACTGACAGGATAAATTAAGGGGAGCTACAGACAGAAGGAAGAGAGAAAACAGAAGGCTGTCATTATGAGTAGGTTGAATATTCTCATTGTAATGACTCACAGTGGCAGCATTCTGTTGTATATGATCATATACATCAATTGAGCAAGCACTATGAGAAGTTTGTCATGGGTCCTAGCTACTGCCATAACTTACATCTTCACCAATCCATCTGTGGTGAGATGTATTTATTGAACATGAGGATGCGGTCAAGCTTCCAGTAATACCAGTGGGATCTTTTTTTACTGCCTCAGCAGAAAAAAGAAAAGCTTAGATTCTGGAAAATATTTTTAAGAAGCATTACACAAACATCCACAAATCCAAATCAAAGCAGGTCAAATACAGTTTGAAAAATCCCTCACTTTTCTGGATAAAATCATTAGTGACACAAATCTAACCGGGACATTCCACTACTGATCTCTTCATGTAGACCTTAAATTAAAGCCAAATGCTGACACATTTGTGCTTGTGGGAAGCACAATTCTGGTTGGTTTGTTGGAAGGCAGCTTTTTAAAGTCTTAGCATTATCTTACGAGTACTCTGGTTTTGGTTTTGGTGTTCTGCACTTCTAAATTTTTGAGACCTGCTTCTGGCAAACCCAACTGTATACATTGGGCAGAACAGACTGAATATGTTGTCAAGAAAACTCAACAGGCTAGTCTTGCAGAGAGTTATTTTTTGGAAAAAATAAATCAATTCCTAACACATGGAATCACACAGAAAACACAACAAAGTCTTCCAGCAGAAGAATGAATTCCAAATTCCAGAAGACGTCCAGAAGAATTACCATTTGATTTTCAGACATTAATTGTGACTGTGGCAAACTGAGTGAATGTGTATCCATTGTATTTGAAATGCAGACTCACACAGGGGGTCTGGGCAAGTTGTGGGGTATCCTGAAAGAGTAATCTCAGCTATGTGGTGTTTATGAGGCTTATTTCAAGGACAGCCTTACTGGCAATGCACACAGCCTGCTGCCCTTCATACCGTGGGGTCTGGAGCACTTCAAACATATGTCATTCTACGTAAAATTCTTAAGTCCCTCTTTATGTTTCAATTAATTCTCATGTACTCCAGAGTGAAGAATCCCAGTATGTATTGTTAACTCATCCTGCAATCAGAGGTTATAAAGCACATCAGATGTTCTCTTATTTTGCTTTCCTTGCTTTATCATCTGATTATATTTTTATATCCTAGAGTCAAAAGTAGTCCTGGAGCATAACACAATGACACTAGCAGGGAATGGAAACTTGGCCTAATCTGTCACAATAACATCCTTTTAGTTCAGCTTTGTTTACTTTATCTGATAACCAGGAACTACTTAATAAGATGCTCAGTTACTATCTAGTTTGCTTCACATGTTTAAAGTATAAAATTCTATCACTTGCTATTAGAACAAATGTCCTATCTTCCATGAGCTAATCTTGTATGGCAGATGCACTGTCTTAAATTTATAAATCTACTTGAAAACCAATCTGATAAAATGTTATGCCTGCAAAATGATGATTCACTTATATCAATGTACTTGTCACTCAGACCTTCAAAAAATACATATAATACCACAGAGTTGGGTGGGTGCTGAAAATATGCAAGACCTTGATAATAGGAAAACATTAGCCACAAAGTGTAAAGGAGAAACACCAATTAAAAAAGAAAAAACACAACAGTACCAGCCCGAAGTTCCCTAGTCTGTATACCATATATTGTGTAAGCTTTTGGTCTTAAAGTGCTGCAGCACCTGCCTCCTGGGTGATGACAGGCTTTCAGTTTAACTGGAGATATTTTACTCATGTCCCAATTTTCATATCTGCACTATTTATAAAAACAAATATGGCTTAGACCTTATGAATCAATATTTTAATAATGGTGTCAAAAGCTTAACTGTTATAGCTCTTCTACTTAAACATTATTCTACCTCCAAAGTACCTCCTTCTTAAAAGGGGACTTGTCTCACTTTTTAAGTTCTCATTGAGAACATGTTAACTAGATGAAATTTTTCTTAATATGCTTGAAATTATATTTTTGTGTGATTTTATTGCTGATTAGACGTACAATGCACTTTCATCTCTGCATTGAAGTCCACGTATTTTTTTATGTTTGCATCCAAAATTAATTATCAAATGTATTATGCAATGAATCCCCTGAAAGACACAACATTACAGTGTAAGTCAAATTCAGTTATCATTAAAGCAAATTTTCCTAAATCATGCATGAACACCATGAAAAGCAATGGTTCTTTCTGTCCCTCTGCTATGGATAAAAATAATTTCCCTCAGGAGTTCATAGTGAATCACTTGTGCCTTGTATTACTCATTCCTGCCGGCTTCTGAGGAGGCCAGGACATCTGACTTAGAGTAATAGCTACATTGCCTGTGAACAGCACTATCCCTGCTGCAATGAAGTCTTTCCTTGCTCTGCACTCATGGAAACCAAGAGCTAAGTGAATTTACCTGCTATGTCAGTAATCTGAGTGGGGTTTTCCCAAACTTCTGTAGCAAGGAAAAACAGTTTACATGTATTCCTTCCACCTCCATTAAATTCAGTAAATGAAACTGAGAGACTCAAACTCGTGCTCCCTCAAACACAAAAACAGCTAAGATGTTACATGTTCTGCAGGTATGCAGAGTTTCACATTAGCCACAGTATGGGCCCAATGGTGCCACAGAGATGCAATGGAATCAAATGATGTCATCACAGCTCTGGTTACTGCTGTGAAGGGTAGTTGCAAGACAACAAATAGAATGTAGAAGAATCCTTTCACTGTTAGTGGTACAGCTGGTTTTATTTGGCAGGAGGTATTCCTGGAGTCTGAAGGACTTAATGTAAATAGTCATAGTCTACCCAGATTACTGAAGTTGAGAGTAGGTTGTTCAGGAGATAATGAAATTACTTCTATTCAGTGTTTTATAATTGATACTCAGCAGTATTAAGAGTGGATTAATTAAATCCGTAGAATTTAGTTGGCAAGGCAAGTAAAAGTAACTTCAATGAAATTTAATCAGGAATGAATTTAACCCCAGAGCAATAATTTTTAGTATCTACCTGCCATTCAGAAACCTTATGCTGGCAGAACATGAGATAGATGCATCAGTGCTTTGCTGGATTTCACACATTTGAAATAATAATTTACAGCTCTGATGCAATGCCAGCACTCTGTATTGGTCACTTAACTTTGTTAAAAGGAAGTTTTGAATGGTTGGAAATGTTACAAGCAGAATCTATATGAGCATTATTACCAATAGAAACAACATTTCTACTGCATTTTAATTCAGCTGTGCTCATGTGGAAATCCACACTTTTTCACAGTAAGTGCTACAGCAGAATTCTACTAATACTCTCCAACTGAAAGATTCTGGTAATCTTTTTATAGAAATTCATCTGGGGCCTGGTCCAATTCTCATGAAAGTCAATAGAGATAATTGCATTGGCTTTCATGAATCAGTTTGACACTAACCAGAACAACAAAATATATAAAGGAGAGGATTTTGGTAGAACAAAACTGCAAAATGGTACATTGAGTTCCAGTGGAGTAAATTGTTTTAGAGAGACACTCTGTTACTGCTAGAGGAACCATGAGCTGAGCAACAAAAGATAATAATAGGTATAGAAAACGTCTTATCTATGTTCTCAAGCAGTGAGAAAATGTCAATGGATGTTATCTCTGAAAACACAAGATTGACTGGAAAAAAAA